>NW_028133133.1:0-334401 GCF_964374135.1 Grampus griseus
GAAATCGTCTTCTTGAAAGATTGCCCTCTTTTGCATTTTTTCGTCGATATTCGAACCCAGGATTTTTTTTGAGGGCAGGTGTCATTTACAGAGGTGCCATTCTTGTGGATAGTAAGAGACCCTGAATGCTGTGTTTAAAGCTGCTTTTGCAGGAGACAGTCACAAGGCTGTGGCATGTCTCCGTTCCCAAATCTGGTTACTAGGGCAAAAGAGCCTTCCTAGGTGTAATGTTCCAACCTGTAAGTTAGAATGGAATGGGCCAGGAAAAACCCCCATGAGTTTATGTCTCATTACTTCTTGTTGGTTTTCTTAATTTGATTTTTATTTGTTATCACAGCAAATTTGATTACAATGTTTTGTTTGTTCTGGGTGTGCAAGATGTGGTTCTTTCACATATATGCCTATTATCTGTTCACCTTCGGATCCATTTCCCATGTGGGTTAGGACACAATGTTGAGTAGTCTTCTCTTGGTATTCCATAGGTCTTTGGTGCTTATATATTTCACATGTGTTGGTGTAGCTCTGTTTCCCACAATATGCTAATTTATCCAGTCCTCAAACCTTTCCATTTGGTTAACCATACGTTTGTTGATCGAATCTTTGATTGCCTTGCTCTGTGAAGAATCTTCATTGGTATCAATTTTCAGGTAACACCATTAAGTGATATCATAGGATATGTGTCCTTCGCCCTCTGACTTACTTCATGTTGTGATTACCTCCAGGCTCATCTATGGTGCTGCAAACGGCATTGTTTCATTTTTTTCCTTGGCTACTATTCCATCTGTACATGTACCGGTTCTCCTTTTCCATTCATCTTTGGATGGACTTTTTGGTAGCTTCCCTGTGTGGCCTATTGTCATACTGTTGCAGTGCAGTTTTGCCTGCCTGTGTCTTTCTAATTGTGTCTTCTTAGGTCATAGGCCCGGGAGTGTGCCTGCTGAATCCTATGGTGCCTCAATGGGTATCTGTTAAAGGCAGCTCCGTTCTGTTTTCATTAGTGGCTCTTCCCAGTTTAGTCCCACTTAGAGATGAGGGTACGCCTTTCTCCACAGCCCCTTCAGCATTTACTGTTTGCAGAATTTTTGCTGATGGTCATTCTGACCGGTGTGAGCTGATACGTTTGTGAAGATTGGATTTGCATATCTTTAACATTTCCTCATGATGAGCATTTTTCCATGACTTTTTTGTTGTTGTTGCTGTTAAAAAGAAAATAAAACACCAGTGTGTGTAAAATATACCTCTTGAAATTGTCTTCTTGAAACCTTGCCCTCTTTTGAAACTTTTGCTCGATTTTCGACCGCAGGATTTTTTTTGAAGGCGTGTGTCACTTACAAGTTTGCAATCGTTGTTAATATTTAGTGACCATTAGCACTGGGTTGAATGCTGCTGCTGTGGGAAACGGCCGCACGGCGGCAGCGTTTCTCCTTTCCCAAACCTTGTTACTAGGGCAGCAGAGCTTTCCTGGAACTCGTGTTCCTAGGTTGTAAATTAGAATGGAATGTGTCAGGGAAAAAAACGCATAAGTTTATGTCTCAGGACATCTTTTTCATTGTTATAATTTAATTTTTTCAATCAGGGTAATGATTAGAATATTATTTGTTCTAGGTGTACACACTCTGGTTCATTTCTAAAATATATATATATATATATTCACACACACATACATATATATATTCATGTACAGATCCTCTTCCCATGTAAATTAATACAGAGTGTTCAGTAGACCTCCCTTCGTATATGGTGAGTCTCTTATATATATGTATTTCATATGTATTTGTGTACGTATGGCAGCCCTACCCTTAATTTGCCCATTGCTCCCACCTTTCGTTTTAGATAACCATAGTTGTGTTCTAAGTGTGTGTCTTTCTCTGTGGAAATAAGTTCATTTGTATCAGTTGTTAGATGCCACCCAGAAGTGATATCATAAGATAGTTGTCTTTTGCTTTCCGACTTACCTCGTGTCCTGTGATTATCTCTAGGATCATCTATGGTGCAGCAAAGAGCAGTGTTTCATTGTTTTCCACGGCTGATATTCCACTGTGCACATGGACCACTTCTTCTTTGTCCACTCATCTGCTGATGGCCATTTTGGTCGCTACCATGTCTTGGCTTTTGTGCATATTGCTGCAGTGCACCTTTGCCAGCCTGTGTCTTCTCGACTCTGGTCTGCTCGGGTGAAAGGCCCAGCGGTGGGCCTGCTGGATTGAATGGTACCTCAATTTTTGCTTTGAAACACAGTTCCTTTGTGTTCTCATTATTGGCTCTTACTCCTTTACACCTCAACAGCAGCGAGAGGGTACACAGTTCTCTAAAACCTCTTCAGCGTTGATTGTTTGTAGACTTTCTGCTTATGGTCATTCGAGTGGTGTGTGTTGAGACCTTTTCATAGATTAGATTGGCATGAGTCTAATAATTCCTGATGTTGAACTTTTATCCATTTCCCTTTTTATTTGTAAAGAGTGTGTAAAACTTACCTCTCATAGGATCTTCTTGAAAACTTTGCTCTCTTTTAAGCTTTTTGGCCACTCCCTACCTCAGAACATTTTTTTGAGGGCAGGTGTCCTTTACAGCCCTGAGTCCTTGTGAGTATTAAGTGACCATCAGCCGTGGTTTAGAGCCGCTCTTGCGGGGATCGGCCACAAGGCGGCACAATTTCTCCATTTACAACTCAGGGCATTTGGGCAACAGAGGCTTCCTGGAAATCGTGTTAGTAGGCTGTAAATTAGAGTGGAATGTGCCAAGGCAAACCCCTAACAGCTTATATCTCCTTACTCTTGTTTGTCTTTTAAATGTAATTTTTCTTTTTCCTCAGAGCAAATGAGATAAAAATGTTGTGTATGTTCTAGGTGTACAGAATCTGGTTCATTATATCTATGTATCTATCTATTCATCTTTGCCTCCTTTCCCATGGACGTTATTACAGAGTGTTGAGTGGACCTCTCTCGGTATTCCATAGGTCTTTGGTGATTCTAGGTTTCATATGTATTAGTATAGGGCTGACACCCCCATATCCTAATTTATCCATTCTTACCACCTTTCCGTTTGGTTAAACATAATCTTGATTTCTTAATCCATGAGTGTCCTTTTCTTCGAAATAAGTTCATGGGTATCATTTTTTAGGTAACACGTATAAGTGATATCATAGGATATCTTTCTTTCGCTTTCTTTCTCACTTCAAGGTGTGTGATTATCTCTGGGTCCTTCTATGGTGGTGCAAACAGCACTGTTTCATGCTTTTCCATGGCTCATGTTCCACTGTGTACATGGACCACTTCTTCTTTGTCCATTCATCTGTTGATGGCCATTTTGGTTGCTTCCAAGTCTTGGCTGTGGTAAATATCACTGCAGTGTAGGATTGCCAGCCTGTGTCTTTTGGATTCTGGTCTTCTCAGGTGATAGGCACAGCAGTGGGTCTACCAGACCATATGGTAGCTCAATTTTTACCTTGAAACGCATGTTCTTTCTGTTGTAACTACTGGCTGTTACCAGTTTTCCTCCCACCAGCAGCTACAGGGTACACAGAGTTCTCTAAAACCCGTTCAGCATGTATTGTTTGTGGACTGTTTTGCTGATGATCATTCTGACTGTTGTGAGGTGAACGTTTTCATAGATTGGATTTGCGTGTCTTTATTAATTTCTGATGTTAAGCATTTTTTCCATGCCCTTGCTTTGGTGAAAGAAAAAAAAAAGAGAAGAAAAGCCAAAATGTGTGTAAAATATGCCTCTTGAAATTGTCTTCTTGAAAGGTTGCCTCTTTTGAAGTTTTTGGTCGATTTTCGACCCCAGAATGTTTTTTTGAGGACAGGTGTCATTTACAGGCCTGCAATTGAGGTGAATTTTAACTGACCATTTGCACTGGGTTTAAAGCTGCTGCTGTTGGAGGAAGGCCGAAATGCTGCAGGATCTCTCCACTCTCAAATCTGGTTACTAGGTCAGCAGAGCCTTCCTGGAAGCTGTGTTCCAAGGTTGGAAGTTAGAATGGCATGAGCCAGGAAGAACATCCATAATTTTCTGCCCCATTGTTTCTTGTTCATTTTTTTAATATAATCTTTTATGACAGCAAATTTGATTGTAACGTTTGCTTTGTTCTAGGTGTGCAAGATGTGTTTGTTTTTTACACCGAGACATATATGTATTCATCTTGGGATCCATTTGCCACGTAGGTTATGACACAGTGTTGAGAAGGCTTCTCTTGGAATTCTGTAGGTCTTTGGTGATTATGTACTTCACGTGTGTTTGTATATCTCTGTCAACCCCAATATCCTAATATATCCAATCTTTACAACTTTCCAATTGGTTAAGCATAAGTTTGTGTAATAAATCTGTGATTCCTGTTATCTGTGGAAATATCTTCGTTGGTATCCATTTCTAGGTAACACCTATAACTGATATCATAGGATACGTGTCTTTCGCTTTGTGACTTACTTCAAGTTGTGTGATCACCTCCAGAGTCATCTACGGTTCTTCAAACTGCTTCGTTTCATGTTTTTTCCATGGCTCATATTCCATCTGTACACGTGCCAGTTCTCCTTTGTCCATTCGTATCTTGATGGACTTTTTGGTTGTTTCCATGTCTTGGCGATTGTAATACTGCTGCAGGGCAGTTTTGCCTGAATGTGTCATTCCATTTCCGTCTTCCTAGGTTATAGGCCAAGGAGTGGGCCTGCGGGATCATATGGTATCTCAGTGTTTACCTTTTAAAGGCTGCTCCATTCTCTTTTCGTTAGTGGCACTTACCAGTTTACGAGCCACTTAAAGGTGAGAGTGCATTTGCTCACAACCTCTTCAGCATGTATTCTTTGTATTTCTTTGCTGAGGGTCATTCTGACCGGTGTGAGCTGATACCATTTTGTGGCTGGATTTGCATATGTCTAATAATTCCTTACATTGAGCTTATAGCCATGCATTTTTTATTGTTTTTTAAAGAGTGAGTACAGCTTACCTTCAAATAGTTTCTTGAAGTATGCGGCATATTTTGAATTTATTTTGCCATTACCTCCCTCAACACATTTTGCTGGCAGGTGTCATTTATAGCCCTGCAGTCCTTGTGAATACGAAGTGACCTTTAGCACAGGTTGTAAAACTGCTGTTGCGGCAAACGGCCACAGGGCGGCAGCATTTCTACATTGCCTACTCTAGTTACTAGGGAAAGAGTACCTTCTGGGAAGTAGTGTTCCTTGGTTGTAAATTAGAGTGGAATGTGCCCGGATAAACACACAAAGCTTATGTCTCCTTAGTTATGTTTGTTTTTTATATTGACTGTATTTATTGTATCGGAGTAATACTCCGTTGTGTACACGGACCACTTCTTTTTCGTGCATTCATCGGTTGATGGACATTTTGGTTGTTCCAAGTCTTGGCTAGGGTAAATAGAGCTGCAGTGTAGGATTGTCAACGTGTGTCTTTTTGATTCTGGTCTTCTCAGGTGATAGAGCCAGTAGTGGGCCGACCAGATCACATGGTAGCTCAATTTTGACCTCCTTTCTGTTCTCACTACTGGCTGTTACCATTTGACATCCCAGCAGCAGCTAGAGGGTATACAGTTGTCTAAAACCCCTTGAGCATTTATTGTTTGGAGATTTTTGGCTGATGATCATTCTGACTGTTGTCACGTAAACGTTTTTGTAGATTGCATTTGCATGTCTTTAGTAATTCCTGATGTGGAGCTTTTTCCACGGCCTTTTTTGTTAAACGAAAATAAAGAAAAAGAGAAAGAATGTGAGTTAAATGTGCCTCTTGAAATCGTCTTCTTGAAAGATTGCCCTCTTTTGCATTTTTTCGTCGATATTCGAACCCAGGATTTTTTTGAGGGCAGGTGTCATTTACAGAGGTGCCATTCTTGTGGATAGTAAGAGACCCTGAATGCTGTGTTTAAAGCTGCTTTTGCAGGAGACAGTCACAAGGCTGTGGCATGTCTCCGTTCCCAAATCTGGTTACTAGGGCAAAAGAGCCTTCCTAGGTGTAATGTTCCAACCTGTAAGTTAGAATGGAATGGGCCAGGAAAAACCCCCATGAGTTTATGTCTCATTACTTCTTGTTGGTTTTCTTAATTTGATTTTTATTTGTTATCACAGCAAATTTGATTACAATGTTTTGTTTGTTCTGGGTGTGCAAGATGTGGTTCTTTCACATATATGCCTATTATCTGTTCACCTTCGGATCCATTTCCCATGTGGGTTAGGACACAATGTTGAGTAGTCTTCTCTTGGTATTCCATAGGTCTTTGGTGCTTATATATTTCACATGTGTTGGTGTAGCTCTGTTTCCCACAATATGCTAATTTATCCAGTCCTCAAACCTTTCCATTTGGTTAACCATACGTTTGTTGATCGAATCTTTGATTGCCTTGCTCTGTGAAGAATCTTCATTGGTATCAATTTTCAGGTAACACCATTAAGTGATATCATAGGATATGTGTCCTTCGCCCTCTGACTTACTTCATGTTGTGATTACCTCCAGGCTCATCTATGGTGCTGCAAACGGCATTGTTTCATTTTTTTCCTTGGCTACTATTCCATCTGTACATGTACCGGTTCTCCTTTTCCATTCATCTTTGGATGGACTTTTTGGTAGCTTCCCTGTGTGGCCTATTGTCATACTGTTGCAGTGCAGTTTTGCCTGCCTGTGTCTTTCTAATTGTGTCTTCTTAGGTCATAGGCCCGGGAGTGTGCCTGCTGAATCCTATGGTGCCTCAATGGGTATCTGTTAAAGGCAGCTCCGTTCTGTTTTCATTAGTGGCTCTTCCCAGTTTAGTCCCACTTAGAGATGAGGGTACGCCTTTCTCCACAGCCCCTTCAGCATTTACTGTTTGCAGAATTTTTGCTGATGGTCATTCTGACCGGTGTGAGCTGATACGTTTGTGAAGATTGGATTTGCATATCTTTAACATTTCCTCATGATGAGCATTTTTCCATGACTTTTTTGTTGTTGTTGCTGTTAAAAAGAAAATAAAACACCAGTGTGTGTAAAATATACCTCTTGAAATTGTCTTCTTGAAACCTTGCCCTCTTTTGAAACTTTTGCTCGATTTTCGACCGCAGGATTTTTTTTGAAGGCGTGTGTCACTTACAAGTTTGCAATCGTTGTTAATATTTAGTGACCATTAGCACTGGGTTGAATGCTGCTGCTGTGGGAAACGGCCGCACGGCGGCAGCGTTTCTCCTTTCCCATACCTTGTTACTAGGGCAGCAGAGCTTTCCTGGAACTCGTGTTCCTAGGTTGTAAATTAGAATGGAATGTGTCAGGGAAAAAAACGCATAAGTTTATGTCTCAGGACATCTTTTTCATTGTTATAATTTAATTTTTTCAATCAGGGTAATGATTAGAATATTATTTGTTCTAGGTGTACACACTCTGGTTCATTTCTAAAATATATATATATATATATTCACACACACATACATATATATATTCATGTACAGATCCTCTTCCCATGTAAATTAATACAGAGTGTTCAGTAGACCTCCCTTCGTATATGGTGAGTCTCTTATATATATGTATTTCATATGTATTTGTGTACGTATGGCAGCCCTACCCTTAATTTGCCCATTGCTCCCACCTTTCGTTTTAGATAACCATAGTTGTGTTCTAAGTGTGTGTCTTTCTCTGTGGAAATAAGTTCATTTGTATCAGTTGTTAGATGCCACCCAGAAGTGATATCATAAGATAGTTGTCTTTTGCTTTCCGACTTACCTCGTGTCCTGTGATTATCTCTAGGATCATCTATGGTGCAGCAAAGAGCAGTGTTTCATTGTTTTCCACGGCTGATATTCCACTGTGCACATGGACCACTTCTTCTTTGTCCACTCATCTGCTGATGGCCATTTTGGTCGCTACCATGTCTTGGCTTTTGTGCATATTGCTGCAGTGCACCTTTGCCAGCCTGTGTCTTCTCGACTCTGGTCTGCTCGGGTGAAAGGCCCAGCGGTGGGCCTGCTGGATTGAATGGTACCTCAATTTTTGC
Organism: Grampus griseus; assembly: GCF_964374135.1. Lineage (NCBI taxonomy): Eukaryota > Metazoa > Chordata > Mammalia > Artiodactyla > Delphinidae > Grampus > Grampus griseus. The sequence goes on from NW_028133133.1 coordinate 7,964, forward strand.
TTTGAAACACAGTTCCTTTGTGTTCTCATTATTGGCTCTTACTCCTTTACACCTCAACAGCAGCGAGAGGGTACACAGTTCTCTAAAACCTCTTCAGCGTTGATTGTTTGTAGACTTTCTGCTTATGGTCATTCGAGTGGTGTGTGTTGAGACCTTTTCATAGATTAGATTGGCATGAGTCTAATAATTCCTGATGTTGAACTTTTATCCATTTCCCTTTTTATTTGTAAAGAGTGTGTAAAACTTACCTCTCATAGGATCTTCTTGAAAACTTTGCTCTCTTTTAAGCTTTTTGGCCACTCCCTACCTCAGAACATTTTTTTGAGGGCAGGTGTCCTTTACAGCCCTGAGTCCTTGTGAGTATTAAGTGACCATCAGCCGTGGTTTAGAGCCGCTCTTGCGGGGATCGGCCACAAGGCGGCACAATTTCTCCATTTACAACTCAGGGCATTTGGGCAACAGAGGCTTCCTGGAAATCGTGTTAGTAGGCTGTAAATTAGAGTGGAATGTGCCAAGGCAAACCCCTAACAGCTTATATCTCCTTACTCTTGTTTGTCTTTTAAATGTAATTTTTCTTTTTCCTCAGAGCAAATGAGATAAAAATGTTGTGTATGTTCTAGGTGTACAGAATCTGGTTCATTATATCTATGTATCTATCTATTCATCTTTGCCTCCTTTCCCATGGACGTTATTACAGAGTGTTGAGTGGACCTCTCTCGGTATTCCATAGGTCTTTGGTGATTCTAGGTTTCATATGTATTAGTATAGGGCTGACACCCCCATATCCTAATTTATCCATTCTTACCACCTTTCCGTTTGGTTAAACATAATCTTGATTTCTTAATCCATGAGTGTCCTTTTCTTCGAAATAAGTTCATGGGTATCATTTTTTAGGTAACACGTATAAGTGATATCATAGGATATCTTTCTTTCGCTTTCTTTCTCACTTCAAGGTGTGTGATTATCTCTGGGTCCTTCTATGGTGGTGCAAACAGCACTGTTTCATGCTTTTCCATGGCTCATGTTCCACTGTGTACATGGACCACTTCTTCTTTGTCCATTCATCTGTTGATGGCCATTTTGGTTGCTTCCAAGTCTTGGCTGTGGTAAATATCACTGCAGTGTAGGATTGCCAGCCTGTGTCTTTTGGATTCTGGTCTTCTCAGGTGATAGGCACAGCAGGGGGTCTACCAGACCATATGGTAGCTCAATTTTTACCTTGAAACGCATGTTCTTTCTGTTGTAACTACTGGCTGTTACCAGTTTTCCTCCCACCAGCAGCTACAGGGTACACAGAGTTCTCTAAAACCCGTTCAGCATGTATTGTTTGTGGACTGTTTTGCTGATGATCATTCTGACTGTTGTGAGGTGAACGTTTTCATAGATTGGATTTGCGTGTCTTTATTAATTTCTGATGTTAAGCATTTTTTCCATGCCCTTGCTTTGGTGAAAGAAAAAAAAAAGAGAAGAAAAGCCAAAATGTGTGTAAAATATGCCTCTTGAAATTGTCTTCTTGAAAGGTTGCCTCTTTTGAAGTTTTTGGTCGATTTTCGACCCCAGAATGTTTTTTTGAGGACAGGTGTCATTTACAGGCCTGCAATTGAGGTGAATTTTAACTGACCATTTGCACTGGGTTTAAAGCTGCTGCTGTTGGAGGAAGGCCGAAATGCTGCAGGATCTCTCCACTCTCAAATCTGGTTACTAGGTCAGCAGAGCCTTCCTGGAAGCTGTGTTCCAAGGTTGGAAGTTAGAATGGCATGAGCCAGGAAGAACATCCATAATTTTCTGCCCCATTGTTTCTTGTTCATTTTTTTAATATAATCTTTTATGACAGCAAATTTGATTGTAACGTTTGCTTTGTTCTAGGTGTGCAAGATGTGTTTGTTTTTTACACCGAGACATATATGTATTCATCTTGGGATCCATTTGCCACGTAGGTTATGACACAGTGTTGAGAAGGCTTCTCTTGGAATTCTGTAGGTCTTTGGTGATTATGTACTTCACGTGTGTTTGTATATCTCTGTCAACCCCAATATCCTAATATATCCAATCTTTACAACTTTCCAATTGGTTAAGCGTAAGTTTGTGTAATAAATCTGTGATTCCTGTTATCTGTGGAAATATCTTCGTTGGTATCCATTTCTAGGTAACACCTATAACTGATATCATAGGATACGTGTCTTTCGCTTTGTGACTTACTTCAAGTTGTGTGATCACCTCCAGAGTCATCTACGGTTCTTCAAACTGCTTCGTTTCATGTTTTTTCCATGGCTCATATTCCATCTGTACACGTGCCAGTTCTCCTTTGTCCATTCGTATCTTGATGGACTTTTTGGTTGTTTCCATGTCTTGGCGATTGTAATACTGCTGCAGGGCAGTTTTGCCTGAATGTGTCATTCCATTTCCGTCTTCCTAGGTTATAGGCCAAGGAGTGGGCCTGCGGGATCATATGGTATCTCAGTGTTTACCTTTTAAAGGCTGCTCCATTCTCTTTTCGTTAGTGGCACTTACCAGTTTACGAGCCACTTAAAGGTGAGAGTGCATTTGCTCACAACCTCTTCAGCATGTATTCTTTGTATTTCTTTGCTGAGGGTCATTCTGACCGGTGTGAGCTGATACCATTTTGTGGCTGGATTTGCATATGTCTAATAATTCCTTACATTGAGCTTATAGCCATGCATTTTTTATTGTTTTTTAAAGAGTGAGTACAGCTTACCTTCAAATAGTTTCTTGAAGTATGCGGCATATTTTGAATTTATTTTGCCATTACCTCCCTCAACACATTTTGCTGGCAGGTGTCATTTATAGCCCTGCAGTCCTTGTGAATACGAAGTGACCTTTAGCACAGGTTGTAAAACTGCTGTTGCGGCAAACGGCCACAGGGCGGCAGCATTTCTACATTGCCTACTCTAGTTACTAGGGAAAGAGTACCTTCTGGGAAGTAGTGTTCCTTGGTTGTAAATTAGAGTGGAATGTGCCCGGATAAACACACAAAGCTTATGTCTCCTTAGTTATGTTTGTTTTTTATATTGACTGTATTTATTGTATCGGAGTAATACTCCGTTGTGTACACGGACCACTTCTTTTTCGTGCATTCATCGGTTGATGGACATTTTGGTTGTTCCAAGTCTTGGCTAGGGTAAATAGAGCTGCAGTGTAGGATTGTCAACGTGTGTCTTTTTGATTCTGGTCTTCTCAGGTGATAGAGCCAGTAGTGGGCCGACCAGATCACATGGTAGCTCAATTTTGACCTCCTTTCTGTTCTCACTACTGGCTGTTACCATTTGACATCCCAGCAGCAGCTAGAGGGTATACAGTTGTCTAAAACCCCTTGAGCATTTATTGTTTGGAGATTTTTGGCTGATGATCATTCTGACTGTTGTCACGTAAACGTTTTTGTAGATTGCATTTGCATGTCTTTAGTAATTCCTGATGTGGAGCTTTTTCCACGGCCTTTTTTGTTAAACGAAAATAAAGAAAAAGAGAAAGAATGTGAGTTAAATGTGCCTCTTGAAATCGTCTTCTTGAAAGATTGCCCTCTTTTGCATTTTTTCGTCGATATTCGAACCCAGGATTTTTTTGAGGGCAGGTGTCATTTACAGAGGTGCCATTCTTGTGGATAGTAAGAGACCCTGAATGCTGTGTTTAAAGCTGCTTTTGCAGGAGACAGTCACAAGGCTGTGGCATGTCTCCGTTCCCAAATCTGGTTACTAGGGCAAAAGAGCCTTCCTAGGTGTAATGTTCCAACCTGTAAGTTAGAATGGAATGGGCCAGGAAAAACCCCCATGAGTTTATGTCTCATTACTTCTTGTTGGTTTTCTTAATTTGATTTTTATTTGTTATCACAGCAAATTTGATTACAATGTTTTGTTTGTTCTGGGTGTGCAAGATGTGGTTCTTTCACATATATGCCTATTATCTGTTCACCTTCGGATCCATTTCCCATGTGGGTTAGGACACAATGTTGAGTAGTCTTCTCTTGGTATTCCATAGGTCTTTGGTGCTTATATATTTCACATGTGTTGGTGTAGCTCTGTTTCCCACAATATGCTAATTTATCCAGTCCTCAAACCTTTCCATTTGGTTAACCATACGTTTGTTGATCGAATCTTTGATTGCCTTGCTCTGTGAAGAATCTTCATTGGTATCAATTTTCAGGTAACACCATTAAGTGATATCATAGGATATGTGTCCTTCGCCCTCTGACTTACTTCATGTTGTGATTACCTCCAGGCTCATCTATGGTGCTGCAAACGGCATTGTTTCATTTTTTTCCTTGGCTACTATTCCATCTGTACATGTACCGGTTCTCCTTTTCCATTCATCTTTGGATGGACTTTTTGGTAGCTTCCCTGTGTGGCCTATTGTCATACTGTTGCAGTGCAGTTTTGCCTGCCTGTGTCTTTCTAATTGTGTCTTCTTAGGTCATAGGCCCGGGAGTGTGCCTGCTGAATCCTATGGTGCCTCAATGGGTATCTGTTAAAGGCAGCTCCGTTCTGTTTTCATTAGTGGCTCTTCCCAGTTTAGTCCCACTTAGAGATGAGGGTACGCCTTTCTCCACAGCCCCTTCAGCATTTACTGTTTGCAGAATTTTTGCTGATGGTCATTCTGACCGGTGTGAGCTGATACGTTTGTGAAGATTGGATTTGCATATCTTTAACATTTCCTCATGATGAGCATTTTTCCATGACTTTTTTGTTGTTGTTGCTGTTAAAAAGAAAATAAAACACCAGTGTGTGTAAAATATACCTCTTGAAATTGTCTTCTTGAAACCTTGCCCTCTTTTGAAACTTTTGCTCGATTTTCGACCGCAGGATTTTTTTTGAAGGCGTGTGTCACTTACAAGTTTGCAATCGTTGTTAATATTTAGTGACCATTAGCACTGGGTTGAATGCTGCTGCTGTGGGAAACGGCCGCACGGCGGCAGCGTTTCTCCTTTCCCAAACCTTGTTACTAGGGCAGCAGAGCTTTCCTGGAACTCGTGTTCCTAGGTTGTAAATTAGAATGGAATGTGTCATGAAAAAAAACGCATAAGTTTATGTCTCAGGACATCTTTTTCATTGTTATAATTTAATTTTTTCAATCAGGGTAATGATTAGAATATTATTTGTTCTAGGTGTACACACTCTGGTTCATTTCTAAAATATATATATATATATATTCACACACACATACATATATATATTCATGTACAGATCCTCTTCCCATGTAAATTAATACAGAGTGTTCAGTAGACCTCCCTTCGTATATGGTGAGTCTCTTATATATATGTATTTCATATGTATTTGTGTACGTATGGCAGCCCTACCCTTAATTTGCCCATTGCTCCCACCTTTCGTTTTAGATAACCATAGTTGTGTTCTAAGTGTGTGTCTTTCTCTGTGGAAATAAGTTCATTTGTATCAGTTGTTAGATGCCACCCAGAAGTGATATCATAAGATAGTTGTCTTTTGCTTTCCGACTTACCTCGTGTCCTGTGATTATCTCTAGGATCATCTATGGTGCAGCAAAGAGCAGTGTTTCATTGTTTTCCACGGCTGATATTCCACTGTGCACATGGACCACTTCTTCTTTGTCCACTCATCTGCTGATGGCCATTTTGGTCGCTACCATGTCTTGGCTTTTGTGCATATTGCTGCAGTGCACCTTTGCCAGCCTGTGTCTTCTCGACTCTGGTCTGCTCGGGTGAAAGGCCCAGCGGTGGGCCTGCTGGATTGAATGGTACCTCAATTTTTGCTTTGAAACACAGTTCCTTTGTGTTCTCATTATTGGCTCTTACTCCTTTACACCTCAACAGCAGCGAGAGGGTACACAGTTCTCTAAAACCTCTTCAGCGTTGATTGTTTGTAGACTTTCTGCTTATGGTCATTCGAGTGGTGTGTGTTGAGACCTTTTCATAGATTAGATTGGCATGAGTCTAATAATTCCTGATGTTGAACTTTTATCCATTTCCCTTTTTATTTGTAAAGAGTGTGTAAAACTTACCTCTCATAGGATCTTCTTGAAAACTTTGCTCTCTTTTAAGCTTTTTGGCCACTCCCTACCTCAGAACATTTTTTTGAGGGCAGGTGTCCTTTACAGCCCTGAGTCCTTGTGAGTATTAAGTGACCATCAGCCGTGGTTTAGAGCCGCTCTTGCGGGGATCGGCCACAAGGCGGCACAATTTCTCCATTTACAACTCAGGGCATTTGGGCAACAGAGGCTTCCTGGAAATCGTGTTAGTAGGCTGTAAATTAGAGTGGAATGTGCCAAGGCAAACCCCTAACAGCTTATATCTCCTTACTCTTGTTTGTCTTTTAAATGTAATTTTTCTTTTTCCTCAGAGCAAATGAGATAAAAATGTTGTGTATGTTCTAGGTGTACAGAATCTGGTTCATTATATCTATGTATCTATCTATTCATCTTTGCCTCCTTTCCCATGGACGTTATTACAGAGTGTTGAGTGGACCTCTCTCGGTATTCCATAGGTCTTTGGTGATTCTAGGTTTCATATGTATTAGTATAGGGCTGACACCCCCATATCCTAATTTATCCATTCTTACCACCTTTCCGTTTGGTTAAACATAATCTTGATTTCTTAATCCATGAGTGTCCTTTTCTTCGAAATAAGTTCATGGGTATCATTTTTTAGGTAACACGTATAAGTGATATCATAGGATATCTTTCTTTCGCTTTCTTTCTCACTTCAAGGTGTGTGATTATCTCTGGGTCCTTCTATGGTGGTGCAAACAGCACTGTTTCATGCTTTTCCATGGCTCATGTTCCACTGTGTACATGGACCACTTCTTCTTTGTCCATTCATCTGTTGATGGCCATTTTGGTTGCTTCCAAGTCTTGGCTGTGGTAAATATCACTGCAGTGTAGGATTGCCAGCCTGTGTCTTTTGGATTCTGGTCTTCTCAGGTGATAGGCACAGCAGTGGGTCTACCAGACCATATGGTAGCTCAATTTTTACCTTGAAACGCATGTTCTTTCTGTTGTAACTACTGGCTGTTACCAGTTTTCCTCCCACCAGCAGCTACAGGGTACACAGAGTTCTCTAAAACCCGTTCAGCATGTATTGTTTGTGGACTGTTTTGCTGATGATCATTCTGACTGTTGTGAGGTGAACGTTTTCATAGATTGGATTTGCGTGTCTTTATTAATTTCTGATGTTAAGCATTTTTTCCATGCCCTTGCTTTGGTGAAAGAAAAAAAAAGAGAAGAAAAGCCAAAATGTGTGTAAAATATGCCTCTTGAAATTGTCTTCTTGAAAGGTTGCCTCTTTTGAAGTTTTTGGTCGATTTTCCACCCCAGAATGTTTTTTTGAGGACAGGTGTCATTTACAGGCCTGCAATTGAGGTGAATTTTAACTGACCATTTGCACTGGGTTTAAAGCTGCTGCTGTTGGAGGAAGGCCGAAATGCTGCAGGATCTCTCCACTCTCAAATCTGGTTACTAGGTCAGCAGAGCCTTCCTGGAAGCTGTGTTCCAAGGTTGGAAGTTAGAATGGCATGAGCCAGGAAGAACATCCATAATTTTCTGCCCCATTGTTTCTTGTTCATTTTTTTAATATAATCTTTTATGACAGCAAATTTGATTGTAACGTTTGCTTTGTTCTAGGTGTGCAAGATGTGTTTGTTTTTTACACCGAGACATATATGTATTCATCTTGGGATCCATTTGCCACGTAGGTTATGACACAGTGTTGAGAAGGCTTCTCTTGGAATTCTGTAGGTCTTTGGTGATTATGTACTTCACGTGTGTTTGTATATCTCTGTCAACCCCAATATCCTAATATATCCAATCTTTACAACTTTCCAATTGGTTAAGCATAAGTTTGTGTAATAAATCTGTGATTCCTGTTATCTGTGGAAATATCTTCGTTGGTATCCATTTCTAGGTAACACCTATAACTGATATCCTAGGATACGTGTCTTTCGCTTTGTGACTTACTTCAAGTTGTGTGATCACCTCCAGAGTCATCTACGGTTCTTCAAACTGCTTCGTTTCATGTTTTTTCCATGGCTCATATTCCATCTGTACACGTGCCAGTTCTCCTTTGTCCATTCGTATCTTGATGGACTTTTTGGTTGTTTCCATGTCTTGGCGATTGTAATACTGCTGCAGGGCAGTTTTGCCTGAATGTGTCATTCCATTTCCGTCTTCCTAGGTTATAGGCCAAGGAGTGGGCCTGCGGGATCATATGGTATCTCAGTGTTTACCTTTTAAAGGCTGCTCCATTCTCTTTTCGTTAGTGGCACTTACCAGTTTACGAGCCACTTAAAGGTGAGAGTGCATTTGCTCACAACCTCTTCAGCATGTATTCTTTGTATTTCTTTGCTGAGGGTCATTCTGACCGGTGTGAGCTGATACCATTTTGTGGCTGGATTTGCATATGTCTAATAATTCCTTACATTGAGCTTATAGCCATGCATTTTTTATTGTTTTTTAAAGAGTGAGTACAGCTTACCTTCAAATAGTTTCTTGAAGTATGCGGCATATTTTGAATTTATTTTGCCATTACCTCCCTCAACACATTTTGCTGGCAGGTGTCATTTATAGCCCTGCAGTCCTTGTGAATACGAAGTGACCTTTAGCACAGGTTGTAAAACTGCTGTTGCGGCAAACGGCCACAGGGCGGCAGCATTTCTACATTGCCTACTCTAGTTACTAGGGAAACAGTACCTTCTGGGAAGTAGTGTTCCTTGGTTGTAAATTAGAGTGGAATGTGCCCGGATAAACACACAAAGCTTATGTCTCCTTAGTTATGTTTGTTTTTTATATTGACTGTATTTATTGTATCGGAGTAATACTCCGTTGTGTACACGGACCACTTCTTTTTCGTGCATTCATCGGTTGATGGACATTTTGGTTGTTCCAAGTCTTGGCTAGGGTAAATAGAGCTGCAGTGTAGGATTGTCAACGTGTGTCTTTTTGATTCTGGTCTTCTCAGGTGATAGAGCCAGTAGTGGGCCGACCAGATCACATGGTAGCTCAATTTTGACCTCCTTTCTGTTCTCACTACTGGCTGTTACCATTTGACATCCCAGCAGCAGCTAGAGGGTATACAGTTGTCTAAAACCCCTTGAGCATTTATTGTTTGGAGATTTTTGGCTGATGATCATTCTGACTGTTGTCACGTAAACGTTTTTGTAGATTGCATTTGCATGTCTTTAGTAATTCCTGATGTGGAGCTTTTTCCACGGCCTTTTTTGTTAAACGAAAATAAAGAAAAAGAGAAAGAATGTGAGTTAAATGTGCCTCTTGAAATCGTCTTCTTGAAAGATTGCCCTCTTTTGCATTTTTTCGTCGATATTCGAACCCAGGATTTTTTTGAGGGCAGGTGTCATTTACAGAGGTGCCATTCTTGTGGATAGTAAGAGACCCTGAATGCTGTGTTTAAAGCTGCTTTTGCAGGAGACAGTCACAAGGCTGTGGCATGTCTCCGTTCCCAAATCTGGTTACTAGGGCAAAAGAGCCTTCCTAGGTGTAATGTTCCAACCTGTAAGTTAGAATGGAATGGGCCAGGAAAAACCCCCATGAGTTTATGTCTCATTACTTCTTGTTGGTTTTCTTAATTTGATTTTTATTTGTTATCACAGCAAATTTGATTACAATGTTTTGTTTGTTCTGGGTGTGCAAGATGTGGTTCTTTCACATATATGCCTATTATCTGTTCACCTTCGGATCCATTTCCCATGTGGGTTAGGACACAATGTTGAGTAGTCTTCTCTTGGTATTCCATAGGTCTTTGGTGCTTATATATTTCACATGTGTTGGTGTAGCTCTGTTTCCCACAATATGCTAATTTATCCAGTCCTCAAACCTTTCCATTTGGTTAACCATACGTTTGTTGATCGAATCTTTGATTGCCTTGCTCTGTGAAGAATCTTCATTGGTATCAATTTTCAGGTAACACCATTAAGTGATATCATAGGATATGTGTCCTTCGCCCTCTGACTTACTTCATGTTGTGATTACCTCCAGGCTCATCTATGGTGCTGCAAACGGCATTGTTTCATTTTTTTCCTTGGCTACTATTCCATCTGTACATGTACCGGTTCTCCTTTTCCATTCATCTTTGGATGGACTTTTTGGTAGCTTCCCTGTGTGGCCTATTGTCATACTGTTGCAGTGCAGTTTTGCCTGCCTGTGTCTTTCTAATTGTGTCTTCTTAGGTCATAGGCCCGGGAGTGTGCCTGCTGAATCCTATGGTGCCTCAATGGGTATCTGTTAAAGGCAGCTCCGTTCTGTTTTCATTAGTGGCTCTTCCCAGTTTAGTCCCACTTAGAGATGAGGGTACGCCTTTCTCCACAGCCCCTTCAGCATTTACTGTTTGCAGAATTTTTGCTGATGGTCATTCTGACCGGTGTGAGCTGATACGTTTGTGAAGATTGGATTTGCATATCTTTAACATTTCCTCATGATGAGCATTTTTCCATGACTTTTTTGTTGTTGTTGCTGTTAAAAAGAAAATAAAACACCAGTGTGTGTAAAATATACCTCTTGAAATTGTCTTCTTGAAACCTTGCCCTCTTTTGAAACTTTTGCTCGATTTTCGACCGCAGGATTTTTTTTGAAGGCGTGTGTCACTTACAAGTTTGCAATCGTTGTTAATATTTAGTGACCATTAGCACTGGGTTGAATGCTGCTGCTGTGGGAAACGGCCGCACGGCGGCAGCGTTTCTCCTTTCCCATACCTTGTTACTAGGGCAGCAGAGCTTTCCTGGAACTCGTGTTCCTAGGTTGTAAATTAGAATGGAATGTGTCAGGGAAAAAAACGCATAAGTTTATGTCTCAGGACATCTTTTTCATTGTTATAATTTAATTTTTTCAATCAGGGTAATGATTAGAATATTATTTGTTCTAGGTGTACACACTCTGGTTCATTTCTAAAATATATATATATATATATTCACACACACATACATATATATATTCATGTACAGATCCTCTTCCCATGTAAATTAATACAGAGTGTTCAGTAGACCTCCCTTCGTATATGGTGAGTCTCTTATATATATGTATTTCATATGTATTTGTGTACGTATGGCAGCCCTACCCTTAATTTGCCCATTGCTCCCACCTTTCGTTTTAGATAACCATAGTTGTGTTCTAAGTGTGTGTCTTTCTCTGTGGAAATAAGTTCATTTGTATCAGTTGTTAGATGCCACCCAGAAGTGATATCATAAGATAGTTGTCTTTTGCTTTCCGACTTACCTCGTGTCCTGTGATTATCTCTAGGATCATCTATGGTGCAGCAAAGAGCAGTGTTTCATTGTTTTCCACGGCTGATATTCCACTGTGCACATGGACCACTTCTTCTTTGTCCACTCATCTGCTGATGGCCATTTTGGTCGCTACCATGTCTTGGCTTTTGTGCATATTGCTGCAGTGCACCTTTGCCAGCCTGTGTCTTCTCGACTCTGGTCTGCTCGGGTGAAAGGCCCAGCGGTGGGCCTGCTGGATTGAATGGTACCTCAATTTTTGCTTTGAAACACAGTTCCTTTGTGTTCTCATTATTGGCTCTTACTCCTTTACACCTCAACAGCAGCGAGAGGGTACACAGTTCTCTAAAACCTCTTCAGCGTTGATTGTTTGTAGACTTTCTGCTTATGGTCATTCGAGTGGTGTGTGTTGAGACCTTTTCATAGATTAGATTGGCATGAGTCTAATAATTCCTGATGTTGAACTTTTATCCATTTCCCTTTTTATTTGTAAAGAGTGTGTAAAACTTACCTCTCATAGGATCTTCTTGAAAACTTTGCTCTCTTTTAAGCTTTTTGGCCACTCCCTACCTCAGAACATTTTTTTGAGGGCAGGTGTCCTTTACAGCCCTGAGTCCTTGTGAGTATTAAGTGACCATCAGCCGCGGTTTAGAGCCGCTCTTGCGGGGATCGGCCACAAGGCGGCACAATTTCTCCATTTACAACTCAGGGCATTTGGGCAACAGAGGCTTCCTGGAAATCGTGTTAGTAGGCTGTAAATTAGAGTGGAATGTGCCAAGGCAAACCCCTAACAGCTTATATCTCCTTACTCTTGTTTGTCTTTTAAATGTAATTTTTCTTTTTCCTCAGAGCAAATGAGATAAAAATGTTGTGTATGTTCTAGGTGTACAGAATCTGGTTCATTATATCTATGTATCTATCTATTCATCTTTGCCTCCTTTCCCATGGACGTTATTACAGAGTGTTGAGTGGACCTCTCTCGGTATTCCATAGGTCTTTGGTGATTCTAGGTTTCATATGTATTAGTATAGGGCTGACACCCCCATATCCTAATTTATCCATTCTTACCACCTTTCCGTTTGGTTAAACATAATCTTGATTTCTTAATCCATGAGTGTCCTTTTCTTCGAAATAAGTTCATGGGTATCATTTTTTAGGTAACACGTATAAGTGATATCATAGGATATCTTTCTTTCGCTTTCTTTCTCACTTCAAGGTGTGTGATTATCTCTGGGTCCTTCTATGGTGGTGCAAACAGCACTGTTTCATGCTTTTCCATGGCTCATGTTCCACTGTGTACATGGACCACTTCTTCTTTGTCCATTCATCTGTTGATGGCCATTTTGGTTGCTTCCAAGTCTTGGCTGTGGTAAATATCACTGCAGTGTAGGATTGCCAGCCTGTGTCTTTTGGATTCTGGTCTTCTCAGGTGATAGGCACAGCAGTGGGTCTACCAGACCATATGGTAGCTCAATTTTTACCTTGAAACGCATGTTCTTTCTGTTGTAACTACTGGCTGTTACCAGTTTTCCTCCCACCAGCAGCTACAGGGTACACAGAGTTCTCTAAAACCCGTTCAGCATGTATTGTTTGTGGACTGTTTTGCTGATGATCATTCTGACTGTTGTGAGGTGAACGTTTTCATAGATTGGATTTGCGTGTCTTTATTAATTTCTGATGTTAAGCATTTTTTCCATGCCCTTGCTTTGGTGAAAGAAAAAAAAAGAGAAGAAAAGCCAAAATGTGTGTAAAATATGCCTCTTGAAATTGTCTTCTTGAAAGGTTGCCTCTTTTGAAGTTTTTGGTCGATTTTCCACCCCAGAATGTTTTTTTGAGGACAGGTGTCATTTACAGGCCTGCAATTGAGGTGAATTTTAACTGACCATTTGCACTGGGTTTAAAGCTGCTGCTGTTGGAGGAAGGCCGAAATGCTGCAGGATTTCTCCACTCTCAAATCTGGTTACTAGGTCAGCAGAGCCTTCCTGGAAGCTGTGTTCCAAGGTTGGAAGTTAGAATGGCATGAGCCAGGAAGAACATCCATAATTTTCTGCCCCATTGTTTCTTGTTCATTTTTTTAATATAATCTTTTATGACAGCAAATTTGATTGTAACGTTTGCTTTGTTCTAGGTGTGCAAGATGTGTTTGTTTTTTACACCGAGACATATATGTATTCATCTTGGGATCCATTTGCCACGTAGGTTATGACACAGTGTTGAGAAGGCTTCTCTTGGAATTCTGTAGGTCTTTGGTGATTATGTACTTCACGTGTGTTTGTATATCTCTGTCAACCCCAATATCCTAATATATCCAATCTTTACAACTTTCCAATTGGTTAAGCATAAGTTTGTGTAATAAATCTGTAATTCCTGTTATCTGTGGAAATATCTTCGTTGGTATCCATTTCTAGGTAACACCTATAACTGATATCATAGGATACGTGTCTTTCGCTTTGTGACTTACTTCAAGTTGTGTGATCACCTCCAGAGTCATCTACGGTTCTTCAAACTGCTTCGTTTCATGTTTTTTCCATGGCTCATATTCCATCTGTACACGTGCCAGTTCTCCTTTGTCCATTCGTATCTTGATGGACTTTTTGGTTGTTTCCATGTCTTGGCGATTGTAATACTGCTGCAGGGCAGTTTTGCCTGAATGTGTCATTCCATTTCCGTCTTCCTAGGTTATAGGCCAAGGAGTGGGCCTGCGGGATCATATGGTATCTCAGTGTTTACCTTTTAAAGGCTGCTCCATTCTCTTTTCGTTAGTGGCACTTACCAGTTTACGAGCCACTTAAAGGTGAGAGTGCATTTGCTCACAACCTCTTCAGCATGTATTCTTTGTATTTCTTTGCTGAGGGTCATTCTGACCGGTGTGAGCTGATACCATTTTGTGGCTGGATTTGCATATGTCTAATAATTCCTTACATTGAGCTTATAGCCATGCATTTTTTATTGTTTTTTAAAGAGTGAGTACAGCTTACCTACAAATAGTTTCTTGAAGTATGCGGCATATTTTGAATTTATTTTGCCATTACCTCCCTCAACACATTTTGCTGGCAGGTGTCATTTATAGCCCTGCAGTCCTTGTGAATACGAAGTGACCTTTAGCACAGGTTGTAAAACTGCTGTTGCGGCAAACGGCCACAGGGCGGCAGCATTTCTACATTGCCTACTCTAGTTACTAGGGAAACAGTACCTTCTGGGAAGTAGTGTTCCTTGGTTGTAAATTAGAGTGGAATGTGCCCGGATAAACACACAAAGCTTATGTCTCCTTAGTTATGTTTGTTTTTTATATTGACTGTATTTATTGTATCGGAGTAATACTCCGTTGTGTACACGGACCACTTCTTTTTCGTGCATTCATCGGTTGATGGACATTTTGGTTGTTCCAAGTCTTGGCTAGGGTAAATAGAGCTGCAGTGTAGGATTGTCAACGTGTGTCTTTTTGATTCTGGTCTTCTCAGGTGATAGAGCCAGTAGTGGGCCGACCAGATCACATGGTAGCTCAATTTTGACCTCCTTTCTGTTCTCACTACTGGCTGTTACCATTTGACATCCCAGCAGCAGCTAGAGGGTATACAGTTGTCTAAAACCCCTTGAGCATTTATTGTTTGGAGATTTTTGGCTGATGATCATTCTGACTGTTGTCACGTAAACGTTTTTGTAGATTGCATTTGCATGTCTTTAGTAATTCCTGATGTGGAGCTTTTTCCACGGCCTTTTTTTGTTAAACGAAAATAAAGAAAAAGAGAAAGAATGTGAGTTAAATGTGCCTCTTGAAAGATTGCCCTCTTTTGCATTTTTTCGTCGATATTCGAACCCAGGATTTTTTTGAGGGCAGGTGTCATTTACAGAGGTGCCATTCTTGTGGATAGTAAGAGACCCTGAATGCTGTGTTTAAAGCTGCTTTTGCAGGAGACAGTCACAAGGCTGTGGCATGTCTCCGTTCCCAAATCTGGTTACTAGGGCAAAAGAGCCTTCCTAGGTGTAATGTTCCAACCTGTAAGTTAGAATGGAATGGGCCAGGAGAAACCCCCATGAGTTTATGTCTCATTACTTCTTGTTGGTTTTCTTAATTTGATTTTTATTTGTTATCACAGCAAATTTGATTACAATGTTTTGTTTGTTCTGGGTGTGCAAGATGTGGTTCTTTCACATATATGCCTATTATCTGTTCACCTTCGGATCCATTTCCCATGTGGGTTAGGACACAATGTTGAGTAGTCTTCTCTTGGTATTCCATAGGTCTTTGGTGCTTATATATTTCACATGTGTTGGTGTAGCTCTGTTTCCCACAATATGCTAATTTATCCAGTCCTCAAACCTTTCCATTTGGTTAACCATATGTTTGTTGATCGAATCTTTGATTGCCTTGCTCTGTGAAGAATCTTCATTGGTATCAATTTTCAGGTAACACCATTAAGTGATATCATAGGATATGTGTCCTTCGCCCTCTGACTTACTTCATGTTGTGATTACCTCCAGGCTCATCTATGGTGCTGCAAACGGCATTGTTTCATTTTTTTCCTTGGCTACTATTCCATCTGTACATGTACCGATTCTCCTTTTCCATTCATCTTTGGATGGACTTTTTGGTACCTTCCCTGTGTGGCCTATTGTCATACTGTTGCAGTGCAGTTTTGCCTGCCTGTGTCTTTCTAATTGTGTCTTCTTAGGTCATAGGCCCGGGAGTGTGCCTGCTGAATCCTATGGTGCCTCAATGGGTATCTGTTAAAGGCAGCTCCGTTCTGTTTTCATTAGTGGCTCTTCCCAGTTTAGTCCCACTTAGAGATGAGGGTACGCCTTTCTCCACAGCCCCTTCAGCATTTACTGTTTGCAGAATTTTTGCTGATGGTCATTCTGACCGGTGTGAGCTGATACGTTTGTGAAGATTGGATTTGCATATCTTTAACATTTCCTCATGATGAGCATTTTTCCATGACTTTTTTGTTGTTGTTGCTGTTAAAAAGAAAATAAAACACCAGTGTGTGTAAAATATACCTCTTGAAATTGTCTTCTTGAAACCTTGCCCTCTTTTGAAACTTTTGCTCGATTTTCGACCGCAGGATTTTTTTTGAAGGCGTGTGTCACTTACAAGTTTGCAATCGTTGTTAATATTTAGTGACCATTAGCACTGGGTTGAATGCTGCTGCTGTGGGAAACGGCCGCACGGCGGCAGCGTTTCTCCTTTCCCATACCTTGTTACTAGGGCAGCAGAGCTTTCCTGGAACTCGTGTTCCTAGGTTGTAAATTAGAATGGAATGTGTCAGGGAAAAAAACGCATAAGTTTATGTCTCAGGACATCTTTTTCATTGTTATAATTTAATTTTTTCAATCAGGGTAATGATTAGAATATTATTTGTTCTAGGTGTACACACTCTGGTTCATTTCTAAAATATATATATATATATTCACACACACATACATATATATATTCATGTACAGATCCTCTTCCCATGTAAATTAATACAGAGTGTTCAGTAGACCTCCCTTCGTATATGGTGAGTCTCTTATATATATGTATTTCATATGTATTTGTGTACGTATGGCAGCCCTACCCTTAATTTGCCCATTGCTCCCACCTTTCGTTTTAGATAACCATAGTTGTGTTCTAAGTGTGTGTCTTTCTCTGTGGAAATAAGTTCATTTGTATCAGTTGTTAGATGCCACCCAGAAGTGATATCATAAGATAGTTGTCTTTTGCTTTCCGACTTACCTCGTGTCCTGTGATTATCTCTAGGATCATCTATGGTGCAGCAAAGAGCAGTGTTTCATTGTTTTCCACGGCTGATATTCCACTGTGCACATGGACCACTTCTTCTTTGTCCACTCATCTGCTGATGGCCATTTTGGTCGCTACCATGTCTTGGCTTTTGTGCATATTGCTGCAGTGCACCTTTGCCAGCCTGTGTCTTCTCGACTCTGGTCTGCTCGGGTGAAAGGCCCAGCGGTGGGCCTGCTGGATTGAATGGTACCTCAATTTTTGCTTTGAAACACAGTTCCTTTGTGTTCTCATTATTGGCTCTTACTCCTTTACACCTCAACAGCAGCGAGAGGGTACACAGTTCTCTAAAACCTCTTCAGCGTTGATTGTTTGTAGACTTTCTGCTTATGGTCATTCGAGTGGTGTGTGTTGAGACCTTTTCATAGATTAGATTGGCATGAGTCTAATAACTCCTGATGTTGAACTTTTATCCATTTCCCTTTTTATTTGTAAAGAGTGTGTAAAACTTACCTCTCATAGGATCTTCTTGAAAACTTTGCTCTCTTTTAAGCTTTTTGGCCACTCCCTACCTCAGAACATTTTTTTGAGGGCAGGTGTCCTTTACAGCCCTGAGTCCTTGTGAGTATTAAGTGACCATCAGCCGCGGTTTAGAGCCGCTCTTGCGGGAATCGGCCACAAGGCGGCACAATTTCTCCATTTACAACTCAGGGCATTTGGGCAACAGAGGCTTCCTGGAAATCGTGTTAGTAGGCTGTAAATTAGAGTGGAATGTGCGAAGGCAAACCCCTAACAGCTTATATCTCCTTACTCTTGTTTGTTTTTTAAATGTAATTTTTCTTTTTCCTCAGAGCAAATGAGATAAAAACGTTGTGTATGTTCTAGGTGTACAGAATCTGGTTCATTATATCTATGTATCTATCTATTCATCTTTGCCTCCTTTCCCATGGACGTTATTACAGAGTGTTGAGTGGACCTCTCTCGGTATTCCATAGGTCTTTGGTGATTCTAGGTTTCATATGTATTAGTATAGGGCTGACACCCCCATATCCTAATTTATCCATTCTTACCACCTTTCCGTCTGGTTAAACATAATCTTGATTTCTTAATCCATGAGTGTCCTTTTCTTCGAAATAAGTTCATGGGTATCATTTTTTAGGTAACACGTATAAGTGATATCATAGGATATCTTTCTTTCGCTTTCTTTCTCACTTCAAGGTGTGTGATTATCTCTGGGTCCTTCTATGGTGGTGCAAACAGCACTGTTTCATGCTTTTCCATGGCTCATGTTCCACTGTGTACATGGACCACTTCTTCTTTGTCCATTCATCTGTTGATGGCCATTTTGGTTGCTTCCAAGTCTTGGCTGTGGTAAATATCACTGCAGTGTAGGATTGCCAGCCTGTGTCTTTTGGATTCTGGTCTTCTCAGGTGATAGGCACAGCAGTGGGTCTACCAGACCATATGGTAGCTCAATTTTTACCTTGAAACGCATGTTCTTTCTGTTGTAACTACTGGCTGTTACCAGTTTTCCTCCCACCAGCAGCTACAGGGTACACAGAGTTCTCTAAAACCCGTTCAGCATGTATTGTTTGTGGACTGTTTTGCTGATGATCATTCTGACTGTTGTGAGGTGAACGTTTTCATAGATTGGATTTGCGTGTCTTTATTAATTTCTGATGTTAAGCATTTTTTCCATGCCCTTGCTTTGGTGAAAGAAAAAAAAAAGAGAAGAAAAGCCAAAATGTGTGTAAAATATGCCTCTTGAAATTGTCTTCTTGAAAGGTTGCCTCTTTTGAAGTTTTTGGTCGATTTTCGACCCCAGAATGTTTTTTTGAGGACAGGTGTCATTTACAGGCCTGCAATTGAGGTGAATTTTAACTGACCATTTGCACTGGGTTTAAAGCTGCTGCTGTTGGAGGAAGGCCGAAATGCTGCAGGATTTCTCCACTCTCAAATCTGGTTACTAGGTCAGCAGAGCCTTCCTGGAAGCTGTGTTCCAAGGTTGGAAGTTAGAATGGCATGAGCCAGGAAGAACATCCATAATTTTCTGCCCCATTGTTTCTTGTTCACTTTTTTAATATAATCTTTTATGACAGCAAATTTGATTGTAACGTTTGCTTTGTTCTAGGTGTGCAAGATGTGTTTGTTTTTTACACCGAGACATATATGTATTCATCTTGGGATCCATTTGCCACGTAGGTTATGACACAGTGTTGAGAAGGCTTCTCTTGGAATTCTGTAGGTCTTTGGTGATTATGTACTTCACGTGTGTTTGTATATCTCTGTCAACCCCAATATCCTAATATATCCAATCTTTACAACTTTCCAATTGGTTAAGCATAAGTTTGTGTAATAAATCTGTGATTCCTGTTATCTGTGGAAATATCTTCGTTGGTATCCATTTCTAGGTAACACCTATAACTGATATCATAGGATACGTGTCTTTCGCTTTGTGACTTACTTCAAGTTGTGTGATCACCTCCAGAGTCATCTACGGTTCTTCAAACTGCTTCGTTTCATGTTTTTTCCATGGCTCATATTCCATCTGTACACGTGCCAGTTCTCCTTTGTCCATTCGTATCTTGATGGACTTTTTGGTTGTTTCCATGTCTTGGCGATTGTAATACTGCTGCAGGGCAGTTTTGCCTGAACGTGTCATTCCACTTCCGTCTTCCTAGGTTATAGGCCAAGGAGTGGGCCTGCGGGATCATATGGTATCTCAGTGTTTACCTTTTAAAGGCTGCTCCATTCTCTTTTCGTTAGTGGCACTTACCAGTTTACGAGCCACTTAAAGGTGAGAGTGCATTTGCTCACAGCCTCTTCAGCATGTATTCTTTGTATTTCTTTGCTGAGGGTCATTCTGACCGGTGTGAGCTGATACCATTTTGTGGCTGGATTTGCATGTGTCTAATAATTCCTTATATTGAGCTTATAGCCATGCATTTTTTATTGTTTTTTAAAGAGTGAGTACAGCTTACCTTCAAATAGTTTCTTGAAGTATGCGGCATATTTTGAATTTATTTTGCCATTACCTCCCTCAACACATTTTGCTGGCAGGTGTCATTTATAGCCCTGCAGTCCTTGTGAATACGAAGTGACCTTTAGCACAGGTTGTAAAACTGCTGTTGCGGCAAACGGCCACAGGGCGGCAGCATTTCTACATTGCCTACTCTAGTTACTAGGGAAACAGTACCTTCTGGGAAGTAGTGTTCCTTGGTTGTAAATTAGAGTGGAATGTGCCCGGATAAACACACAAAGCTTATGTCTCCTTAGTTATGTTTGTTTTTTATATTGACTGTATTTATTGTATCGGAGTAATACTCCGTTGTGTACACGGACCACTTCTTTTTCGTGCATTCATCGGTTGATGGACCTTTTGGTTGTTCCAAGTCTTGGCTAGGGTAAATAGAGCTGCAGTGTAGGATTGTCAACGTGTGTCTTTTTGATTCTGGTCTTCTCAGGTGATAGAGCCAGTAGTGGGCCGACCAGATCACATGGTAGCTCAATTTTGACCTCCTTTCTGTTCTCACTACTGGCTGTTACCATTTGACATCCCAGCAGCAGCTAGAGGGTATACAGTTGTCTAAAACCCCTTGAGCATTTATTGTTTGGAGATTTTTGGCTGATGATCATTCTGACTGTTGTCACGTAAACGTTTTTGTAGATTGCATTTGCATGTCTTTAGTAATTCCTGATGTGGAGCTTTTTCCACGGCCTTTTTTGTTAAACGAAAATAAAGAAAAAGAGAAAGAATGTGAGTTAAATGTGCCTCTTGAAAGATTGCCCTCTTTTGCATTTTTTCGTCGATATTCGAACCCAGGATTTTTTTGAGGGCAGGTGTCATTTACAGAGGTGCCATTCTTGTGGATAGTAAGAGACCCTGAATGCTGTGTTTAAAGCTGCTTTTGCAGGAGACAGTCACAAGGCTGTGGCATGTCTCCGTTCCCAAATCTGGTTACTAGGGCAAAAGAGCCTTCCTAGGTGTAATGTTCCAACCTGTAAGTTAGAATGGAATGGGCCAGGAAAAACCCCCATGAGTTTATGTCTCATTACTTCTTGTTGGTTTTCTTAATTTGATTTTTATTTGTTATCACAGCAAATTTGATTACAATGTTTTGTTTGTTCTGGGTGTGCAAGATGTGGTTCTTTCACATATATGCCTATTATCTGTTCACCTTCGGATCCATTTCCCATGTGGGTTAGGACACAATGTTGAGTAGTCTTCTCTTGGTATTCCATAGGTCTTTGGTGCTTATATATTTCACATGTGTTGGTGTAGCTCTGTTTCCCACAATATGCTAATTTATCCAGTCCTCAAACCTTTCCATTTGGTTAACCATACGTTTGTTGATCGAATCTTTGATTGCCTTGCTCTGTGAAGAATCTTCATTGGTATCAATTTTCAGGTAACACCATTAAGTGATATCATAGGATATGTGTCCTTCGCCCTCTGACTTACTTCATGTTGTGATTACCTCCAGGCTCATCTATGGTGCTGCAAACGGCATTGTTTCATTTTTTTCTTGGCTACTATTCCATCTGTACATGTACCGGTTCTCCTTTTCCATTCATCTTTGGATGGACTTTTTGGTAGCTTCCCTGTGTGGCCTATTGTCATACTGTTGCAGTGCAGTTTTGCCTGCCTGTGTCTTTCTAATTGTGTCTTCTTAGGTCATAGGCCCGGGAGTGTGCCTGCTGAATCCTATGGTGCCTCAATGGGTATCTGTTAAAGGCAGCTCCGTTCTGTTTTCATTAGTGGCTCTTCCCAGTTTAGTCCCACTTAGAGATGAGGGTACGCCTTTCTCCACAGCCCCTTCAGCATTTACTGTTTGCAGAATTTTTGCTGATGATCATTCTGACCGGTGTGAGCTGATACGTTTGTGAAGATTGGATTTGCATATCTTTAACATTTCCTCATGATGAGCATTTTTCCATGACTTTTTTGTTGTTGTTGCTGTTAAAAAGAAAATAAAACACCAGTGTGTGTAAAATATACCTCTTGAAATTGTCTTCTTGAAACCTTGCCCTCTTTTGAAACTTTTGCTCGATTTTCGACCGCAGGATTTTTTTTGAAGGCGTGTGTCACTTACAAGTTTGCAATCGTTGTTAATATTTAGTGACCATTAGCACTGGGTTGAATGCTGCTGCTGTGGGAAACGGCCGCACGGCGGCAGCGTTTCTCCTTTCCCAAACCTTGTTACTAGGGCAGCAGAGCTTTCCTGGAACTCGTGTTCCTAGGTTGTAAATTAGAATGGAATGTGTCAGGGAAAAAAACGCATAAGTTTATGTCTCAGGACATCTTTTTCATTGTTATAATTTAATTTTTTCAATCAGGGTAATGATTAGAATATTATTTGTTCTAGGTGTACACACTCTGGTTCATTTCTAAAATATATATATATATATTCACACACACATACATATATATATTCATGTACAGATCCTCTTCCCATGTAAATTAATACAGAGTGTTCAGTAGACCTCCCTTCGTATATGGTGAGTCTCTTATATATATGTATTTCATATGTATTTGTGTACGTATGGCAGCCCTACCCTTAATTTGCCCATTGCTCCCACCTTTCGTTTTAGATAACCATAGTTGTGTTCTAAGTGTGTGTCTTTCTCTGTGGAAATAAGTTCATTTGTATCAGTTGTTAGATGCCACCCAGAAGTGATATCATAAGATACTTGTCTTTTGCTTTCCGACTTACCTCGTGTCCTGTGATTATCTCTAGGATCATCTATGGTGCAGCAAAGAGCAGTGTTTCATTGTTTGCCACGGCTGATATTCCACTGTGCACATGGACCACTTCTTCTTTGTCCACTCATCTGCTGATGGCCATTTTGGTTGCTTCCATGTCTTGACTTTTGTGCATATTGCTGCAGTGCACCTTTGCCAGCCTGTGTCTTCTCGACTCTGGTCTGCTCGGGTGAAAGGCCCAGCGGTGGGCCTGCTGGATTGAATGGTACCTCAATTTTTGCTTTGAAACACAGTTCCTTTGTGTTCTCATTATTGGCTCTTACTCCTTTACACCTCAACAGCAGCGAGAGGGTACACAGTTCTCTAAAACCTCTTCAGCGTTGATTGTTTGTAGACTTTCTGCTTATGGTCATTCGAGTGGTGTGTGTTGAGACCTTTTCATAGATTAGATTGGCATGAGTCTAATAATTCCTGATGTTGAACTTTTATCCATTTCCCTTTTTATTTGTAAAGAGTGTGTAAAACTTACCTCTCATAGGATCTTCTTGAAAACTTTGCTCTCTTTTAAGCTTTTTGGCCACTCCCTACCTCAGAACATTTTTTTGAGGGCAGGTGTCCTTTACAGCCCTGAGTCCTTGTGAGTATTAAGTGACCATCAGCCGCGGTTTAGAGCCGCTCTTGCGGGGATCGGCCACAAGGCGGCACAATTTCTCCATTTACAACTCAGGGCATTTGGGCAACAGAGGCTTCCTGGAAATCGTGTTAGTAGGCTGTAAATTAGAGTGGAATGTGCCAAGGCAAACCCCTAACAGCTTATATCTCCTTACTCTTGTTTGTCTTTTAAATGTAATTTTTCTTTTTCCTCAGAGCAAATGAGATAAAAATGTTGTGTATGTTCTAGGTGTACAGAATCTGGTTCATTATATCTATGTATCTATCTATTCATCTTTGCCTCCTTTCCCATGGACGTTATTACAGAGTGTTGAGTGGACCTCTCTTGGTATTCCATAGGTCTTTGGTGATTCTAGGTTTCATATGTATTAGTATAGGGCTGACACCCCCATATCCTAATTTATCCATTCTTACCACCTTTCCGTTTGGTTAAACATAATCTTGATTTCTTAATCCATGAGTGTCCTTTTCTTCGAAATAAGTTCATGGGTATCATTTTTTAGGTAACACGTATAAGTGATATCATAGGATATCTTTCTTTCGCTTTCTTTCTCACTTCAAGGTGTGTGATTATCTCTGGGTCCTTCTATGGTGGTGCAAACAGCACTGTTTCATGCTTTTCCATGGCTCATGTTCCACTGTGTACATGGACCACTTCTTCTTTGTCCATTCATCTGTTGATGGCCATTTTGGTTGCTTCCAAGTCTTGGCTGTGGTAAATATCACTGCAGTGTAGGATTGCCAGCCTGTGTCTTTTGGATTCTGGTCTTCTCAGGTGATAGGCACAGCAGTGGGTCTACCAGACCATATGGTAGCTCAATTTTTACCTTGAAACGCATGTTCTTTCTGTTGTAACTACTGGCTGTTACCAGTTTTCCTCCCACCAGCAGCTACAGGGTACACAGAGTTCTCTAAAACCCGTTCAGCATGTATTGTTTGTGGACTGTTTTGCTGATGATCATTCTGACTGTTGTGAGGTGAACGTTTTCATAGATTGGATTTGCGTGTCTTTATTAATTTCTGATGTTAAGCATTTTTTCCATGCCCTTGCTTTGGTGAAAGAAAAAAAAAAGAGAAGAAAAGCCAAAATGTGTGTAAAATATGCCTCTTGAAATTGTCTTCTTGAAAGGTTGCCTCTTTTGAAGTTTTTGGTCGATTTTCGACCCCAGAATGTTTTTTTGAGGACAGGTGTCATTTACAGGCCTGCAATTGAGGTGAATTTTAACTGACCATTTGCACTGGGTTTAAAGCTGCTGCTGTTGGAGGAAGGCCGAAATGCTGCAGGATCTCTCCACTCTCAAATCTGGTTACTAGGTCAGCAGAGCCTTCCTGGAAGCTGTGTTCCAAGGTTGGAAGTTAGAATGGCATGAGCCAGGAAGAACATCCATAATTTTCTGCCCCATTGTTTCTTGTTCATTTTTTTAATATAATCTTTTATGACAGCAAATTTGATTGTAACGTTTGCTTTGTTCTAGGTGTGCAAGATGTGTTTGTTTTTTACACCGAGACATTTATGTATTCATCTTGGGATCCATTTGCCACGTAGGTTATGACACAGTGTTGAGAAGGCTTCTCTTGGAATTCTGTAGGTCTTTGGTGATTATGTACTTCACGTGTGTTTGTATATCTCTGTCAACCCCAATATCCTAATATATCCAATCTTTACAACTTTCCAATTGGTTAAGCATAAGTTTGTGTAATAAATCTGTGATTCCTGTTATCTGTGGAAATATCTTCGTTGGTATCCATTTCTAGGTAACACCTATAACTGATATCATAGGATACGTGTCTTTCGCTTTGTGACTTACTTCAAGTTGTGTGATCACCTCCAGAGTCATCTACGGTTCTTCAAACTGCTTCGTTTCATGTTTTTTCCATGGCTCATATTCCATCTGTACACGTGCCAGTTCTCCTTTGTCCATTCGTATCTTGATGGACTTTTTGGTTGTTTCCATGTCTTGGCGATTGTAATACTGCTGCAGGGCAGTTTTGCCTGAATGTGTCATTCCATTTCCGTCTTCCTAGGTTATAGGCCAAGGAGTGGGCCTGCGGGATCATATGGTATCTCAGTGTTTACCTTTTAAAGGCTGCTCCATTCTCTTTTCGTTAGTGGCACTTACCAGTTTACGAGCCACTTAAAGGTGAGAGTGCATTTGCTCACAACCTCTTCAGCATGTATTCTTTGTATTTCTTTGCTGAGGGTCATTCTGACCGGTGTGAGCTGATACCATTTTGTGGCTGGATTTGCATATGTCTAATAATTCCTTACATTGAGCTTATAGCCATGCATTTTTTATTGTTTTTTAAAGAGTGAGTACAGCTTACCTTCAAATAGTTTCTTGAAGTATGCGGCATATTTTGAATTTATTTTGCCATTACCTCCCTCAACACATTTTGCTGGCAGGTGTCATTTATAGCCCTGCAGTCCTTGTGAATACGAAGTGACCTTTAGCACAGGTTGTAAAACTGCTGTTGCGGCAAACGGCCACAGGGCGGCAGCATTTCTACATTGCCTACTCTAGTTACTAGGGAAACAGTACCTTCTGGGAAGTAGTGTTCCTTGGTTGTAAATTAGAGTGGAATGTGCCCGGATAAACACACAAAGCTTATGTCTCCTTAGTTATGTTTGTTTTTTATATTGACTGTATTTATTGTATCGGAGTAATACTCCGTTGTGTACACGGACCACTTCTTTTTCGTGCATTCATCGGTTGATGGACATTTTGGTTGTTCCAAGTCTTGGCTAGGGTAAATAGAGCTGCAGTGTAGGATTGTCAACGTGTGTCTTTTTGATTCTGGTCTTCTCAGGTGATAGAGCCAGTAGTGGGCCGACCAGATCACATGGTAGCTCAATTTTGACCTCCTTTCTGTTCTCACTACTGGCTGTTACCATTTGACATCCCAGCAGCAGCTAGAGGGTATACAGTTGTCTAAAACCCCTTGAGCATTTATTGTTTGGAGATTTTTGGCTGATGATCATTCTGACTGTTGTCACGTAAACGTTTTTGTAGATTGCATTTGCATGTCTTTAGTAATTCCTGATGTGGAGCTTTTTCCACGGCCTTTTTTGTTAAACGAAAATAAAGAAAAAGAGAAAGAATGTGAGTTAAATGTGCCTCTTGAAAGATTGCCCTCTTTTGCATTTTTTCGTCGATATTCGAACCCAGGATTTTTTTGAGGGCAGGTGTCATTTACAGAGGTGCCATTCTTGTGGATAGTAAGAGACCCTGAATGCTGTGTTTAAAGCTGCTTTTGCAGGAGACAGTCACAAGGCTGTGGCATGTCTCCGTTCCCAAATCTGGTTACTAGGGCAAAAGAGCCTTCCTAGGTGTAATGTTCCAACCTGTAAGTTAGAATGGAATGGGCCAGGAAAAACCCCCATGAGTTTATGTCTCATTACTTCTTGTTGGTTTTCTTAATTTGATTTTTATTTGTTATCACAGCAAATTTGATTACAATGTTTTGTTTGTTCTGGGTGTGCAAGATGTGGTTCTTTCACATATATGCCTATTATCTGTTCACCTTCGGATCCATTTCCCATGTGGGTTAGGACACAATGTTGAGTAGTCTTCTCTTGGTATTCCATAGGTCTTTGGTGCTTATATATTTCACATGTGTTGGTGTAGCTCTGTTTCCCACAATATGCTAATTTATCCAGTCCTCAAACCTTTCCATTTGGTTAACCATACGTTTGTTGATCGAATCTTTGATTGCCTTGCTCTGTGAAGAATCTTCATTGGTATCAATTTTCAGGTAACACCATTAAGTGATATCATAGGATATGTGTCCTTCGCCCTCTGACTTACTTCATGTTGTGATTACCTCCAGGCTCATCTATGGTGCTGCAAACGGCATTGTTTCATTTTTTTCCTTGGCTACTATTCCATCTGTACATGTACCGGTTCTCCTTTTCCATTCATCTTTGGATGGACTTTTTGGTAGCTTCCCTGTGTGGCCTATTGTCATACTGTTGCAGTGCAGTTTTGCCTGCCTGTGTCTTTCTAATTGTGTCTTCTTAGGTCATAGGCCCGGGAGTGTGCCTGCTGAATCCTATGGTGCCTCAATGGGTATCTGTTAAAGGCAGCTCCGTTCTGTTTTCATTAGTGGCTCTTCCCAGTTTAGTCCCACTTAGAGATGAGGGTACGCCTTTCTCCACAGCCCCTTCAGCATTTACTGTTTGCAGAATTTTTGCTGATGGTCATTCTGACCGGTGTGAGCTGATACGTTTGTGAAGATTGGATTTGCATATCTTTAACATTTCCTCATGATGAGCATTTTTCCATGACTTTTTTGTTGTTGTTGCTGTTAAAAAGAAAATAAAACACCAGTGTGTGTAAAATATACCTCTTGAAATTGTCTTCTTGAAACCTTGCCCTCTTTTGAAACTTTTGCTCGATTTTCGACCGCAGGATTTTTTTTGAAGGCGTGTGTCACTTACAAGTTTGCAATCGTTGTTAATATTTAGTGACCATTAGCACTGGGTTGAATGCTGCTGCTGTGGGAAACGGCCGCACGGCGGCAGCGTTTCTCCTTTCCCAAACCTTGTTACTAGGGCAGCAGAGCTTTCCTGGAACTCGTGTTCCTAGGTTGTAAATTAGAATGGAATGTGTCAGGGAAAAAAACGCATAAGTTTATGTCTCAGGACATCTTTTTCATTGTTATAATTTAATTTTTTCAATCAGGGTAATGATTAGAATATTATTTGTTCTAGGTGTACACACTCTGGTTCATTTCTAAAATATATATATATATATATTCACACACACATACATATATATATTCATGTACAGATCCTCTTCCCATGTAAATTAATACAGAGTGTTCAGTAGACCTCCCTTCGTATATGGTGAGTCTCTTATATATATGTATTTCATATGTATTTGTGTACGTATGGCAGCCCTACCCTTAATTTGCCCATTGCTCCCACCTTTCGTTTTAGATAACCATAGTTGTGTTCTAAGTGTGTGTCTTTCTCTGTGGAAATAAGTTCATTTGTATCAGTTGTTAGATGCCACCCAGAAGTGATATCATAAGATAGTTGTCTTTTGCTTTCCGACTTACCTCGTGTCCTGTGATTATCTCTAGGATCATCTATGGTGCAGCAAAGAGCAGTGTTTCATTGTTTTCCACGGCTGATATTCCACTGTGCACATGGACCACTTCTTCTTTGTCCACTCATCTGCTGATGGCCATTTTGGTCGCTACCATGTCTTGGCTTTTGTGCATATTGCTGCAGTGCACCTTTGCCAGCCTGTGTCTTCTCGACTCTGGTCTGCTCGGGTGAAAGGCCCAGCGGTGGGCCTGCTGGATTGAATGGTACCTCAATTTTTGCTTTGAAACACAGTTCCTTTGTGTTCTCATTATTGGCTCTTACTCCTTTACACCTCAACAGCAGCGAGAGGGTACACAGTTCTCTAAAACCTCTTCAGCGTTGATTGTTTGTAGACTTTCTGCTTATGGTCATTCGAGTGGTGTGTGTTGAGACCTTTTCATAGATTAGATTGGCATGAGTCTAATAATTCCTGATGTTGAACTTTTATCCATTTCCCTTTTGATTTGTAAAGAGTGTGTAAAACTTACCTCTCATAGGATCTTCTTGAAAACTTTGCTCTCTTTTAAGCTTTTTGGCCACTCCCTACCTCAGAACATTTTTTTGAGGGCAGGTGTCCTTTACAGCCCTGAGTCCTTGTGAGTATTAAGTGACCATCAGCCGCGGTTTAGAGCCGCTCTTGCGGGGATCGGCCACAAGGCGGCACAATTTCTCCATTTACAACTCAGGGCATTTGGGCAACAGAGGCTTCCTGGAAATCGTGTTAGTAGGCTGTAAATTAGAGTGGAATGTGCCAAGGCAAACCCCTAACAGCTTATATCTCCTTACTCTTGTTTGTCTTTTAAATGTAATTTTTCTTTTTCCTCAGAGCAAATGAGATAAAAATGTTGTGTATGTTCTAGGTGTACAGAATCTGGTTCATTATATCTATGTATCTATCTATTCATCTTTGCCTCCTTTCCCATGGACGTTATTACAGAGTGTTGAGTGGACCTCTCTTGGTATTCCATAGGTCTTTGGTGATTCTAGGTTTCATATGTATTAGTATAGGGCTGACACCCCCATATCCTAATTTATCCATTCTTACCACCTTTCCGTTTGGTTAAACATAATCTTGATTTCTTAATCCATGAGTGTCCTTTTCTTCGAAATAAGTTCATGGGTATCATTGTTTAGGTAACACGTATAAGTGATATCATAGGATATCTTTCTTTCGCTTTCTTTCTCACTTCAAGGTGTGTGATTATCTCTGGGTCCTTCTATGGTGGTGCAAACAGCACTGTTTCATGCTTTTCCATGGCTCATGTTCCACTGTGTACATGGACCACTTCTTCTTTGTCCATTCATCTGTTGATGGCCATTTTGGTTGCTTCCAAGTCTTGGCTGTGGTAAATATCACTGCAGTGTAGGATTGCCAGCCTGTGTCTTTTGGATTCTGGTCTTCTCAGGTGATAGGCACAGCAGTGGGTCTACCAGACCATATGGTAGCTCAATTTTTACCTTGAAACGCATGTTCTTTCTGTTGTAACTACTGGCTGTTACCAGTTTTCCTCCCACCAGCAGCTACAGGGTACACAGAGTTCTCTAAAACCCGTTCAGCATGTATTGTTTGTGGACTGTTTTGCTGATGATCATTCTGACTGTTGTGAGGTGAACGTTTTCATAGATTGGATTTGCGTGTCTTTATTAATTTCTGATGTTAAGCATTTTTTCCATGCCCTTGCTTTGGTGAAAGAAAAAAAAAAGAGAAGAAAAGCCAAAATGTGTGTAAAATATGCCTCTTGAAATTGTCTTCTTGAAAGGTTGCCTCTTTTGAAGTTTTTGGTCGATTTTCGACCCCAGAATGTTTTTTTGAGGACAGGTGTCATTTACAGGCCTGCAATTGAGGTGAATTTTAACTGACCATTTGCACTGGGTTTAAAGCTGCTGCTGTTGGAGGAAGGCCGAAATGCTGCAGGATCTCTCCACTCTCAAATCTGGTTACTAGGTCAGCAGAGCCTTCCTGGAAGCTGTGTTCCAAGGTTGGAAGTTAGAATGGCATGAGCCAGGAAGAACATCCATAATTTTCTGCCCCATTGTTTCTTGTTCATTTTTTTAATATAATCTTTTATGACAGCAAATTTGATTGTAACGTTTGCTTTGTTCTAGGTGTGCAAGATGTGTTTGTTTTTTACACCGAGACATATATGTATTCATCTTGGGATCCATTTGCCACGTAGGTTATGACACAGTGTTGAGAAGGCTTCTCTTGGAATTCTGTAGGTCTTTGGTGATTATGTACTTCACGTGTGTTTGTATATCTCTGTCAACCCCAATATCCTAATATATCCAATCTTTACAACTTTCCAATTGGTTAAGCATAAGTTTGTGTAATAAATCTGTAATTCCTGTTATCTGTGGAAATATCTTCGTTGGTATCCATTTCTAGGTAACACCTATAACTGATATCATAGGATACGTGTCTTTCGCTTTGTGACTTACTTCAAGTTGTGTGATCACCTCCAGAGTCATCTACGGTTCTTCAAACTGCTTCGTTTCATGTTTTTTCCATGGCTCATATTCCATCTGTACACGTGCCAGTTCTCCTTTGTCCATTCGTATCTTGATGGACTTTTTGGTTGTTTCCATGTCTTGGCGATTGTAATACTGCTGCAGGGCAGTTTTGCCTGAATGTGTCATTCCATTTCCGTCTTCCTAGGTTATAGGCCAAGGAGTGGGCCTGCGGGATCATATGGTATCTCAGTGTTTACCTTTTAAAGGCTGCTCCATTCTCTTTTCGTTAGTGGCACTTACCAGTTTACGAGCCACTTAAAGGTGAGAGTGCATTTGCTCACAACCTCTTCAGCATGTATTCTTTGTATTTCTTTGCTGAGGGTCATTCTGACCGGTGTGAGCTGATACCATTTTGTGGCTGGATTTGCATATGTCTAATAATTCCTTACATTGAGCTTATAGCCATGCATTTTTTATTGTTTTTTAAAGAGTGAGTACAGCTTACCTTCAAATAGTTTCTTGAAGTATGCGGCATATTTTGAATTTATTTTGCCATTACCTCCCTCAACACATTTTGCTGGCAGGTGTCATTTATAGCCCTGCAGTCCTTGTGAATACGAAGTGACCTTTAGCACAGGTTGTAAAACTGCTGTTGCGGCAAACGGCCACAGGGCGGCAGCATTTCTACATTGCCTACTCTAGTTACTAGGGAAACAGTACCTTCTGGGAAGTAGTGTTCCTTGGTTGTAAATTAGAGTGGAATGTGCCCGGATAAACACACAAAGCTTATGTCTCCTTAGTTATGTTTGTTTTTTATATTGACTGTATTTATTGTATCGGAGTAATACTCCGTTGTGTACACGGACCACTTCTTTTTCGTGCATTCATCGGTTGATGGACATTTTGGTTGTTCCAAGTCTTGGCTAGGGTAAATAGAGCTGCAGTGTAGGATTGTCAACGTGTGTCTTTTTGATTCTGGTCTTCTCAGGTGATAGAGCCAGTAGTGGGCCGACCAGATCACATGGTAGCTCAATTTTGACCTCCTTTCTGTTCTCACTACTGGCTGTTACCATTTGACATCCCAGCAGCAGCTAGAGGGTATACAGTTGTCTAAAACCCCTTGAGCATTTATTGTTTGGAGATTTTTGGCTGATGATCATTCTGACTGTTGTCACGTAAACGTTTTTGTAGATTGCATTTGCATGTCTTTAGTAATTCCTGATGTGGAGCTTTTTCCACGGCCTTTTTTGTTAAACGAAAATAAAGAAAAAGAGAAAGAATGTGAGTTAAATGTGCCTCTTGAAATCGTCTTCTTGAAAGATTGCCCTCTTTTGCATTTTTTCGTCGATATTCGAACCCAGGATTTTTTTGAGGGCAGGTGTCATTTACAGAGGTGCCATTCTTGTGGATAGTAAGAGACCCTGAATGCTGTGTTTAAAGCTGCTTTTGCAGGAGACAGTCACAAGGCTGTGGCATGTCTCCGTTCCCAAATCTGGTTACTAGGGCAAAAGAGCCTTCCTAGGTGTAATGTTCCAACCTGTAAGTTAGAATGGAATGGGCCAGGAAAAACCCCCATGAGTTTATGTCTCATTACTTCTTGTTGGTTTTCTTAATTTGATTTTTATTTGTTATCACAGCAAATTTGATTACAATGTTTTGTTTGTTCTGGGTGTGCAAGATGTGGTTCTTTCACATATATGCCTATTATCTGTTCACCTTCGGATCCATTTCCCATGTGGGTTAGGACACAATGTTGAGTAGTCTTCTCTTGGTATTCCATAGGTCTTTGGTGCTTATATATTTCACATGTGTTGGTGTAGCTCTGTTTCCCACAATATGCTAATTTATCCAGTCCTCAAACCTTTCCATTTGGTTAACCATACGTTTGTTGATCGAATCTTTGATTGCCTTGCTCTGTGAAGAATCTTCATTGGTATCAATTTTCAGGTAACACCATTAAGTGATATCATAGGATATGTGTCCTTCGCCCTCTGACTTACTTCATGTTGTGATTACCTCCAGGCTCATCTATGGTGCTGCAAACGGCATTGTTTCATTTTTTTCCTTGGCTACTATTCCATCTGTACATGTACCGGTTCTCCTTTTCCATTCATCTTTGGATGGACTTTTTGGTAGCTTCCCTGTGTGGCCTATTGTCATACTGTTGCAGTGCAGTTTTGCCTGCCTGTGTCTTTCTAATTGTGTCTTCTTAGGTCATAGGCCCGGGAGTGTGCCTGCTGAATCCTATGGTGCCTCAATGGGTATCTGTTAAAGGCAGCTCCGTTCTGTTTTCATTAGTGGCTCTTCCCAGTTTAGTCCCACTTAGAGATGAGGGTACGCCTTTCTCCACAGCCCCTTCAGCATTTACTGTTTGCAGAATTTTTGCTGATGGTCATTCTGACCGGTGTGAGCTGATACGTTTGTGAAGATTGGATTTGCATATCTTTAACATTTCCTCATGATGAGCATTTTTCCATGACTTTTTTGTTGTTGTTGCTGTTAAAAAGAAAATAAAACACCAGTGTGTGTAAAATATACCTCTTGAAATTGTCTTCTTGAAACCTTGCCCTCTTTTGAAACTTTTGCTCGATTTTCGACCGCAGGATTTTTTTTGAAGGCGTGTGTCACTTACAAGTTTGCAATCGCTGTTAATATTTAGTGACCATTAGCACTGGGTTGAATGCTGCTGCTGTGGGAAACGGCCGCACGGCGGCAGCGTTTCTCCTTTCCCAAACCTTGTTACTAGGGCAGCAGAGCTTTCCTGGAACTCGTGTTCCTAGGTTGTAAATTAGAATGGAATGTGTCAGGGAAAAAAACGCATAAGTTTATGTCTCAGGACATCTTTTTCATTGTTATAATTTAATTTTTTCAATCAGGGTAATGATTAGAATATTATTTGTTCTAGGTGTACACACTCTGGTTCATTTCTAAAATATATATATATATATATTCACACACACATACATATATATATTCATGTACAGATCCTCTTCCCATGTAAATTAATACAGAGTGTTCAGTAGACCTCCCTTCGTATATGGTGAGTCTCTTATATATATGTATTTCATATGTATTTGTGTACGTATGGCAGCCCTACCCTTAATTTGCCCATTGCTCCCACCTTTCGTTTTAGATAACCATAGTTGTGTTCTAAGTGTGTGTCTTTCTCTGTGGAAATAAGTTCATTTGTATCAGTTGTTAGATGCCACCCAGAAGTGATATCATAAGATAGTTGTCTTTTGCTTTCCGACTTACCTCGTGTCCTGTGATTATCTCTAGGATCATCTATGGTGCAGCAAAGAGCAGTGTTTCATTGTTTTCCACGGCTGATATTCCACTGTGCACATGGACCACTTCTTCTTTGTCCACTCATCTGCTGATGGCCATTTTGGTCGCTACCATGTCTTGGCTTTTGTGCATATTGCTGCAGTGCACCTTTGCCAGCCTGTGTCTTCTCGACTCTGGTCTGCTCGGGTGAAAGGCCCAGCGGTGGGCCTGCTGGATTGAATGGTACCTCAATTTTTGCTTTGAAACACAGTTCCTTTGTGTTCTCATTATTGGCTCTTACTCCTTTACACCTCAACAGCAGCGAGAGGGTACACAGTTCTCTAAAACCTCTTCAGCGTTGATTGTTTGTAGACTTTCTGCTTATGGTCATTCGAGTGGTGTGTGTTGAGACCTTTTCATAGATTAGATTGGCATGAGTCTAATAATTCCTGATGTTGAACTTTTATCCATTTCCCTTTTTATTTGTAAAGAGTGTGTAAAACTTACCTCTCATAGGATCTTCTTGAAAACTTTGCTCTCTTTTAAGCTTTTTGGCCACTCCCTACCTCAGAACATTTTTTTGAGGGCAGGTGTCCTTTACAGCCCTGAGTCCTTGTGAGTATTAAGTGACCATCAGCCGCGGTTTAGAGCCGCTCTTGCGGGGATCGGCCACAAGGCGGCACAATTTCTCCATTTACAACTCAGGGCATTTGGGCAACAGAGGCTTCCTGGAAATCGTGTTAGTAGGCTGTAAATTAGAGTGGAATGTGCCAAGGCAAACCCCTAACAGCTTATATCTCCTTACTCTTGTTTGTCTTTTAAATGTAATTTTTCTTTTTCCTCAGAGCAAATGAGATAAAAATGTTGTGTATGTTCTAGGTGTACAGAATCTGGTTCATTATATCTATGTATCTATCTATTCATCTTTGCCTCCTTTCCCATGGACGTTATTACAGAGTGTTGAGTGGACCTCTCTCGGTATTCCATAGGTCTTTGGTGATTCTAGGTTTCATATGTATTAGTATAGGGCTGACACCCCCATATCCTAATTTATCCATTCTTACCACCTTTCCGTTTGGTTAAACATAATCTTGATTTCTTAATCCATGAGTGTCCTTTTCTTCGAAATAAGTTCATGGGTATCATTTTTTAGGTAACACGTATAAGTGATATCATAGGATATCTTTCTTTCGCTTTCTTTCTCACTTCAAGGTGTGTGATTATCTCTGGGTCCTTCTATGGTGGTGCAAACAGCACTGTTTCATGCTTTTCCATGGCTCATGTTCCACTGTGTACATGGACCACTTCTTCTTTGTCCATTCATCTGTTGATGGCCATTTTGGTTGCTTCCAAGTCTTGGCTGTGGTAAATATCACTGCAGTGTAGGATTGCCAGCCTGTGTCTTTTGGATTCTGGTCTTCTCAGGTGATAGGCACAGCAGTGGGTCTACCAGACCATATGGTAGCTCAATTTTTACCTTGAAACGCATGTTCTTTCTGTTGTAACTACTGGCTGTTACCAGTTTTCCTCCCACCAGCAGCTACAGGGTACACAGAGTTCTCTAAAACCCGTTCAGCATGTATTGTTTGTGGACTGTTTTGCTGATGATCATTCTGACTGTTGTGAGGTGAACGTTTTCATAGATTGGATTTGCGTGTCTTTATTAATTTCTGATGTTAAGCATTTTTTCCATGCCCTTGCTTTGGTGAAAGAAAAAAAAAAGAGAAGAAAAGCCAAAATGTGTGTAAAATATGCCTCTTGAAATTGTCTTCTTGAAAGGTTGCCTCTTTTGAAGTTTTTGGTCGATTTTCGACCCCAGAATGTTTTTTTGAGGACAGGTGTCATTTACAGGCCTGCAATTGAGGTGAATTTTAACTGACCATTTGCACTGGGTTTAAAGCTGCTGCTGTTGGAGGAAGGCCGAAATGCTGCAGGATCTCTCCACTCTCAAATCTGGTTACTAGGTCAGCAGAGCCTTCCTGGAAGCTGTGTTCCAAGGTTGGAAGTTAGAATGGCATGAGCCAGGAAGAACATCCATAATTTTCTGCCCCATTGTTTCTTGTTCATTTTTTTAATATAATCTTTTATGACAGCAAATTTGATTGTAACGTTTGCTTTGTTCTAGGTGTGCAAGATGTGTTTGTTTTTTACACCGAGACATATATGTATTCATCTTGGGATCCATTTGCCACGTAGGTTATGACACAGTGTTGAGAAGGCTTCTCTTGGAATTCTGTAGGTCTTTGGTGATTATGTACTTCACGTGTGTTTGTGTATCTCTGTCAACCCCAATATCCTAATATATCCAATCTTTACAACTTTCCAATTGGTTAAGCATAAGTTTGTGTAATAAATCTGTGATTCCTGTTATCTGTGGAAATATCTTCGTTGGTATCCATTTCTAGGTAACACCTATAACTGATATCATAGGATACGTGTCTTTCGCTTTGTGACTTACTTCAAGTTGTGTGATCACCTCCAGAGTCATCTACGGTTCTTCAAACTGCTTCGTTTCATGTTTTTTCCATGGCTCATATTCCATCTGTACACGTGCCAGTTCTCCTTTGTCCATTCGTATCTTGATGGACTTTTTGGTTGTTTCCATGTCTTGGCGATTGTAATACTGCTGCAGGGCAGTTTTGCCTGAATGTGTCATTCCATTTCCGTCTTCCTAGGTTATAGGCCAAGGAGTGGGCCTGCGGGATCATATGGTATCTCAGTGTTTACCTTTTAAAGGCTGCTCCATTCTCTTTTCGTTAGTGGCACTTACCAGTTTACGAGCCACTTAAAGGTGAGAGTGCATTTGCTCACAACCTCTTCAGCATGTATTCTTTGTATTTCTTTGCTGAGGGTCATTCTGACCGGTGTGAGCTGATACCATTTTGTGGCTGGATTTGCATATGTCTAATAATTCCTTACATTGAGCTTATAGCCATGCATTTTTTATTGTTTTTTAAAGAGTGAGTACAGCTTACCTTCAAATAGTTTCTTGAAGTATGCGGCATATTTTGAATTTATTTTGCCATTACCTCCCTCAACACATTTTGCTGGCAGGTGTCATTTATAGCCCTGCAGTCCTTGTGAATACGAAGTGACCTTTAGCACAGGTTGTAAAACTGCTGTTGCGGCAAACGGCCACAGGGCGGCAGCATTTCTACATTGCCTACTCTAGTTACTAGGGAAACAGTACCTTCTGGGAAGTAGTGTTCCTTGGTTGTAAATTAGAGTGGAATGTGCCCGGATAAACACACAAAGCTTATGTCTCCTTAGTTATGTTTGTTTTTTATATTGACTGTATTTATTGTATCGGAGTAATACTCCGTTGTGTACACGGACCACTTCTTTTTCGTGCATTCATCGGTTGATGGACATTTTGGTTGTTCCAAGTCTTGGCTAGGGTAAATAGAGCTGCAGTGTAGGATTGTCAACGTGTGTCTTTTTGATTCTGGTCTTCTCAGGTGATAGAGCCAGTAGTGGGCCGACCAGATCACATGGTAGCTCAATTTTGACCTCCTTTCTGTTCTCACTACTGGCTGTTACCATTTGACATCCCAGCAGCAGCTAGAGGGTATACAGTTGTCTAAAACCCCTTGAGCATTTATTGTTTGGAGATTTTTGGCTGATGATCATTCTGACTGTTGTCACGTAAACGTTTTTGTAGATTGCATTTGCATGTCTTTAGTAATTCCTGATGTGGAGCTTTTTCCACGGCCTTTTTTGTTAAACGAAAATAAAGAAAAAGAGAAAGAATGTGAGTTAAATGTGCCTCTTGAAATCGTCTTCTTGAAAGATTGCCCTCTTTTGCATTTTTTCGTCGATATTCGAACCCAGGATTTTTTTGAGGGCAGGTGTCATTTACAGAGGTGCCATTCTTGTGGATAGTAAGAGACCCTGAATGCTGTGTTTAAAGCTGCTTTTGCAGGAGACAGTCACAAGGCTGTGGCATGTCTCCGTTCCCAAATCTGGTTACTAGGGCAAAAGAGCCTTCCTAGGTGTAATGTTCCAACCTGTAAGTTAGAATGGAATGGGCCAGGAAAAACCCCCATGAGTTTATGTCTCATTACTTCTTGTTGGTTTTCTTAATTTGATTTTTATTTGTTATCACAGCAAATTTGATTACAATGTTTTGTTTGTTCTGGGTGTGCAAGATGTGGTTCTTTCACATATATGCCTATTATCTGTTCACCTTCGGATCCATTTCCCATGTGGGTTAGGACACAATGTTGAGTAGTCTTCTCTTGGTATTCCATAGGTCTTTGGTGCTTATATATTTCACATGTGTTGGTGTAGCTCTGTTTCCCACAATATGCTAATTTATCCAGTCCTCAAACCTTTCCATTTGGTTAACCATACGTTTGTTGATCGAATCTTTGATTGCCTTGCTCTGTGAAGAATCTTCATTGGTATCAATTTTCAGGTAACACCATTAAGTGATATCATAGGATATGTGTCCTTCGCCCTCTGACTTACTTCATGTTGTGATTACCTCCAGGCTCATCTATGGTGCTGCAAACGGCATTGTTTCATTTTTTTCCTTGGCTACTATTCCATCTGTACATGTACCGGTTCTCCTTTTCCATTCATCTTTGGATGGACTTTTTGGTAGCTTCCCTGTGTGGCCTATTGTCATACTGTTGCAGTGCAGTTTTGCCTGCCTGTGTCTTTCTAATTGTGTCTTCTTAGGTCATAGGCCCGGGAGTGTGCCTGCTGAATCCTATGGTGCCTCAATGGGTATCTGTTAAAGGCAGCTCCGTTCTGTTTTCATTAGTGGCTCTTCCCAGTTTAGTCCCACTTAGAGATGAGGGTACGCCTTTCTCCACAGCCCCTTCAGCATTTACTGTTTGCAGAATTTTTGCTGATGGTCATTCTGACCGGTGTGAGCTGATACGTTTGTGAAGATTGGATTTGCATATCTTTAACATTTCCTCATGATGAGCATTTTTCCATGACTTTTTTGTTGTTGTTGCTGTTAAAAAGAAAATAAAACACCAGTGTGTGTAAAATATACCTCTTGAAATTGTCTTCTTGAAACCTTGCCCTCTTTTGAAACTTTTGCTCGATTTTCGACCGCAGGATTTTTTTTGAAGGCGTGTGTCACTTACAAGTTTGCAATCGTTGTTAATATTTAGTGACCATTAGCACTGGGTTGAATGCTGCTGCTGTGGGAAACGGCCGCACGGCGGCAGCGTTTCTCCTTTCCCAAACCTTGTTACTAGGGCAGCAGAGCTTTCCTGGAACTCGTGTTCCTAGGTTGTAAATTAGAATGGAATGTGTCAGGGAAAAAAACGCATAAGTTTATGTCTCAGGACATCTTTTTCATTGTTATAATTTAATTTTTTCAATCAGGGTAATGATTAGAATATTATTTGTTCTAGGTGTACACACTCTGGTTCATTTCTAAAATATATATATATATATATTCACACACACATACATATATATATTCATGTACAGATCCTCTTCCCATGTAAATTAATACAGAGTGTTCAGTAGACCTCCCTTCGTATATGGTGAGTCTCTTATATATATGTATTTCATATGTATTTGTGTACGTATGGCAGCCCTACCCTTAATTTGCCCATTGCTCCCACCTTTCGTTTTAGATAACCATAGTTGTGTTCTAAGTGTGTGTCTTTCTCTGTGGAAATAAGTTCATTTGTATCAGTTGTTAGATGCCACCCAGAAGTGATATCATAAGATAGTTGTCTTTTGCTTTCCGACTTACCTCGTGTCCTGTGATTATCTCTAGGATCATCTATGGTGCAGCAAAGAGCAGTGTTTCATTGTTTTCCACGGCTGATATTCCACTGTGCACATGGACCACTTCTTCTTTGTCCACTCATCTGCTGATGGCCATTTTGGTCGCTACCATGTCTTGGCTTTTGTGCATATTGCTGCAGTGCACCTTTGCCAGCCTGTGTCTTCTCGACTCTGGTCTGCTCGGGTGAAAGGCCCAGCGGTGGGCCTGCTGGATTGAATGGTACCTCAATTTTTGCTTTGAAACACAGTTCCTTTGTGTTCTCATTATTGGCTCTTACTCCTTTACACCTCAACAGCAGCGAGAGGGTACACAGTTCTCTAAAACCTCTTCAGCGTTGATTGTTTGTAGACTTTCTGCTTATGGTCATTCGAGTGGTGTGTGTTGAGACCTTTTCATAGATTAGATTGGCATGAGTCTAATAATTCCTGATGTTGAACTTTTATCCATTTCCCTTTTTATTTGTAAAGAGTGTGTAAAACTTACCTCTCATAGGATCTTCTTGAAAACTTTGCTCTCTTTTAAGCTTTTTGGCCACTCCCTACCTCAGAACATTTTTTTGAGGGCAGGTGTCCTTTACAGCCCTGAGTCCTTGTGAGTATTAAGTGACCATCAGCCGTGGTTTAGAGCCGCTCTTGCGGGGATCGGCCACAAGGCGGCACAATTTCTCCATTTACAACTCAGGGCATTTGGGCAACAGAGGCTTCCTGGAAATCGTGTTAGTAGGCTGTAAATTAGAGTGGAATGTGCCAAGGCAAACCCCTAACAGCTTATATCTCCTTACTCTTGTTTGTCTTTTAAATGTAATTTTTCTTTTTCCTCAGAGCAAATGAGATAAAAATGTTGTGTATGT
Source organism: Grampus griseus (assembly GCF_964374135.1). Classification (NCBI taxonomy): domain Eukaryota; kingdom Metazoa; phylum Chordata; class Mammalia; order Artiodactyla; family Delphinidae; genus Grampus; species Grampus griseus. The sequence goes on from NW_028133133.1 coordinate 48,690, forward strand.
TCTAGGTGTACAGAATCTGGTTCATTATATCTATGTATCTATCTATTCATCTTTGCCTCCTTTCCCATGGACGTTATTACAGAGTGTTGAGTGGACCTCTCTCGGTATTCCATAGGTCTTTGGTGATTCTAGGTTTCATATGTATTAGTATAGGGCTGACACCCCCATATCCTAATTTATCCATTCTTACCACCTTTCCGTTTGGTTAAACATAATCTTGATTTCTTAATCCATGAGTGTCCTTTTCTTCGAAATAAGTTCATGGGTATCATTTTTTAGGTAACACGTATAAGTGATATCATAGGATATCTTTCTTTCGCTTTCTTTCTCACTTCAAGGTGTGTGATTATCTCTGGGTCCTTCTATGGTGGTGCAAACAGCACTGTTTCATGCTTTTCCATGGCTCATGTTCCACTGTGTACATGGACCACTTCTTCTTTGTCCATTCATCTGTTGATGGCCATTTTGGTTGCTTCCAAGTCTTGGCTGTGGTAAATATCACTGCAGTGTAGGATTGCCAGCCTGTGTCTTTTGGATTCTGGTCTTCTCAGGTGATAGGCACAGCAGTGGGTCTACCAGACCATATGGTAGCTCAATTTTTACCTTGAAACGCATGTTCTTTCTGTTGTAACTACTGGCTGTTACCAGTTTTCCTCCCACCAGCAGCTACAGGGTACACAGAGTTCTCTAAAACCCGTTCAGCATGTATTGTTTGTGGACTGTTTTGCTGATGATCATTCTGACTGTTGTGAGGTGAACGTTTTCATAGATTGGATTTGCGTGTCTTTATTAATTTCTGATGTTAAGCATTTTTTCCATGCCCTTGCTTTGGTGAAAGAAAAAAAAAAGAGAAGAAAAGCCAAAATGTGTGTAAAATATGCCTCTTGAAATTGTCTTCTTGAAAGGTTGCCTCTTTTGAAGTTTTTGGTCGATTTTCGACCCCAGAATGTTTTTTTGAGGACAGGTGTCATTTACAGGCCTGCAATTGAGGTGAATTTTAACTGACCATTTGCACTGGGTTTAAAGCTGCTGCTGTTGGAGGAAGGCCGAAATGCTGCAGGATCTCTCCACTCTCAAATCTGGTTACTAGGTCAGCAGAGCCTTCCTGGAAGCTGTGTTCCAAGGTTGGAAGTTAGAATGGCATGAGCCAGGAAGAACATCCATAATTTTCTGCCCCATTGTTTCTTGTTCATTTTTTTAATATAATCTTTTATGACAGCAAATTTGATTGTAACGTTTGCTTTGTTCTAGGTGTGCAAGATGTGTTTGTTTTTTACACCGAGACATATATGTATTCATCTTGGGATCCATTTGCCACGTAGGTTATGACACAGTGTTGAGAAGGCTTCTCTTGGAATTCTGTAGGTCTTTGGTGATTATGTACTTCACGTGTGTTTGTATATCTCTGTCAACCCCAATATCCTAATATATCCAATCTTTACAACTTTCCAATTGGTTAAGCATAAGTTTGTGTAATAAATCTGTAATTCCTGTTATCTGTGGAAATATCTTCGTTGGTATCCATTTCTAGGTAACACCTATAACTGATATCATAGGATACGTGTCTTTCGCTTTGTGACTTACTTCAAGTTGTGTGATCACCTCCAGAGTCATCTACGGTTCTTCAAACTGCTTCGTTTCATGTCTTTTCCATGGCTCATATTCCATCTGTACACGTGCCAGTTCTCCTTTGTCCATTCGTATCTTGATGGACTTTTTGGTTGTTTCCATGTCTTGGCGATTGTAATACTGCTGCAGGGCAGTTTTGCCTGAATGTGTCATTCCATTTCCGTCTTCCTAGGTTATAGGCCAAGGAGTGGGCCTGCGGGATCATATGGTATCTCAGTGTTTACCTTTTAAAGGCTGCTCCATTCTCTTTTCGTTAGTGGCACTTACCAGTTTACGAGCCACTTAAAGGTGAGAGTGCATTTGCTCACAACCTCTTCAGCATGTATTCTTTGTATTTCTTTGCTGAGGGTCATTCTGACCGGTGTGAGCTGATACCATTTTGTGGCTGGATTTGCATATGTCTAATAATTCCTTACATTGAGCTTATAGCCATGCATTTTTTATTGTTTTTTAAAGAGTGAGTACAGCTTACCTTCAAATAGTTTCTTGAAGTATGCGGCATATTTTGAATTTATTTTGCCATTACCTCCCTCAACACATTTTGCTGGCAGGTGTCATTTATAGCCCTGCAGTCCTTGTGAATACGAAGTGACCTTTAGCACAGGTTGTAAAACTGCTGTTGCGGCAAACGGCCACAGGGCGGCAGCATTTCTACATTGCCTACTCTAGTTACTAGGGAAACAGTACCTTCTGGGAAGTAGTGTTCCTTGGTTGTAAATTAGAGTGGAATGTGCCCGGATAAACACACAAAGCTTATGTCTCCTTAGTTATGTTTGTTTTTTATATTGACTGTATTTATTGTATCGGAGTAATACTCCGTTGTGTACACGGACCACTTCTTTTTCGTGCATTCATCGGTTGATGGACATTTTGGTTGTTCCAAGTCTTGGCTAGGGTAAATAGAGCTGCAGTGTAGGATTGTCAACGTGTGTCTTTTTGATTCTGGTCTTCTCAGGTGATAGAGCCAGTAGTGGGCCGACCAGATCACATGGTAGCTCAATTTTGACCTCCTTTCTGTTCTCACTACTGGCTGTTACCATTTGACATCCCAGCAGCAGCTAGAGGGTATACAGTTGTCTAAAACCCCTTGAGCATTTATTGTTTGGAGATTTTTGGCTGATGATCATTCTGACTGTTGTCACGTAAACGTTTTTGTAGATTGCATTTGCATGTCTTTAGTAATTCCTGATGTGGAGCTTTTTCCACGGCCTTTTTTGTTAAACGAAAATAAAGAAAAAGAGAAAGAATGTGAGTTAAATGTGCCTCTTGAAAGATTGCCCTCTTTTGCATTTTTTCGTCGATATTCGAACCCAGGATTTTTTTGAGGGCAGGTGTCATTTACAGAGGTGCCATTCTTGTGGATAGTAAGAGACCCTGAATGCTGTGTTTAAAGCTGCTTTTGCAGGAGACAGTCACAAGGCTGTGGCATGTCTCCGTTCCCAAATCTGGTTACTAGGGCAAAAGAGCCTTCCTAGGTGTAATGTTCCAACCTGTAAGTTAGAATGGAATGGGCCAGGAAAAACCCCCATGAGTTTATGTCTCATTACTTCTTGTTGGTTTTCTTAATTTGATTTTTATTTGTTATCACAGCAAATTTGATTACAATGTTTTGTTTGTTCTGGGTGTGCAAGATGTGGTTCTTTCACATATATGCCTATTATCTGTTCACCTTCGGATCCATTTCCCATGTGGGTTAGGACACAATGTTGAGTAGTCTTCTCTTGGTATTCCATAGGTCTTTGGTGCTTATATATTTCACATGTGTTGGTGTAGCTCTGTTTCCCACAATATGCTAATTTATCCAGTCCTCAAACCTTTCCATTTGGTTAACCATACGTTTGTTGATCGAATCTTTGATTGCCTTGCTCTGTGAAGAATCTTCATTGGTATCAATTTTCAGGTAACACCATTAAGTGATATCATAGGATATGTGTCCTTCGCCCTCTGACTTACTTCATGTTGTGATTACCTCCAGGCTCATCTATGGTGCTGCAAACGGCATTGTTTCATTTTTTTCCTTGGCTACTATTCCATCTGTACATGTACCGGTTCTCCTTTTCCATTCATCTTTGGATGGACTTTTTGGTAGCTTCCCTGTGTGGCCTATTGTCATACTGTTGCAGTGCAGTTTTGCCTGCCTGTGTCTTTCTAATTGTGTCTTCTTAGGTCATAGGCCCGGGAGTGTGCCTGCTGAATCCTATGGTGCCTCAATGGGTATCTGTTAAAGGCAGCTCCGTTCTGTTTTCATTAGTGGCTCTTCCCAGTTTAGTCCCACTTAGAGATGAGGGTACGCCTTTCTCCACAGCCCCTTCAGCATTTACTGTTTGCAGAATTTTTGCTGATGGTCATTCTGACCGGTGTGAGCTGATACGTTTGTGAAGATTGGATTTGCATATCTTTAACATTTCCTCATGATGAGCATTTTTCCATGACTTTTTTGTTGTTGTTGCTGTTAAAAAGAAAATAAAACACCAGTGTGTGTAAAATATACCTCTTGAAATTGTCTTCTTGAAACCTTGCCCTCTTTTGAAACTTTTGCTCGATTTTCGACCGCAGGATTTTTTTTGAAGGCGTGTGTCACTTACAAGTTTGCAATCGTTGTTAATATTTAGTGACCATTAGCACTGGGTTGAATGCTGCTGCTGTGGGAAACGGCCGCACGGCGGCAGCGTTTCTCCTTTCCCAAACCTTGTTACTAGGGCAGCAGAGCTTTCCTGGAACTCGTGTTCCTAGGTTGTAAATTAGAATGGAATGTGTCAGGGAAAAAAACGCATAAGTTTATGTCTCAGGACATCTTTTTCATTGTTATAATTTAATTTTTTCAATCAGGGTAATGATTAGAATATTATTTGTTCTAGGTGTACACACTCTGGTTCATTTCTAAAATATATATATATATATATTCACACACACATACATATATATATTCATGTACAGATCCTCTTCCCATGTAAATTAATACAGAGTGTTCAGTAGACCTCCCTTCGTATATGGTGAGTCTCTTATATATATGTATTTCATATGTATTTGTGTACGTATGGCAGCCCTACCCTTAATTTGCCCATTGCTCCCACCTTTCGTTTTAGATAACCATAGTTGTGTTCTAAGTGTGTGTCTTTCTCTGTGGAAATAAGTTCATTTGTATCAGTTGTTAGATGCCACCCAGAAGTGATATCATAAGATAGTTGTCTTTTGCTTTCCGACTTACCTCGTGTCCTGTGATTATCTCTAGGATCATCTATGGTGCAGCAAAGAGCAGTGTTTCATTGTTTTCCACGGCTGATATTCCACTGTGCACATGGACCACTTCTTCTTTGTCCACTCATCTGCTGATGGCCATTTTGGTCGCTACCATGTCTTGGCTTTTGTGCATATTGCTGCAGTGCACCTTTGCCAGCCTGTGTCTTCTCGACTCTGGTCTGCTCGGGTGAAAGGCCCAGCGGTGGGCCTGCTGGATTGAATGGTACCTCAATTTTTGCTTTGAAACACAGTTCCTTTGTGTTCTCATTATTGGCTCTTACTCCTTTACACCTCAACAGCAGCGAGAGGGTACACAGTTCTCTAAAACCTCTTCAGCGTTGATTGTTTGTAGACTTTCTGCTTATGGTCATTCGAGTGGTGTGTGTTGAGACCTTTTCATAGATTAGATTGGCATGAGTCTAATAATTCCTGATGTTGAACTTTTATCCATTTCCCTTTTTATTTGTAAAGAGTGTGTAAAACTTACCTCTCATAGGATCTTCTTGAAAACTTTGCTCTCTTTTAAGCTTTTTGGCCACTCCCTACCTCAGAACATTTTTTTGAGGGCAGGTGTCCTTTACAGCCCTGAGTCCTTGTGAGTATTAAGTGACCATCAGCCGTGGTTTAGAGCCGCTCTTGCGGGGATCGGCCACAAGGCGGCACAATTTCTCCATTTACAACTCAGGGCATTTGGGCAACAGAGGCTTCCTGGAAATCGTGTTAGTAGGCTGTAAATTAGAGTGGAATGTGCCAAGGCAAACCCCTAACAGCTTATATCTCCTTACTCTTGTTTGTCTTTTAAATGTAATTTTTCTTTTTCCTCAGAGCAAATGAGATAAAAATGTTGTGTATGTTCTAGGTGTACAGAATCTGGTTCATTATATCTATGTATCTATCTATTCATCTTTGCCTCCTTTCCCATGGACGTTATTACAGAGTGTTGAGTGGACCTCTCTCGGTATTCCATAGGTCTTTGGTGATTCTAGGTTTCATATGTATTAGTATAGGGCTGACACCCCCATATCCTAATTTATCCATTCTTACCACCTTTCCGTTTGGTTAAACATAATCTTGATTTCTTAATCCATGAGTGTCCTTTTCTTCGAAATAAGTTCATGGGTATCATTTTTTAGGTAACACGTATAAGTGATATCATAGGATATCTTTCTTTCGCTTTCTTTCTCACTTCAAGGTGTGTGATTATCTCTGGGTCCTTCTATGGTGGTGCAAACAGCACTGTTTCATGCTTTTCCATGGCTCATGTTCCACTGTGTACATGGACCACTTCTTCTTTGTCCATTCATCTGTTGATGGCCATTTTGGTTGCTTCCAAGTCTTGGCTGTGGTAAATATCACTGCAGTGTAGGATTGCCAGCCTGTGTCTTTTGGATTCTGGTCTTCTCAGGTGATAGGCACAGCAGTGGGTCTACCAGACCATATGGTAGCTCAATTTTTACCTTGAAACGCATGTTCTTTCTGTTGTAACTACTGGCTGTTACCAGTTTTCCTCCCACCAGCAGCTACAGGGTACACAGAGTTCTCTAAAACCCGTTCAGCATGTATTGTTTGTGGACTGTTTTGCTGATGATCATTCTGACTGTTGTGAGGTGAACGTTTTCATAGATTGGATTTGCGTGTCTTTATTAATTTCTGATGTTAAGCATTTTTTCCATGCCCTTGCTTTGGTGAAAGAAAAAAAAAAGAGAAGAAAAGCCAAAATGTGTGTAAAATATGCCTCTTGAAATTGTCTTCTTGAAAGGTTGCCTCTTTTGAAGTTTTTGGTCGATTTTCGACCCCAGAATGTTTTTTTGAGGACAGGTGTCATTTACAGGCCTGCAATTGAGGTGAATTTTAACTGACCATTTGCACTGGGTTTAAAGCTGCTGCTGTTGGAGGAAGGCCGAAATGCTGCAGGATCTCTCCACTCTCAAATCTGGTTACTAGGTCAGCAGAGCCTTCCTGGAAGCTGTGTTCCAAGGTTGGAAGTTAGAATGGCATGAGCCAGGAAGAACATCCATAATTTTCTGCCCCATTGTTTCTTGTTCATTTTTTTAATATAATCTTTTATGACAGCAAATTTGATTGTAACGTTTGCTTTGTTCTAGGTGTGCAAGATGTGTTTGTTTTTTACACCGAGACATATATGTATTCATCTTGGGATCCATTTGCCACGTAGGTTATGACACAGTGTTGAGAAGGCTTCTCTTGGAATTCTGTAGGTCTTTGGTGATTATGTACTTCACGTGTGTTTGTGTATCTCTGTCAACCCCAATATCCTAATATATCCAATCTTTACAACTTTCCAATTGGTTAAGCATAAGTTTGTGTAATAAATCTGTGATTCCTGTTATCTGTGGAAATATCTTCGTTGGTATCCATTTCTAGGTAACACCTATAACTGATATCATAGGATACGTGTCTTTCGCTTTGTGACTTACTTCAAGTTGTGTGATCACCTCCAGAGTCATCTACGGTTCTTCAAACTGCTTCGTTTCATGTTTTTTCCATGGCTCATATTCCATCTGTACACGTGCCAGTTCTCCTTTGTCCATTCGTATCTTGATGGACTTTTTGGTTGTTTCCATGTCTTGGCGATTGTAATACTGCTGCAGGGCAGTTTTGCCTGAATGTGTCATTCCATTTCCGTCTTCCTAGGTTATAGGCCAAGGAGTGGGCCTGCGGGATCATATGGTATCTCAGTGTTTACCTTTTAAAGGCTGCTCCATTCTCTTTTCGTTAGTGGCACTTACCAGTTTACGAGCCACTTAAAGGTGAGAGTGCATTTGCTCACAACCTCTTCAGCATGTATTCTTTGTATTTCTTTGCTGAGGGTCATTCTGACCGGTGTGAGCTGATACCATTTTGTGGCTGGATTTGCATATGTCTAATAATTCCTTACATTGAGCTTATAGCCATGCATTTTTTATTGTTTTTTAAAGAGTGAGTACAGCTTACCTTCAAATAGTTTCTTGAAGTATGCGGCATATTTTGAATTTATTTTGCCATTACCTCCCTCAACACATTTTGCTGGCAGGTGTCATTTATAGCCCTGCAGTCCTTGTGAATACGAAGTGACCTTTAGCACAGGTTGTAAAACTGCTGTTGCGGCAAACGGCCACAGGGCGGCAGCATTTCTACATTGCCTACTCTAGTTACTAGGGAAACAGTACCTTCTGGGAAGTAGTGTTCCTTGGTTGTAAATTAGAGTGGAATGTGCCCGGATAAACACACAAAGCTTATGTCTCCTTAGTTATGTTTGTTTTTTATATTGACTGTATTTATTGTATCGGAGTAATACTCCGTTGTGTACACGGACCACTTCTTTTTCGTGCATTCATCGGTTGATGGACATTTTGGTTGTTCCAAGTCTTGGCTAGGGTAAATAGAGCTGCAGTGTAGGATTGTCAACGTGTGTCTTTTTGATTCTGGTCTTCTCAGGTGATAGAGCCAGTAGTGGGCCGACCAGATCACATGGTAGCTCAATTTTGACCTCCTTTCTGTTCTCACTACTGGCTGTTACCATTTGACATCCCAGCAGCAGCTAGAGGGTATACAGTTGTCTAAAACCCCTTGAGCATTTATTGTTTGGAGATTTTTGGCTGATGATCATTCTGACTGTTGTCACGTAAACGTTTTTGTAGATTGCATTTGCATGTCTTTAGTAATTCCTGATGTGGAGCTTTTTCCACGGCCTTTTTTGTTAAACGAAAATAAAGAAAAAGAGAAAGAATGTGAGTTAAATGTGCCTCTTGAAAGATTGCCCTCTTTTGCATTTTTTCGTCGATATTCGAACCCAGGATTTTTTTGAGGGCAGGTGTCATTTACAGAGGTGCCATTCTTGTGGATAGTAAGAGACCCTGAATGCTGTGTTTAAAGCTGCTTTTGCAGGAGACAGTCACAAGGCTGTGGCATGTCTCCGTTCCCAAATCTGGTTACTAGGGCAAAAGAGCCTTCCTAGGTGTAATGTTCCAACCTGTAAGTTAGAATGGAATGGGCCAGGAAAAACCCCCATGAGTTTATGTCTCATTACTTCTTGTTGGTTTTCTTAATTTGATTTTTATTTGTTATCACAGCAAATTTGATTACAATGTTTTGTTTGTTCTGGGTGTGCAAGATGTGGTTCTTTCACATATATGCCTATTATCTGTTCACCTTCGGATCCATTTCCCATGTGGGTTAGGACACAATGTTGAGTAGTCTTCTCTTGGTATTCCATAGGTCTTTGGTGCTTATATATTTCACATGTGTTGGTGTAGCTCTGTTTCCCACAATATGCTAATTTATCCAGTCCTCAAACCTTTCCATTTGGTTAACCATACGTTTGTTGATCGAATCTTTGATTGCCTTGCTCTGTGAAGAATCTTCATTGGTATCAATTTTCAGGTAACACCATTAAGTGATATCATAGGATATGTGTCCTTCGCCCTCTGACTTACTTCATGTTGTGATTACCTCCAGGCTCATCTATGGTGCTGCAAACGGCATTGTTTCATTTTTTTCCTTGGCTACTATTCCATCTGTACATGTACCGGTTCTCCTTTTCCATTCATCTTTGGATGGACTTTTTGGTAGCTTCCCTGTGTGGCCTATTGTCATACTGTTGCAGTGCAGTTTTGCCTGCCTGTGTCTTTCTAATTGTGTCTTCTTAGGTCATAGGCCCGGGAGTGTGCCTGCTGAATCCTATGGTGCCTCAATGGGTATCTGTTAAAGGCAGCTCCGTTCTGTTTTCATTAGTGGCTCTTCCCAGTTTAGTCCCACTTAGAGATGAGGGTACGCCTTTCTCCACAGCCCCTTCAGCATTTACTGTTTGCAGAATTTTTGCTGATGGTCATTCTGACCGGTGTGAGCTGATACGTTTGTGAAGATTGGATTTGCATATCTTTAACATTTCCTCATGATGAGCATTTTTCCATGACTTTTTTGTTGTTGTTGCTGTTAAAAAGAAAATAAAACACCAGTGTGTGTAAAATATACCTCTTGAAATTGTCTTCTTGAAACCTTGCCCTCTTTTGAAACTTTTGCTCGATTTTCGACCGCAGGATTTTTTTTGAAGGCGTGTGTCACTTACAAGTTTGCAATCGTTGTTAATATTTAGTGACCATTAGCACTGGGTTGAATGCTGCTGCTGTGGGAAACGGCCGCACGGCGGCAGCGTTTCTCCTTTCCCAAACCTTGTTACTAGGGCAGCAGAGCTTTCCTGGAACTCGTGTTCCTAGGTTGTAAATTAGAATGGAATGTGTCAGGGAAAAAAACGCATAAGTTTATGTCTCAGGACATCTTTTTCATTGTTATAATTTAATTTTTTCAATCAGGGTAATGATTAGAATATTATTTGTTCTAGGTGTACACACTCTGGTTCATTTCTAAAATATATATATATATATATTCACACACACATACATATATATATTCATGTACAGATCCTCTTCCCATGTAAATTAATACAGAGTGTTCAGTAGACCTCCCTTCGTATATGGTGAGTCTCTTATATATATGTATTTCATATGTATTTGTGTACGTATGGCAGCCCTACCCTTAATTTGCCCATTGCTCCCACCTTTCGTTTTAGATAACCATAGTTGTGTTCTAAGTGTGTGTCTTTCTCTGTGGAAATAAGTTCATTTGTATCAGTTGTTAGATGCCACCCAGAAGTGATATCATAAGATAGTTGTCTTTTGCTTTCCGACTTACCTCGTGTCCTGTGATTATCTCTAGGATCATCTATGGTGCAGCAAAGAGCAGTGTTTCATTGTTTTCCACGGCTGATATTCCACTGTGCACATGGACCACTTCTTCTTTGTCCACTCATCTGCTGATGGCCATTTTGGTCGCTACCATGTCTTGGCTTTTGTGCATATTGCTGCAGTGCACCTTTGCCAGCCTGTGTCTTCTCGACTCTGGTCTGCTCGGGTGAAAGGCCCAGCGGTGGGCCTGCTGGATTGAATGGTACCTCAATTTTTGCTTTGAAACACAGTTCCTTTGTGTTCTCATTATTGGCTCTTACTCCTTTACACCTCAACAGCAGCGAGAGGGTACACAGTTCTCTAAAACCTCTTCAGCGTTGATTGTTTGTAGACTTTCTGCTTATGGTCATTCGAGTGGTGTGTGTTGAGACCTTTTCATAGATTAGATTGGCATGAGTCTAATAATTCCTGATGTTGAACTTTTATCCATTTCCCTTTTTATTTGTAAAGAGTGTGTAAAACTTACCTCTCATAGGATCTTCTTGAAAACTTTGCTCTCTTTTAAGCTTTTTGGCCACTCCCTACCTCAGAACATTTTTTTGAGGGCAGGTGTCCTTTACAGCCCTGAGTCCTTGTGAGTATTAAGTGACCATCAGCCGTGGTTTAGAGCCGCTCTTGCGGGGATCGGCCACAAGGCGGCACAATTTCTCCATTTACAACTCAGGGCATTTGGGCAACAGAGGCTTCCTGGAAATCGTGTTAGTAGGCTGTAAATTAGAGTGGAATGTGCCAAGGCAAACCCCTAACAGCTTATATCTCCTTACTCTTGTTTGTCTTTTAAATGTAATTTTTCTTTTTCCTCAGAGCAAATGAGATAAAAATGTTGTGTATGTTCTAGGTGTACAGAATCTGGTTCATTATATCTATGTATCTATCTATTCATCTTTGCCTCCTTTCCCATGGACGTTATTACAGAGTGTTGAGTGGACCTCTCTCGGTATTCCATAGGTCTTTGGTGATTCTAGGTTTCATATGTATTAGTATAGGGCTGACACCCCCATATCCTAATTTATCCATTCTTACCACCTTTCCGTTTGGTTAAACATAATCTTGATTTCTTAATCCATGAGTGTCCTTTTCTTCGAAATAAGTTCATGGGTATCATTTTTTAGGTAACACGTATAAGTGATATCATAGGATATCTTTCTTTCGCTTTCTTTCTCACTTCAAGGTGTGTGATTATCTCTGGGTCCTTCTATGGTGGTGCAAACAGCACTGTTTCATGCTTTTCCATGGCTCATGTTCCACTGTGTACATGGACCACTTCTTCTTTGTCCATTCATCTGTTGATGGCCATTTTGGTTGCTTCCAAGTCTTGGCTGTGGTAAATATCACTGCAGTGTAGGATTGCCAGCCTGTGTCTTTTGGATTCTGGTCTTCTCAGGTGATAGGCACAGCAGTGGGTCTACCAGACCATATGGTAGCTCAATTTTTACCTTGAAACGCATGTTCTTTCTGTTGTAACTACTGGCTGTTACCAGTTTTCCTCCCACCAGCAGCTACAGGGTACACAGAGTTCTCTAAAACCCGTTCAGCATGTATTGTTTGTGGACTGTTTTGCTGATGATCATTCTGACTGTTGTGAGGTGAACGTTTTCATAGATTGGATTTGCGTGTCTTTATTAATTTCTGATGTTAAGCATTTTTTCCATGCCCTTGCTTTGGTGAAAGAAAAAAAAAAGAGAAGAAAAGCCAAAATGTGTGTAAAATATGCCTCTTGAAATTGTCTTCTTGAAAGGTTGCCTCTTTTGAAGTTTTTGGTCGATTTTCGACCCCAGAATGTTTTTTTGAGGACAGGTGTCATTTACAGGCCTGCAATTGAGGTGAATTTTAACTGACCATTTGCACTGGGTTTAAAGCTGCTGCTGTTGGAGGAAGGCCGAAATGCTGCAGGATCTCTCCACTCTCAAATCTGGTTACTAGGTCAGCAGAGCCTTCCTGGAAGCTGTGTTCCAAGGTTGGAAGTTAGAATGGCATGAGCCAGGAAGAACATCCATAATTTTCTGCCCCATTGTTTCTTGTTCATTTTTTTAATATAATCTTTTATGACAGCAAATTTGATTGTAACGTTTGCTTTGTTCTAGGTGTGCAAGATGTGTTTGTTTTTTACACCGAGACATATATGTATTCATCTTGGGATCCATTTGCCACGTAGGTTATGACACAGTGTTGAGAAGGCTTCTCTTGGAATTCTGTAGGTCTTTGGTGATTATGTACTTCACGTGTGTTTGTATATCTCTGTCAACCCCAATATCCTAATATATCCAATCTTTACAACTTTCCAATTGGTTAAGCATAAGTTTGTGTAATAAATCTGTAATTCCTGTTATCTGTGGAAATATCTTCGTTGGTATCCATTTCTAGGTAACACCTATAACTGATATCATAGGATACGTGTCTTTCGCTTTGTGACTTACTTCAAGTTGTGTGATCACCTCCAGAGTCATCTACGGTTCTTCAAACTGCTTCGTTTCATGTTTTTTCCATGGCTCATATTCCATCTGTACACGTGCCAGTTCTCCTTTGTCCATTCGTATCTTGATGGACTTTTTGGTTGTTTCCATGTCTTGGCGATTGTAATACTGCTGCAGGGCAGTTTTGCCTGAATGTGTCATTCCATTTCCGTCTTCCTAGGTTATAGGCCAAGGAGTGGGCCTGCGGGATCATATGGTATCTCAGTGTTTACCTTTTAAAGGCTGCTCCATTCTCTTTTCGTTAGTGGCACTTACCAGTTTACGAGCCACTTAAAGGTGAGAGTGCATTTGCTCACAACCTCTTCAGCATGTATTCTTTGTATTTCTTTGCTGAGGGTCATTCTGACCGGTGTGAGCTGATACCATTTTGTGGCTGGATTTGCATATGTCTAATAATTCCTTACATTGAGCTTATAGCCATGCATTTTTTATTGTTTTTTAAAGAGTGAGTACAGCTTACCTTCAAATAGTTTCTTGAAGTATGCGGCATATTTTGAATTTATTTTGCCATTACCTCCCTCAACACATTTTGCTGGCAGGTGTCATTTATAGCCCTGCAGTCCTTGTGAATACGAAGTGACCTTTAGCACAGGTTGTAAAACTGCTGTTGCGGCAAACGGCCACAGGGCGGCAGCATTTCTACATTGCCTACTCTAGTTACTAGGGAAACAGTACCTTCTGGGAAGTAGTGTTCCTTGGTTGTAAATTAGAGTGGAATGTGCCCGGATAAACACACAAAGCTTATGTCTCCTTAGTTATGTTTGTTTTTTATATTGACTGTATTTATTGTATCGGAGTAATACTCCGTTGTGTACACGGACCACTTCTTTTTCGTGCATTCATCGGTTGATGGACATTTTGGTTGTTCCAAGTCTTGGCTAGGGTAAATAGAGCTGCAGTGTAGGATTGTCAACGTGTGTCTTTTTGATTCTGGTCTTCTCAGGTGATAGAGCCAGTAGTGGGCCGACCAGATCACATGGTAGCTCAATTTTGACCTCCTTTCTGTTCTCACTACTGGCTGTTACCATTTGACATCCCAGCAGCAGCTAGAGGGTATACAGTTGTCTAAAACCCCTTGAGCATTTATTGTTTGGAGATTTTTGGCTGATGATCATTCTGACTGTTGTCACGTAAACGTTTTTGTAGATTGCATTTGCATGTCTTTAGTAATTCCTGATGTGGAGCTTTTTCCACGGCCTTTTTTGTTAAACGAAAATAAAGAAAAAGAGAAAGAATGTGAGTTAAATGTGCCTCTTGAAATCGTCTTCTTGAAAGATTGCCCTCTTTTGCATTTTTTCGTCGATATTCGAACCCAGGATTTTTTTGAGGGCAGGTGTCATTTACAGAGGTGCCATTCTTGTGGATAGTAAGAGACCCTGAATGCTGTGTTTAAAGCTGCTTTTGCAGGAGACAGTCACAAGGCTGTGGCATGTCTCCGTTCCCAAATCTGGTTACTAGGGCAAAAGAGCCTTCCTAGGTGTAATGTTCCAACCTGTAAGTTAGAATGGAATGGGCCAGGAAAAACCCCCATGAGTTTATGTCTCATTACTTCTTGTTGGTTTTCTTAATTTGATTTTTATTTGTTATCACAGCAAATTTGATTACAATGTTTTGTTTGTTCTGGGTGTGCAAGATGTGGTTCTTTCACATATATGCCTATTATCTGTTCACCTTCGGATCCATTTCCCATGTGGGTTAGGACACAATGTTGAGTAGTCTTCTCTTGGTATTCCATAGGTCTTTGGTGCTTATATATTTCACATGTGTTGGTGTAGCTCTGTTTCCCACAATATGCTAATTTATCCAGTCCTCAAACCTTTCCATTTGGTTAACCATACGTTTGTTGATCGAATCTTTGATTGCCTTGCTCTGTGAAGAATCTTCATTGGTATCAATTTTCAGGTAACACCATTAAGTGATATCATAGGATATGTGTCCTTCGCCCTCTGACTTACTTCATGTTGTGATTACCTCCAGGCTCATCTATGGTGCTGCAAACGGCATTGTTTCATTTTTTTCCTTGGCTACTATTCCATCTGTACATGTACCGGTTCTCCTTTTCCATTCATCTTTGGATGGACTTTTTGGTAGCTTCCCTGTGTGGCCTATTGTCATACTGTTGCAGTGCAGTTTTGCCTGCCTGTGTCTTTCTAATTGTGTCTTCTTAGGTCATAGGCCCGGGAGTGTGCCTGCTGAATCCTATGGTGCCTCAATGGGTATCTGTTAAAGGCAGCTCCGTTCTGTTTTCATTAGTGGCTCTTCCCAGTTTAGTCCCACTTAGAGATGAGGGTACGCCTTTCTCCACAGCCCCTTCAGCATTTACTGTTTGCAGAATTTTTGCTGATGGTCATTCTGACCGGTGTGAGCTGATACGTTTGTGAAGATTGGATTTGCATATCTTTAACATTTCCTCATGATGAGCATTTTTCCATGACTTTTTTGTTGTTGTTGCTGTTAAAAAGAAAATAAAACACCAGTGTGTGTAAAATATACCTCTTGAAATTGTCTTCTTGAAACCTTGCCCTCTTTTGAAACTTTTGCTCGATTTTCGACCGCAGGATTTTTTTTGAAGGCGTGTGTCACTTACAAGTTTGCAATCGTTGTTAATATTTAGTGACCATTAGCACTGGGTTGAATGCTGCTGCTGTGGGAAACGGCCGCACGGCGGCAGCGTTTCTCCTTTCCCATACCTTGTTACTAGGGCAGCAGAGCTTTCCTGGAACTCGTGTTCCTAGGTTGTAAATTAGAATGGAATGTGTCAGGGAAAAAAACGCATAAGTTTATGTCTCAGGACATCTTTTTCATTGTTATAATTTAATTTTTTCAATCAGGGTAATGATTAGAATATTATTTGTTCTAGGTGTACACACTCTGGTTCATTTCTAAAATATATATATATATATATTCACACACACATACATATATATATTCATGTACAGATCCTCTTCCCATGTAAATTAATACAGAGTGTTCAGTAGACCTCCCTTCGTATATGGTGAGTCTCTTATATATATGTATTTCATATGTATTTGTGTACGTATGGCAGCCCTACCCTTAATTTGCCCATTGCTCCCACCTTTCGTTTTAGATAACCATAGTTGTGTTCTAAGTGTGTGTCTTTCTCTGTGGAAATAAGTTCATTTGTATCAGTTGTTAGATGCCACCCAGAAGTGATATCATAAGATAGTTGTCTTTTGCTTTCCGACTTACCTCGTGTCCTGTGATTATCTCTAGGATCATCTATGGTGCAGCAAAGAGCAGTGTTTCATTGTTTTCCACGGCTGATATTCCACTGTGCACATGGACCACTTCTTCTTTGTCCACTCATCTGCTGATGGCCATTTTGGTCGCTACCATGTCTTGGCTTTTGTGCATATTGCTGCAGTGCACCTTTGCCAGCCTGTGTCTTCTCGACTCTGGTCTGCTCGGGTGAAAGGCCCAGCGGTGGGCCTGCTGGATTGAATGGTACCTCAATTTTTGCTTTGAAACACAGTTCCTTTGTGTTCTCATTATTGGCTCTTACTCCTTTACACCTCAACAGCAGCGAGAGGGTACACAGTTCTCTAAAACCTCTTCAGCGTTGATTGTTTGTAGACTTTCTGCTTATGGTCATTCGAGTGGTGTGTGTTGAGACCTTTTCATAGATTAGATTGGCATGAGTCTAATAATTCCTGATGTTGAACTTTTATCCATTTCCCTTTTTATTTGTAAAGAGTGTGTAAAACTTACCTCTCATAGGATCTTCTTGAAAACTTTGCTCTCTTTTAAGCTTTTTGGCCACTCCCTACCTCAGAACATTTTTTTGAGGGCAGGTGTCCTTTACAGCCCTGAGTCCTTGTGAGTATTAAGTGACCATCAGCCGTGGTTTAGAGCCGCTCTTGCGGGGATCGGCCACAAGGCGGCACAATTTCTCCATTTACAACTCAGGGCATTTGGGCAACAGAGGCTTCCTGGAAATCGTGTTAGTAGGCTGTAAATTAGAGTGGAATGTGCCAAGGCAAACCCCTAACAGCTTATATCTCCTTACTCTTGTTTGTCTTTTAAATGTAATTTTTCTTTTTCCTCAGAGCAAATGAGATAAAAATGTTGTGTATGTTCTAGGTGTACAGAATCTGGTTCATTATATCTATGTATCTATCTATTCATCTTTGCCTCCTTTCCCATGGACGTTATTACAGAGTGTTGAGTGGACCTCTCTCGGTATTCCATAGGTCTTTGGTGATTCTAGGTTTCATATGTATTAGTATAGGGCTGACACCCCCATATCCTAATTTATCCATTCTTACCACCTTTCCGTTTGGTTAAACATAATCTTGATTTCTTAATCCATGAGTGTCCTTTTCTTCGAAATAAGTTCATGGGTATCATTTTTTAGGTAACACGTATAAGTGATATCATAGGATATCTTTCTTTCGCTTTCTTTCTCACTTCAAGGTGTGTGATTATCTCTGGGTCCTTCTATGGTGGTGCAAACAGCACTGTTTCATGCTTTTCCATGGCTCATGTTCCACTGTGTACATGGACCACTTCTTCTTTGTCCATTCATCTGTTGATGGCCATTTTGGTTGCTTCCAAGTCTTGGCTGTGGTAAATATCACTGCAGTGTAGGATTGCCAGCCTGTGTCTTTTGGATTCTGGTCTTCTCAGGTGATAGGCACAGCAGTGGGTCTACCAGACCATATGGTAGCTCAATTTTTACCTTGAAACGCATGTTCTTTCTGTTGTAACTACTGGCTGTTACCAGTTTTCCTCCCACCAGCAGCTACAGGGTACACAGAGTTCTCTAAAACCCGTTCAGCATGTATTGTTTGTGGACTGTTTTGCTGATGATCATTCTGACTGTTGTGAGGTGAACGTTTTCATAGATTGGATTTGCGTGTCTTTATTAATTTCTGATGTTAAGCATTTTTTCCATGCCCTTGCTTTGGTGAAAGAAAAAAAAAAGAGAAGAAAAGCCAAAATGTGTGTAAAATATGCCTCTTGAAATTGTCTTCTTGAAAGGTTGCCTCTTTTGAAGTTTTTGGTCGATTTTCGACCCCAGAATGTTTTTTTGAGGACAGGTGTCATTTACAGGCCTGCAATTGAGGTGAATTTTAACTGACCATTTGCACTGGGTTTAAAGCTGCTGCTGTTGGAGGAAGGCCGAAATGCTGCAGGATCTCTCCACTCTCAAATCTGGTTACTAGGTCAGCAGAGCCTTCCTGGAAGCTGTGTTCCAAGGTTGGAAGTTAGAATGGCATGAGCCAGGAAGAACATCCATAATTTTCTGCCCCATTGTTTCTTGTTCATTTTTTTAATATAATCTTTTATGACAGCAAATTTGATTGTAACGTTTGCTTTGTTCTAGGTGTGCAAGATGTGTTTGTTTTTTACACCGAGACATATATGTATTCATCTTGGGATCCATTTGCCACGTAGGTTATGACACAGTGTTGAGAAGGCTTCTCTTGGAATTCTGTAGGTCTTTGGTGATTATGTACTTCACGTGTGTTTGTGTATCTCTGTCAACCCCAATATCCTAATATATCCAATCTTTACAACTTTCCAATTGGTTAAGCATAAGTTTGTGTAATAAATCTGTGATTCCTGTTATCTGTGGAAATATCTTCGTTGGTATCCATTTCTAGGTAACACCTATAACTGATATCCTAGGATACGTGTCTTTCGCTTTGTGACTTACTTCAAGTTGTGTGATCACCTCCAGAGTCATCTACGGTTCTTCAAACTGCTTCGTTTCATGTTTTTTCCATGGCTCATATTCCATCTGTACACGTGCCAGTTCTCCTTTGTCCATTCGTATCTTGATGGACTTTTTGGTTGTTTCCATGTCTTGGCGATTGTAATACTGCTGCAGGGCAGTTTTGCCTGAATGTGTCATTCCATTTCCGTCTTCCTAGGTTATAGGCCAAGGAGTGGGCCTGCGGGATCATATGGTATCTCAGTGTTTACCTTTTAAAGGCTGCTCCATTCTCTTTTCGTTAGTGGCACTTACCAGTTTACGAGCCACTTAAAGGTGAGAGTGCATTTGCTCACAACCTCTTCAGCATGTATTCTTTGTATTTCTTTGCTGAGGGTCATTCTGACCGGTGTGAGCTGATACCATTTTGTGGCTGGATTTGCATATGTCTAATAATTCCTTACATTGAGCTTATAGCCATGCATTTTTTATTGTTTTTTAAAGAGTGAGTACAGCTTACCTTCAAATAGTTTCTTGAAGTATGCGGCATATTTTGAATTTATTTTGCCATTACCTCCCTCAACACATTTTGCTGGCAGGTGTCATTTATAGCCCTGCAGTCCTTGTGAATACGAAGTGACCTTTAGCACAGGTTGTAAAACTGCTGTTGCGGCAAACGGCCACAGGGCGGCAGCATTTCTACATTGCCTACTCTAGTTACTAGGGAAACAGTACCTTCTGGGAAGTAGTGTTCCTTGGTTGTAAATTAGAGTGGAATGTGCCCGGATAAACACACAAAGCTTATGTCTCCTTAGTTATGTTTGTTTTTTATATTGACTGTATTTATTGTATCGGAGTAATACTCCGTTGTGTACACGGACCACTTCTTTTTCGTGCATTCATCGGTTGATGGACATTTTGGTTGTTCCAAGTCTTGGCTAGGGTAAATAGAGCTGCAGTGTAGGATTGTCAACGTGTGTCTTTTTGATTCTGGTCTTCTCAGGTGATAGAGCCAGTAGTGGGCCGACCAGATCACATGGTAGCTCAATTTTGACCTCCTTTCTGTTCTCACTACTGGCTGTTACCATTTGACATCCCAGCAGCAGCTAGAGGGTATACAGTTGTCTAAAACCCCTTGAGCATTTATTGTTTGGAGATTTTTGGCTGATGATCATTCTGACTGTTGTCACGTAAACGTTTTTGTAGATTGCATTTGCATGTCTTTAGTAATTCCTGATGTGGAGCTTTTTCCACGGCCTTTTTTGTTAAACGAAAATAAAGAAAAAGAGAAAGAATGTGAGTTAAATGTGCCTCTTGAAAGATTGCCCTCTTTTGCATTTTTTCGTCGATATTCGAACCCAGGATTTTTTTGAGGGCAGGTGTCATTTACAGAGGTGCCATTCTTGTGGATAGTAAGAGACCCTGAATGCTGTGTTTAAAGCTGCTTTTGCAGGAGACAGTCACAAGGCTGTGGCATGTCTCCGTTCCCAAATCTGGTTACTAGGGCAAAAGAGCCTTCCTAGGTGTAATGTTCCAACCTGTAAGTTAGAATGGAATGGGCCAGGAAAAACCCCCATGAGTTTATGTCTCATTACTTCTTGTTGGTTTTCTTAATTTGATTTTTATTTGTTATCACAGCAAATTTGATTACAATGTTTTGTTTGTTCTGGGTGTGCAAGATGTGGTTCTTTCACATATATGCCTATTATCTGTTCACCTTCGGATCCATTTCCCATGTGGGTTAGGACACAATGTTGAGTAGTCTTCTCTTGGTATTCCATAGGTCTTTGGTGCTTATATATTTCACATGTGTTGGTGTAGCTCTGTTTCCCACAATATGCTAATTTATCCAGTCCTCAAACCTTTCCATTTGGTTAACCATACGTTTGTTGATCGAATCTTTGATTGCCTTGCTCTGTGAAGAATCTTCATTGGTATCAATTTTCAGGTAACACCATTAAGTGATATCATAGGATATGTGTCCTTCGCCCTCTGACTTACTTCATGTTGTGATTACCTCCAGGCTCATCTATGGTGCTGCAAACGGCATTGTTTCATTTTTTTCCTTGGCTACTATTCCATCTGTACATGTACCGGTTCTCCTTTTCCATTCATCTTTGGATGGACTTTTTGGTAGCTTCCCTGTGTGGCCTATTGTCATACTGTTGCAGTGCAGTTTTGCCTGCCTGTGTCTTTCTAATTGTGTCTTCTTAGGTCATAGGCCCGGGAGTGTGCCTGCTGAATCCTATGGTGCCTCAATGGGTATCTGTTAAAGGCAGCTCCGTTCTGTTTTCATTAGTGGCTCTTCCCAGTTTAGTCCCACTTAGAGATGAGGGTACGCCTTTCTCCACAGCCCCTTCAGCATTTACTGTTTGCAGAATTTTTGCTGATGGTCATTCTGACCGGTGTGAGCTGATACGTTTGTGAAGATTGGATTTGCATATCTTTAACATTTCCTCATGATGAGCATTTTTCCATGACTTTTTTGTTGTTGTTGCTGTTAAAAAGAAAATAAAACACCAGTGTGTGTAAAATATACCTCTTGAAATTGTCTTCTTGAAACCTTGCCCTCTTTTGAAACTTTTGCTCGATTTTCGACCGCAGGATTTTTTTTGAAGGCGTGTGTCACTTACAAGTTTGCAATCGTTGTTAATATTTAGTGACCATTAGCACTGGGTTGAATGCTGCTGCTGTGGGAAACGGCCGCACGGCGGCAGCGTTTCTCCTTTCCCAAACCTTGTTACTAGGGCAGCAGAGCTTTCCTGGAACTCGTGTTCCTAGGTTGTAAATTAGAATGGAATGTGTCAGGGAAAAAAACGCATAAGTTTATGTCTCAGGACATCTTTTTCATTGTTATAATTTAATTTTTTCAATCAGGGTAATGATTAGAATATTATTTGTTCTAGGTGTACACACTCTGGTTCATTTCTAAAATATATATATATATATATTCACACACACATACATATATATATTCATGTACAGATCCTCTTCCCATGTAAATTAATACAGAGTGTTCAGTAGACCTCCCTTCGTATATGGTGAGTCTCTTATATATATGTATTTCATATGTATTTGTGTACGTATGGCAGCCCTACCCTTAATTTGCCCATTGCTCCCACCTTTCGTTTTAGATAACCATAGTTGTGTTCTAAGTGTGTGTCTTTCTCTGTGGAAATAAGTTCATTTGTATCAGTTGTTAGATGCCACCCAGAAGTGATATCATAAGATAGTTGTCTTTTGCTTTCCGACTTACCTCGTGTCCTGTGATTATCTCTAGGATCATCTATGGTGCAGCAAAGAGCAGTGTTTCATTGTTTTCCACGGCTGATATTCCACTGTGCACATGGACCACTTCTTCTTTGTCCACTCATCTGCTGATGGCCATTTTGGTCGCTACCATGTCTTGGCTTTTGTGCATATTGCTGCAGTGCACCTTTGCCAGCCTGTGTCTTCTCGACTCTGGTCTGCTCGGGTGAAAGGCCCAGCGGTGGGCCTGCTGGATTGAATGGTACCTCAATTTTTGCTTTGAAACACAGTTCCTTTGTGTTCTCATTATTGGCTCTTACTCCTTTACACCTCAACAGCAGCGAGAGGGTACACAGTTCTCTAAAACCTCTTCAGCGTTGATTGTTTGTAGACTTTCTGCTTATGGTCATTCGAGTGGTGTGTGTTGAGACCTTTTCATAGATTAGATTGGCATGAGTCTAATAATTCCTGATGTTGAACTTTTATCCATTTCCCTTTTTATTTGTAAAGAGTGTGTAAAACTTACCTCTCATAGGATCTTCTTGAAAACTTTGCTCTCTTTTAAGCTTTTTGGCCACTCCCTACCTCAGAACATTTTTTTGAGGGCAGGTGTCCTTTACAGCCCTGAGTCCTTGTGAGTATTAAGTGACCATCAGCCGTGGTTTAGAGCCGCTCTTGCGGGGATCGGCCACAAGGCGGCACAATTTCTCCATTTACAACTCAGGGCATTTGGGCAACAGAGGCTTCCTGGAAATCGTGTTAGTAGGCTGTAAATTAGAGTGGAATGTGCCAAGGCAAACCCCTAACAGCTTATATCTCCTTACTCTTGTTTGTCTTTTAAATGTAATTTTTCTTTTTCCTCAGAGCAAATGAGATAAAAATGTTGTGTATGTTCTAGGTGTACAGAATCTGGTTCATTATATCTATGTATCTATCTATTCATCTTTGCCTCCTTTCCCATGGACGTTATTACAGAGTGTTGAGTGGACCTCTCTCGGTATTCCATAGGTCTTTGGTGATTCTAGGTTTCATATGTATTAGTATAGGGCTGACACCCCCATATCCTAATTTATCCATTCTTACCACCTTTCCGTTTGGTTAAACATAATCTTGATTTCTTAATCCATGAGTGTCCTTTTCTTCGAAATAAGTTCATGGGTATCATTTTTTAGGTAACACGTATAAGTGATATCATAGGATATCTTTCTTTCGCTTTCTTTCTCACTTCAAGGTGTGTGATTATCTCTGGGTCCTTCTATGGTGGTGCAAACAGCACTGTTTCATGCTTTTCCATGGCTCATGTTCCACTGTGTACATGGACCACTTCTTCTTTGTCCATTCATCTGTTGATGGCCATTTTGGTTGCTTCCAAGTCTTGGCTGTGGTAAATATCACTGCAGTGTAGGATTGCCAGCCTGTGTCTTTTGGATTCTGGTCTTCTCAGGTGATAGGCACAGCAGTGGGTCTACCAGACCATATGGTAGCTCAATTTTTACCTTGAAACGCATGTTCTTTCTGTTGTAACTACTGGCTGTTACCAGTTTTCCTCCCACCAGCAGCTACAGGGTACACAGAGTTCTCTAAAACCCGTTCAGCATGTATTGTTTGTGGACTGTTTTGCTGATGATCATTCTGACTGTTGTGAGGTGAACGTTTTCATAGATTGGATTTGCGTGTCTTTATTAATTTCTGATGTTAAGCATTTTTTCCATGCCCTTGCTTTGGTGAAAGAAAAAAAAAAGAGAAGAAAAGCCAAAATGTGTGTAAAATATGCCTCTTGAAATTGTCTTCTTGAAAGGTTGCCTCTTTTGAAGTTTTTGGTCGATTTTCGACCCCAGAATGTTTTTTTGAGGACAGGTGTCATTTACAGGCCTGCAATTGAGGTGAATTTTAACTGACCATTTGCACTGGGTTTAAAGCTGCTGCTGTTGGAGGAAGGCCGAAATGCTGCAGGATCTCTCCACTCTCAAATCTGGTTACTAGGTCAGCAGAGCCTTCCTGGAAGCTGTGTTCCAAGGTTGGAAGTTAGAATGGCATGAGCCAGGAAGAACATCCATAATTTTCTGCCCCATTGTTTCTTGTTCATTTTTTTAATATAATCTTTTATGACAGCAAATTTGATTGTAACGTTTGCTTTGTTCTAGGTGTGCAAGATGTGTTTGTTTTTTACACCGAGACATATATGTATTCATCTTGGGATCCATTTGCCACGTAGGTTATGACACAGTGTTGAGAAGGCTTCTCTTGGAATTCTGTAGGTCTTTGGTGATTATGTACTTCACGTGTGTTTGTATATCTCTGTCAACCCCAATATCCTAATATATCCAATCTTTACAACTTTCCAATTGGTTAAGCATAAGTTTGTGTAATAAATCTGTAATTCCTGTTATCTGTGGAAATATCTTCGTTGGTATCCATTTCTAGGTAACACCTATAACTGATATCATAGGATACGTGTCTTTCGCTTTGTGACTTACTTCAAGTTGTGTGATCACCTCCAGAGTCATCTACGGTTCTTCAAACTGCTTCGTTTCATGTTTTTTCCATGGCTCATATTCCATCTGTACACGTGCCAGTTCTCCTTTGTCCATTCGTATCTTGATGGACTTTTTGGTTGTTTCCATGTCTTGGCGATTGTAATACTGCTGCAGGGCAGTTTTGCCTGAATGTGTCATTCCATTTCCGTCTTCCTAGGTTATAGGCCAAGGAGTGGGCCTGCGGGATCATATGGTATCTCAGTGTTTACCTTTTAAAGGCTGCTCCATTCTCTTTTCGTTAGTGGCACTTACCAGTTTACGAGCCACTTAAAGGTGAGAGTGCATTTGCTCACAACCTCTTCAGCATGTATTCTTTGTATTTCTTTGCTGAGGGTCATTCTGACCGGTGTGAGCTGATACCATTTTGTGGCTGGATTTGCATATGTCTAATAATTCCTTACATTGAGCTTATAGCCATGCATTTTTTATTGTTTTTTAAAGAGTGAGTACAGCTTACCTTCAAATAGTTTCTTGAAGTATGCGGCATATTTTGAATTTATTTTGCCATTACCTCCCTCAACACATTTTGCTGGCAGGTGTCATTTATAGCCCTGCAGTCCTTGTGAATACGAAGTGACCTTTAGCACAGGTTGTAAAACTGCTGTTGCGGCAAACGGCCACAGGGCGGCAGCATTTCTACATTGCCTACTCTAGTTACTAGGGAAACAGTACCTTCTGGGAAGTAGTGTTCCTTGGTTGTAAATTAGAGTGGAATGTGCCCGGATAAACACACAAAGCTTATGTCTCCTTAGTTATGTTTGTTTTTTATATTGACTGTATTTATTGTATCGGAGTAATACTCCGTTGTGTACACGGACCACTTCTTTTTCGTGCATTCATCGGTTGATGGACATTTTGGTTGTTCCAAGTCTTGGCTAGGGTAAATAGAGCTGCAGTGTAGGATTGTCAACGTGTGTCTTTTTGATTCTGGTCTTCTCAGGTGATAGAGCCAGTAGTGGGCCGACCAGATCACATGGTAGCTCAATTTTGACCTCCTTTCTGTTCTCACTACTGGCTGTTACCATTTGACATCCCAGCAGCAGCTAGAGGGTATACAGTTGTCTAAAACCCCTTGAGCATTTATTGTTTGGAGATTTTTGGCTGATGATCATTCTGACTGTTGTCACGTAAACGTTTTTGTAGATTGCATTTGCATGTCTTTAGTAATTCCTGATGTGGAGCTTTTTCCACGGCCTTTTTTGTTAAACGAAAATAAAGAAAAAGAGAAAGAATGTGAGTTAAATGTGCCTCTTGAAATCGTCTTCTTGAAAGATTGCCCTCTTTTGCATTTTTTCGTCGATATTCGAACCCAGGATTTTTTTGAGGGCAGGTGTCATTTACAGAGGTGCCATTCTTGTGGATAGTAAGAGACCCTGAATGCTGTGTTTAAAGCTGCTTTTGCAGGAGACAGTCACAAGGCTGTGGCATGTCTCCGTTCCCAAATCTGGTTACTAGGGCAAAAGAGCCTTCCTAGGTGTAATGTTCCAACCTGTAAGTTAGAATGGAATGGGCCAGGAAAAACCCCCATGAGTTTATGTCTCATTACTTCTTGTTGGTTTTCTTAATTTGATTTTTATTTGTTATCACAGCAAATTTGATTACAATGTTTTGTTTGTTCTGGGTGTGCAAGATGTGGTTCTTTCACATATATGCCTATTATCTGTTCACCTTCGGATCCATTTCCCATGTGGGTTAGGACACAATGTTGAGTAGTCTTCTCTTGGTATTCCATAGGTCTTTGGTGCTTATATATTTCACATGTGTTGGTGTAGCTCTGTTTCCCACAATATGCTAATTTATCCAGTCCTCAAACCTTTCCATTTGGTTAACCATACGTTTGTTGATCGAATCTTTGATTGCCTTGCTCTGTGAAGAATCTTCATTGGTATCAATTTTCAGGTAACACCATTAAGTGATATCATAGGATATGTGTCCTTCGCCCTCTGACTTACTTCATGTTGTGATTACCTCCAGGCTCATCTATGGTGCTGCAAACGGCATTGTTTCATTTTTTTCCTTGGCTACTATTCCATCTGTACATGTACCGGTTCTCCTTTTCCATTCATCTTTGGATGGACTTTTTGGTAGCTTCCCTGTGTGGCCTATTGTCATACTGTTGCAGTGCAGTTTTGCCTGCCTGTGTCTTTCTAATTGTGTCTTCTTAGGTCATAGGCCCGGGAGTGTGCCTGCTGAATCCTATGGTGCCTCAATGGGTATCTGTTAAAGGCAGCTCCGTTCTGTTTTCATTAGTGGCTCTTCCCAGTTTAGTCCCACTTAGAGATGAGGGTACGCCTTTCTCCACAGCCCCTTCAGCATTTACTGTTTGCAGAATTTTTGCTGATGGTCATTCTGACCGGTGTGAGCTGATACGTTTGTGAAGATTGGATTTGCATATCTTTAACATTTCCTCATGATGAGCATTTTTCCATGACTTTTTTGTTGTTGTTGCTGTTAAAAAGAAAATAAAACACCAGTGTGTGTAAAATATACCTCTTGAAATTGTCTTCTTGAAACCTTGCCCTCTTTTGAAACTTTTGCTCGATTTTCGACCGCAGGATTTTTTTTGAAGGCGTGTGTCACTTACAAGTTTGCAATCGTTGTTAATATTTAGTGACCATTAGCACTGGGTTGAATGCTGCTGCTGTGGGAAACGGCCGCACGGCGGCAGCGTTTCTCCTTTCCCATACCTTGTTACTAGGGCAGCAGAGCTTTCCTGGAACTCGTGTTCCTAGGTTGTAAATTAGAATGGAATGTGTCAGGGAAAAAAACGCATAAGTTTATGTCTCAGGACATCTTTTTCATTGTTATAATTTAATTTTTTCAATCAGGGTAATGATTAGAATATTATTTGTTCTAGGTGTACACACTCTGGTTCATTTCTAAAATATATATATATATATTCACACACACATACATATATATATTCATGTACAGATCCTCTTCCCATGTAAATTAATACAGAGTGTTCAGTAGACCTCCCTTCGTATATGGTGAGTCTCTTATATATATGTATTTCATATGTATTTGTGTACGTATGGCAGCCCTACCCTTAATTTGCCCATTGCTCCCACCTTTCGTTTTAGATAACCATAGTTGTGTTCTAAGTGTGTGTCTTTCTCTGTGGAAATAAGTTCATTTGTATCAGTTGTTAGATGCCACCCAGAAGTGATATCATAAGATAGTTGTCTTTTGCTTTCCGACTTACCTCGTGTCCTGTGATTATCTCTAGGATCATCTATGGTGCAGCAAAGAGCAGTGTTTCATTGTTTTCCACGGCTGATATTCCACTGTGCACATGGACCACTTCTTCTTTGTCCACTCATCTGCTGATGGCCATTTTGGTCGCTACCATGTCTTGGCTTTTGTGCATATTGCTGCAGTGCACCTTTGCCAGCCTGTGTCTTCTCGACTCTGGTCTGCTCGGGTGAAAGGCCCAGCGGTGGGCCTGCTGGATTGAATGGTACCTCAATTTTTGCTTTGAAACACAGTTCCTTTGTGTTCTCATTATTGGCTCTTACTCCTTTACACCTCAACAGCAGCGAGAGGGTACACAGTTCTCTAAAACCTCTTCAGCGTTGATTGTTTGTAGACTTTCTGCTTATGGTCATTCGAGTGGTGTGTGTTGAGACCTTTTCATAGATTAGATTGGCATGAGTCTAATAATTCCTGATGTTGAACTTTTATCCATTTCCCTTTTTATTTGTAAAGAGTGTGTAAAACTTACCTCTCATAGGATCTTCTTGAAAACTTTGCTCTCTTTTAAGCTTTTTGGCCACTCCCTACCTCAGAACATTTTTTTGAGGGCAGGTGTCCTTTACAGCCCTGAGTCCTTGTGAGTATTAAGTGACCATCAGCCGTGGTTTAGAGCCGCTCTTGCGGGGATCGGCCACAAGGCGGCACAATTTCTCCATTTACAACTCAGGGCATTTGGGCAACAGAGGCTTCCTGGAAATCGTGTTAGTAGGCTGTAAATTAGAGTGGAATGTGCCAAGGCAAACCCCTAACAGCTTATATCTCCTTACTCTTGTTTGTCTTTTAAATGTAATTTTTCTTTTTCCTCAGAGCAAATGAGATAAAAATGTTGTGTATGTTCTAGGTGTACAGAATCTGGTTCATTATATCTATGTATCTATCTATTCATCTTTGCCTCCTTTCCCATGGACGTTATTACAGAGTGTTGAGTGGACCTCTCTCGGTATTCCATAGGTCTTTGGTGATTCTAGGTTTCATATGTATTAGTATAGGGCTGACACCCCCATATCCTAATTTATCCATTCTTACCACCTTTCCGTTTGGTTAAACATAATCTTGATTTCTTAATCCATGAGTGTCCTTTTCTTCGAAATAAGTTCATGGGTATCATTTTTTAGGTAACACGTATAAGTGATATCATAGGATATCTTTCTTTCGCTTTCTTTCTCACTTCAAGGTGTGTGATTATCTCTGGGTCCTTCTATGGTGGTGCAAACAGCACTGTTTCATGCTTTTCCATGGCTCATGTTCCACTGTGTACATGGACCACTTCTTCTTTGTCCATTCATCTGTTGATGGCCATTTTGGTTGCTTCCAAGTCTTGGCTGTGGTAAATATCACTGCAGTGTAGGATTGCCAGCCTGTGTCTTTTGGATTCTGGTCTTCTCAGGTGATAGGCACAGCAGTGGGTCTACCAGACCATATGGTAGCTCAATTTTTACCTTGAAACGCATGTTCTTTCTGTTGTAACTACTGGCTGTTACCAGTTTTCCTCCCACCAGCAGCTACAGGGTACACAGAGTTCTCTAAAACCCGTTCAGCATGTATTGTTTGTGGACTGTTTTGCTGATGATCATTCTGACTGTTGTGAGGTGAACGTTTTCATAGATTGGATTTGCGTGTCTTTATTAATTTCTGATGTTAAGCATTTTTTCCATGCCCTTGCTTTGGTGAAAGAAAAAAAAAAGAGAAGAAAAGCCAAAATGTGTGTAAAATATGCCTCTTGAAATTGTCTTCTTGAAAGGTTGCCTCTTTTGAAGTTTTTGGTCGATTTTCGACCCCAGAATGTTTTTTTGAGGACAGGTGTCATTTACAGGCCTGCAATTGAGGTGAATTTTAACTGACCATTTGCACTGGGTTTAAAGCTGCTGCTGTTGGAGGAAGGCCGAAATGCTGCAGGATCTCTCCACTCTCAAATCTGGTTACTAGGTCAGCAGAGCCTTCCTGGAAGCTGTGTTCCAAGGTTGGAAGTTAGAATGGCATGAGCCAGGAAGAACATCCATAATTTTCTGCCCCATTGTTTCTTGTTCATTTTTTTAATATAATCTTTTATGACAGCAAATTTGATTGTAACGTTTGCTTTGTTCTAGGTGTGCAAGATGTGTTTGTTTTTTACACCGAGACATATATGTATTCATCTTGGGATCCATTTGCCACGTAGGTTATGACACAGTGTTGAGAAGGCTTCTCTTGGAATTCTGTAGGTCTTTGGTGATTATGTACTTCACGTGTGTTTGTGTATCTCTGTCAACCCCAATATCCTAATATATCCAATCTTTACAACTTTCCAATTGGTTAAGCATAAGTTTGTGTAATAAATCTGTGATTCCTGTTATCTGTGGAAATATCTTCGTTGGTATCCATTTCTAGGTAACACCTATAACTGATATCATAGGATACGTGTCTTTCGCTTTGTGACTTACTTCAAGTTGTGTGATCACCTCCAGAGTCATCTACGGTTCTTCAAACTGCTTCGTTTCATGTTTTTTCCATGGCTCATATTCCATCTGTACACGTGCCAGTTCTCCTTTGTCCATTCGTATCTTGATGGACTTTTTGGTTGTTTCCATGTCTTGGCGATTGTAATACTGCTGCAGGGCAGTTTTGCCTGAATGTGTCATTCCATTTCCGTCTTCCTAGGTTATAGGCCAAGGAGTGGGCCTGCGGGATCATATGGTATCTCAGTGTTTACCTTTTAAAGGCTGCTCCATTCTCTTTTCGTTAGTGGCACTTACCAGTTTACGAGCCACTTAAAGGTGAGAGTGCATTTGCTCACAACCTCTTCAGCATGTATTCTTTGTATTTCTTTGCTGAGGGTCATTCTGACCGGTGTGAGCTGATACCATTTTGTGGCTGGATTTGCATATGTCTAATAATTCCTTACATTGAGCTTATAGCCATGCATTTTTTATTGTTTTTTAAAGAGTGAGTACAGCTTACCTTCAAATAGTTTCTTGAAGTATGCGGCATATTTTGAATTTATTTTGCCATTACCTCCCTCAACACATTTTGCTGGCAGGTGTCATTTATAGCCCTGCAGTCCTTGTGAATACGAAGTGACCTTTAGCACAGGTTGTAAAACTGCTGTTGCGGCAAACGGCCACAGGGCGGCAGCATTTCTACATTGCCTACTCTAGTTACTAGGGAAACAGTACCTTCTGGGAAGTAGTGTTCCTTGGTTGTAAATTAGAGTGGAATGTGCCCGGATAAACACACAAAGCTTATGTCTCCTTAGTTATGTTTGTTTTTTATATTGACTGTATTTATTGTATCGGAGTAATACTCCGTTGTGTACACGGACCACTTCTTTTTCGTGCATTCATCGGTTGATGGACATTTTGGTTGTTCCAAGTCTTGGCTAGGGTAAATAGAGCTGCAGTGTAGGATTGTCAACGTGTGTCTTTTTGATTCTGGTCTTCTCAGGTGATAGAGCCAGTAGTGGGCCGACCAGATCACATGGTAGCTCAATTTTGACCTCCTTTCTGTTCTCACTACTGGCTGTTACCATTTGACATCCCAGCAGCAGCTAGAGGGTATACAGTTGTCTAAAACCCCTTGAGCATTTATTGTTTGGAGATTTTTGGCTGATGATCATTCTGACTGTTGTCACGTAAACGTTTTTGTAGATTGCATTTGCATGTCTTTAGTAATTCCTGATGTGGAGCTTTTTCCACGGCCTTTTTTGT
This sequence comes from Grampus griseus, assembly GCF_964374135.1. NCBI lineage: Eukaryota > Metazoa > Chordata > Mammalia > Artiodactyla > Delphinidae > Grampus > Grampus griseus. The sequence goes on from NW_028133133.1 coordinate 80,178, forward strand.
TAAACGAAAATAAAGAAAAAGAGAAAGAATGTGAGTTAAATGTGCCTCTTGAAATCGTCTTCTTGAAAGATTGCCCTCTTTTGCATTTTTTCGTCGATATTCGAACCCAGGATTTTTTTGAGGGCAGGTGTCATTTACAGAGGTGCCATTCTTGTGGATAGTAAGAGACCCTGAATGCTGTGTTTAAAGCTGCTTTTGCAGGAGACAGTCACAAGGCTGTGGCATGTCTCCGTTCCCAAATCTGGTTACTAGGGCAAAAGAGCCTTCCTAGGTGTAATGTTCCAACCTGTAAGTTAGAATGGAATGGGCCAGGAAAAACCCCCATGAGTTTATGTCTCATTACTTCTTGTTGGTTTTCTTAATTTGATTTTTATTTGTTATCACAGCAAATTTGATTACAATGTTTTGTTTGTTCTGGGTGTGCAAGATGTGGTTCTTTCACATATATGCCTATTATCTGTTCACCTTCGGATCCATTTCCCATGTGGGTTAGGACACAATGTTGAGTAGTCTTCTCTTGGTATTCCATAGGTCTTTGGTGCTTATATATTTCACATGTGTTGGTGTAGCTCTGTTTCCCACAATATGCTAATTTATCCAGTCCTCAAACCTTTCCATTTGGTTAACCATACGTTTGTTGATCGAATCTTTGATTGCCTTGCTCTGTGAAGAATCTTCATTGGTATCAATTTTCAGGTAACACCATTAAGTGATATCATAGGATATGTGTCCTTCGCCCTCTGACTTACTTCATGTTGTGATTACCTCCAGGCTCATCTATGGTGCTGCAAACGGCGTTGTTTCATTTTTTTCCTTGGCTACTATTCCATCTGTACATGTACCGGTTCTCCTTTTCCATTCATCTTTGGATGGACTTTTTGGTAGCTTCCCTGTGTGGCCTATTGTCATACTGTTGCAGTGCAGTTTTGCCTGCCTGTGTCTTTCTAATTGTGTCTTCTTAGGTCATAGGCCCGGGAGTGTGCCTGCTGAATCCTATGGTGCCTCAATGGGTATCTGTTAAAGGCAGCTCCGTTCTGTTTTCATTAGTGGCTCTTCCCAGTTTAGTCCCACTTAGAGATGAGGGTACGCCTTTCTCCACAGCCCCTTCAGCATTTACTGTTTGCAGAATTTTTGCTGATGGTCATTCTGACCGGTGTGAGCTGATACGTTTGTGAAGATTGGATTTGCATATCTTTAACATTTCCTCATGATGAGCATTTTTCCATGACTTTTTTGTTGTTGTTGCTGTTAAAAAGAAAATAAAACACCAGTGTGTGTAAAATATACCTCTTGAAATTGTCTTCTTGAAACCTTGCCCTCTTTTGAAACTTTTGCTCGATTTTCGACCGCAGGATTTTTTTTGAAGGCGTGTGTCACTTACAAGTTTGCAATCGTTGTTAATATTTAGTGACCATTAGCACTGGGTTGAATGCTGCTGCTGTGGGAAACGGCCGCACGGCGGCAGCGTTTCTCCTTTCCCAAACCTTGTTACTAGGGCAGCAGAGCTTTCCTGGAACTCGTGTTCCTAGGTTGTAAATTAGAATGGAATGTGTCAGGGAAAAAAACGCATAAGTTTATGTCTCAGGACATCTTTTTCATTGTTATAATTTAATTTTTTCAATCAGGGTAATGATTAGAATATTATTTGTTCTAGGTGTACACACTCTGGTTCATTTCTAAAATATATATATATATATATTCACACACACATACATATATATATTCATGTACAGATCCTCTTCCCATGTAAATTAATACAGAGTGTTCAGTAGACCTCCCTTCGTATATGGTGAGTCTCTTATATATATGTATTTCATATGTATTTGTGTACGTATGGCAGCCCTACCCTTAATTTGCCCATTGCTCCCACCTTTCGTTTTAGATAACCATAGTTGTGTTCTAAGTGTGTGTCTTTCTCTGTGGAAATAAGTTCATTTGTATCAGTTGTTAGATGCCACCCAGAAGTGATATCATAAGATAGTTGTCTTTTGCTTTCCGACTTACCTCGTGTCCTGTGATTATCTCTAGGATCATCTATGGTGCAGCAAAGAGCAGTGTTTCATTGTTTTCCACGGCTGATATTCCACTGTGCACATGGACCACTTCTTCTTTGTCCACTCATCTGCTGATGGCCATTTTGGTCGCTACCATGTCTTGGCTTTTGTGCATATTGCTGCAGTGCACCTTTGCCAGCCTGTGTCTTCTCGACTCTGGTCTGCTCGGGTGAAAGGCCCAGCGGTGGGCCTGCTGGATTGAATGGTACCTCAATTTTTGCTTTGAAACACAGTTCCTTTGTGTTCTCATTATTGGCTCTTACTCCTTTACACCTCAACAGCAGCGAGAGGGTACACAGTTCTCTAAAACCTCTTCAGCGTTGATTGTTTGTAGACTTTCTGCTTATGGTCATTCGAGTGGTGTGTGTTGAGACCTTTTCATAGATTAGATTGGCATGAGTCTAATAATTCCTGATGTTGAACTTTTATCCATTTCCCTTTTGATTTGTAAAGAGTGTGTAAAACTTACCTCTCATAGGATCTTCTTGAAAACTTTGCTCTCTTTTAAGCTTTTTGGCCACTCCCTACCTCAGAACATTTTTTTGAGGGCAGGTGTCCTTTACAGCCCTGAGTCCTTGTGAGTATTAAGTGACCATCAGCCGCGGTTTAGAGCCGCTCTTGCGGGGATCGGCCACAAGGCGGCACAATTTCTCCATTTACAACTCAGGGCATTTGGGCAACAGAGGCTTCCTGGAAATCGTGTTAGTAGGCTGTAAATTAGAGTGGAATGTGCCAAGGCAAACCCCTAACAGCTTATATCTCCTTACTCTTGTTTGTCTTTTAAATGTAATTTTTCTTTTTCCTCAGAGCAAATGAGATAAAAATGTTGTGTATGTTCTAGGTGTACAGAATCTGGTTCATTATATCTATGTATCTATCTATTCATCTTTGCCTCCTTTCCCATGGACGTTATTACAGAGTGTTGAGTGGACCTCTCTCGGTATTCCATAGGTCTTTGGTGATTCTAGGTTTCATATGTATTAGTATAGGGCTGACACCCCCATATCCTAATTTATCCATTCTTACCACCTTTCCGTTTGGTTAAACATAATCTTGATTTCTTAATCCATGAGTGTCCTTTTCTTCGAAATAAGTTCATGGGTATCATTGTTTAGGTAACACGTATAAGTGATATCATAGGATATCTTTCTTTCGCTTTCTTTCTCACTTCAAGGTGTGTGATTATCTCTGGGTCCTTCTATGGTGGTGCAAACAGCACTGTTTCATGCTTTTCCATGGCTCATGTTCCACTGTGTACATGGACCACTTCTTCTTTGTCCATTCATCTGTTGATGGCCATTTTGGTTGCTTCCAAGTCTTGGCTGTGGTAAATATCACTGCAGTGTAGGATTGCCAGCCTGTGTCTTTTGGATTCTGGTCTTCTCAGGTGATAGGCACAGCAGTGGGTCTACCAGACCATATGGTAGCTCAATTTTTACCTTGAAACGCATGTTCTTTCTGTTGTAACTACTGGCTGTTACCAGTTTTCCTCCCACCAGCAGCTACAGGGTACACAGAGTTCTCTAAAACCCGTTCAGCATGTATTGTTTGTGGACTGTTTTGCTGATGATCATTCTGACTGTTGTGAGGTGAACGTTTTCATAGATTGGATTTGCGTGTCTTTATTAATTTCTGATGTTAAGCATTTTTTCCATGCCCTTGTTTTGGTGAAAGAAAAAAAAAAGAGAAGAAAAGCCAAAATGTGTGTAAAATATGCCTCTTGAAATTGTCTTCTTGAAAGGTTGCCTCTTTTGAAGTTTTTGGTCGATTTTCGACCCCAGAATGTTTTTTTGAGGACAGGTGTCATTTACAGGCCTGCAATTGAGGTGAATTTTAACTGACCATTTGCACTGGGTTTAAAGCTGCTGCTGTTGGAGGAAGGCCGAAATGCTGCAGGATCTCTCCACTCTCAAATCTGGTTACTAGGTCAGCAGAGCCTTCCTGGAAGCTGTGTTCCAAGGTTGGAAGTTAGAATGGCATGAGCCAGGAAGAACATCCATAATTTTCTGCCCCATTGTTTCTTGTTCATTTTTTTAATATAATCTTTTATGACAGCAAATTTGATTGTAACGTTTGCTTTGTTCTAGGTGTGCAAGATGTGTTTGTTTTTTACACCGAGACATATATGTATTCATCTTGGGATCCATTTGCCACGTAGGTTATGACACAGTGTTGAGAAGGCTTCTCTTGGAATTCTGTAGGTCTTTGGTGATTATGTACTTCACGTGTGTTTGTATATCTCTGTCAACCCCAATATCCTAATATATCCAATCTTTACAACTTTCCAATTGGTTAAGCATAAGTTTGTGTAATAAATCTGTAATTCCTGTTATCTGTGGAAATATCTTCGTTGGTATCCATTTCTAGGTAACACCTATAACTGATATCATAGGATACGTGTCTTTCGCTTTGTGACTTACTTCAAGTTGTGTGATCACCTCCAGAGTCATCTACGGTTCTTCAAACTGCTTCGTTTCATGTTTTTTCCATGGCTCATATTCCATCTGTACACGTGCCAGTTCTCCTTTGTCCATTCGTATCTTGATGGACTTTTTGGTTGTTTCCATGTCTTGGCGATTGTAATACTGCTGCAGGGCAGTTTTGCCTGAATGTGTCATTCCATTTCCGTCTTCCTAGGTTATAGGCCAAGGAGTGGGCCTGCGGGATCATATGGTATCTCAGTGTTTACCTTTTAAAGGCTGCTCCATTCTCTTTTCGTTAGTGGCACTTACCAGTTTACGAGCCACTTAAAGGTGAGAGTGCATTTGCTCACAACCTCTTCAGCATGTATTCTTTGTATTTCTTTGCTGAGGGTCATTCTGACCGGTGTGAGCTGATACCATTTTGTGGCTGGATTTGCATATGTCTAATAATTCCTTACATTGAGCTTATAGCCATGCATTTTTTATTGTTTTTTAAAGAGTGAGTACAGCTTACCTTCAAATAGTTTCTTGAAGTATGCGGCATATTTTGAATTTATTTTGCCATTACCTCCCTCAACACATTTTGCTGGCAGGTGTCATTTATAGCCCTGCAGTCCTTGTGAATACGAAGTGACCTTTAGCACAGGTTGTAAAACTGCTGTTGCGGCAAACGGCCACAGGGCGGCAGCATTTCTACATTGCCTACTCTAGTTACTAGGGAAACAGTACCTTCTGGGAAGTAGTGTTCCTTGGTTGTAAATTAGAGTGGAATGTGCCCGGATAAACACACAAAGCTTATGTCTCCTTAGTTATGTTTGTTTTTTATATCGACTGTATTTATTGTATCGGAGTAATACTCCGTTGTGTACACGGACCACTTCTTTTTCGTGCATTCATCGGTTGATGGACATTTTGGTTGTTCCAAGTCTTGGCTAGGGTAAATAGAGCTGCAGTGTAGGATTGTCAACGTGTGTCTTTTTGATTCTGGTCTTCTCAGGTGATAGAGCCAGTAGTGGGCCGACCAGATCACATGGTAGCTCAATTTTGACCTCCTTTCTGTTCTCACTACTGGCTGTTACCATTTGACATCCCAGCAGCAGCTAGAGGGTATACAGTTGTCTAAAACCCCTTGAGCATTTATTGTTTGGAGATTTTTGGCTGATGATCATTCTGACTGTTGTCACGTAAACGTTTTTGTAGATTGCATTTGCATGTCTTTAGTAATTCCTGATGTGGAGCTTTTTCCACGGCCTTTTTTTGTTAAACGAAAATAAAGAAAAAGAGAAAGAATGTGAGTTAAATGTGCCTCTTGAAAGATTGCCCTCTTTTGCATTTTTTCATCGATATTCGAACCCAGGATTTTTTTGAGGGCAGGTGTCATTTACAGAGGTGCCATTCTTGTGGATAGTAAGAGACCCTGAATGCTGTGTTTAAAGCTGCTTTTGCAGGAGACAGTCACAAGGCTGTGGCATGTCTCCGTTCCCAAATCTGGTTACTAGGGCAAAAGAGCCTTCCTAGGTGTAATGTTCCAACCTGTAAGTTAGAATGGAATGGGCCAGGAAAAACCCCCATGAGTTTATGTCTCATTACTTCTTGTTGGTTTTCTTAATTTGATTTTTATTTGTTATCACAGCAAATTTGATTACAATGTTTTGTTTGTTCTGGGTGTGCAAGATGTGGTTCTTTCACATATATGCCTATTATCTGTTCACCTTCGGATCCATTTCCCATGTGGGTTAGGACACAATGTTGAGTAGTCTTCTCTTGGTATTCCATAGGTCTTTGGTGCTTATATATTTCACATGTGTTGGTGTAGCTCTGTTTCCCACAATATGCTAATTTATCCAGTCCTCAAACCTTTCCATTTGGTTAACCATACGTTTGTTGATCGAATCTTTGATTGCCTTGCTCTGTGAAGAATCTTCATTGGTATCAATTTTCAGGTAACACCATTAAGTGATATCATAGGATATGTGTCCTTCGCCCTCTGACTTACTTCATGTTGTGATTACCTCCAGGCTCATCTATGGTGCTGCAAACGGCATTGTTTCATTTTTTTCCTTGGCTACTATTCCATCTGTACATGTACCGGTTCTCCTTTTCCATTCATCTTTGGATGGACTTTTTGGTAGCTTCCCTGTGTGGCCTATTGTCATACTGTTGCAGTGCAGTTTTGCCTGCCTGTGTCTTTCTAATTGTGTCTTCTTAGGTCATAGGCCCGGGAGTGTGCCTGCTGAATCCTATGGTGCCTCAATGGGTATCTGTTAAAGGCAGCTCCGTTCTGTTTTCATTAGTGGCTCTTCCCAGTTTAGTCCCACTTAGAGATGAGGGTACGCCTTTCTCCACAGCCCCTTCAGCATTTACTGTTTGCAGAATTTTTGCTGATGGTCATTCTGACCGGTGTGAGCTGATACGTTTGTGAAGATTGGATTTGCATATCTTTAACATTTCCTCATGATGAGCATTTTTCCATGACTTTTTTGTTGTTGTTGCTGTTAAAAAGAAAATAAAACACCAGTGTGTGTAAAATATACCTCTTGAAATTGTCTTCTTGAAACCTTGCCCTCTTTTGAAACTTTTGCTCGATTTTCGACCGCAGGATTTTTTTTGAAGGCGTGTGTCACTTACAAGTTTGCAATCGTTGTTAATATTTAGTGACCATTAGCACTGGGTTGAATGCTGCTGCTGTGGGAAACGGCCGCACGGCGGCAGCGTTTCTCCTTTCCCAAACCTTGTTACTAGGGCAGCAGAGCTTTCCTGGAACTCGTGTTCCTAGGTTGTAAATTAGAATGGAATGTGTCATGAAAAATAACGCATAAGTTTATGTCTCAGGACATCTTTTTCATTGTTATAATTTAATTTTTTCAATCAGGGTAATGATTAGAATATTATTTGTTCTAGGTGTACACACTCTGGTTCATTTCTAAAATATATATATATATATTCACACACACATACATATATATATTCATGTACAGATCCTCTTCCCATGTAAATTAATACAGAGTGTTCAGTAGACCTCCCTTCGTATATGGTGAGTCTCTTATATATATGTATTTCATATGTATTTGTGTACGTATGGCAGCCCTACCCTTAATTTGCCCATTGCTCCCACCTTTCGTTTTAGATAACCATAGTTGTGTTCTAAGTGTGTGTCTTTCTCTGTGGAAATAAGTTCATTTGTATCAGTTGTTAGATGCCACCCAGAAGTGATATCATAAGATAGTTGTCTTTTGCTTTCCGACTTACCTCGTGTCCTGTGATTATCTCTAGGATCATCTATGGTGCAGCAAAGAGCAGTGTTTCATTGTTTTCCACGGCTGATATTCCACTGTGCACATGGACCACTTCTTCTTTGTCCACTCATCTGCTGATGGCCATTTTGGTCGCTACCATGTCTTGGCTTTTGTGCATATTGCTGCAGTGCACCTTTGCCAGCCTGTGTCTTCTCGACTCTGGTCTGCTCGGGTGAAAGGCCCAGCGGTGGGCCTGCTGGATTGAATGGTACCTCAATTTTTGCTTTGAAACACAGTTCCTTTGTGTTCTCATTATTGGCTCTTACTCCTTTACACCTCAACAGCAGCGAGAGGGTACACAGTTCTCTAAAACCTCTTCAGCGTTGATTGTTTGTAGACTTTCTGCTTATGGTCATTCGAGTGGTGTGTGTTGAGACCTTTTCATAGATTAGATTGGCATGAGTCTAATAATTCCTGATGTTGAACTTTTATCCATTTCCCTTTTTATTTGTAAAGAGTGTGTAAAACTTACCTCTCATAGGATCTTCTTGAAAACTTTGCTCTCTTTTAAGCTTTTTGGCCACTCCCTACCTCAGAACATTTTTTTGAGGGCAGGTGTCCTTTACAGCCCTGAGTCCTTGTGAGTATTAAGTGACCATCAGCCGCGGTTTAGAGCCGCTCTTGCGGGGATCGGCCACAAGGCGGCACAATTTCTCCATTTACAACTCAGGGCATTTGGGCAACAGAGGCTTCCTGGAAATCGTGTTAGTAGGCTGTAAATTAGAGTGGAATGTGCCAAGGCAAACCCCTAACAGCTTATATCTCCTTACTCTTGTTTGTCTTTTAAATGTAATTTTTCTTTTTCCTCAGAGCAAATGAGATAAAAATGTTGTGTATGTTCTAGGTGTACAGAATCTGGTTCATTATATCTATGTATCTATCTATTCATCTTTGCCTCCTTTCCCATGGACGTTATTACAGAGTGTTGAGTGGACCTCTCTCGGTATTCCATAGGTCTTTGGTGATTCTAGGTTTCATATGTATTAGTATAGGGCTGACACCCCCATATCCTAATTTATCCATTCTTACCACCTTTCCGTTTGGTTAAACATAATCTTGATTTCTTAATCCATGAGTGTCCTTTTCTTCGAAATAAGTTCATGGGTATCATTGTTTAGGTAACACGTATAAGTGATATCATAGGATATCTTTCTTTCGCTTTCTTTCTCACTTCAAGGTGTGTGATTATCTCTGGGTCCTTCTATGGTGGTGCAAACAGCACTGTTTCATGCTTTTCCATGGCTCATGTTCCACTGTGTACATGGACCACTTCTTCTTTGTCCATTCATCTGTTGATGGCCATTTTGGTTGCTTCCAAGTCTTGGCTGTGGTAAATATCACTGCAGTGTAGGATTGCCAGCCTGTGTCTTTTGGATTCTGGTCTTCTCAGGTGATAGGCACAGCAGTGGGTCTACCAGACCATATGGTAGCTCAATTTTTACCTTGAAACGCATGTTCTTTCTGTTGTAACTACTGGCTGTTACCAGTTTTCCTCCCACCAGCAGCTACAGGGTACACAGAGTTCTCTAAAACCCGTTCAGCATGTATTGTTTGTGGACTGTTTTGCTGATGATCATTCTGACTGTTGTGAGGTGAACGTTTTCATAGATTGGATTTGCGTGTCTTTATTAATTTCTGATGTTAAGCATTTTTTCCATGCCCTTGTTTTGGTGAAAGAAAAAAAAAAGAGAAGAAAAGCCAAAATGTGTGTAAAATATGCCTCTTGAAATTGTCTTCTTGAAAGGTTGCCTCTTTTGAAGTTTTTGGTCGATTTTCGACCCCAGAATGTTTTTTTGAGGACAGGTGTCATTTACAGGCCTGCAATTGAGGTGAATTTTAACTGACCATTTGCACTGGGTTTAAAGCTGCTGCTGTTGGAGGAAGGCCGAAATGCTGCAGGATCTCTCCACTCTCAAATCTGGTTACTAGGTCAGCAGAGCCTTCCTGGAAGCTGTGTTCCAAGGTTGGAAGTTAGAATGGCATGAGCCAGGAAGAACATCCATAATTTTCTGCCCCATTGTTTCTTGTTCATTTTTTTAATATAATCTTTTATGACAGCAAATTTGATTGTAACGTTTGCTTTGTTCTAGGTGTGCAAGATGTGTTTGTTTTTTACACCGAGACATATATGTATTCATCTTGGGATCCATTTGCCACGTAGGTTATGACACAGTGTTGAGAAGGCTTCTCTTGGAATTCTGTAGGTCTTTGGTGATTATGTACTTCACGTGTGTTTGTATATCTCTGTCAACCCCAATATCCTAATATATCCAATCTTTACAACTTTCCAATTGGTTAAGCATAAGTTTGTGTAATAAATCTGTAATTCCTGTTATCTGTGGAAATATCTTCGTTGGTATCCATTTCTAGGTAACACCTATAACTGATATCATAGGATACGTGTCTTTCGCTTTGTGACTTACTTCAAGTTGTGTGATCACCTCCAGAGTCATCTACGGTTCTTCAAACTGCTTCGTTTCATGTTTTTTCCATGGCTCATATTCCATCTGTACACGTGCCAGTTCTCCTTTGTCCATTCGTATCTTGATGGACTTTTTGGTTGTTTCCATGTCTTGGCGATTGTAATACTGCTGCAGGGCAGTTTTGCCTGAATGTGTCATTCCATTTCCGTCTTCCTAGGTTATAGGCCAAGGAGTGGGCCTGCGGGATCATATGGTATCTCAGTGTTTACCTTTTAAAGGCTGCTCCATTCTCTTTTCGTTAGTGGCACTTACCAGTTTACGAGCCACTTAAAGGTGAGAGTGCATTTGCTCACAACCTCTTCAGCATGTATTCTTTGTATTTCTTTGCTGAGGGTCATTCTGACCGGTGTGAGCTGATACCATTTTGTGGCTGGATTTGCATATGTCTAATAATTCCTTACATTGAGCTTATAGCCATGCATTTTTTATTGTTTTTTAAAGAGTGAGTACAGCTTACCTTCAAATAGTTTCTTGAAGTATGCGGCATATTTTGAATTTATTTTGCCATTACCTCCCTCAACACATTTTGCTGGCAGGTGTCATTTATAGCCCTGCAGTCCTTGTGAATACGAAGTGACCTTTAGCACAGGTTGTAAAACTGCTGTTGCGGCAAACGGCCACAGGGCGGCAGCATTTCTACATTGCCTACTCTAGTTACTAGGGAAACAGTACCTTCTGGGAAGTAGTGTTCCTTGGTTGTAAATTAGAGTGGAATGTGCCCGGATAAACACACAAAGCTTATGTCTCCTTAGTTATGTTTGTTTTTTATATCGACTGTATTTATTGTATCGGAGTAATACTCCGTTGTGTACACGGACCACTTCTTTTTCGTGCATTCATCGGTTGATGGACATTTTGGTTGTTCCAAGTCTTGGCTAGGGTAAATAGAGCTGCAGTGTAGGATTGTCAACGTGTGTCTTTTTGATTCTGGTCTTCTCAGGTGATAGAGCCAGTAGTGGGCCGACCAGATCACATGGTAGCTCAATTTTGACCTCCTTTCTGTTCTCACTACTGGCTGTTACCATTTGACATCCCAGCAGCAGCTAGAGGGTATACAGTTGTCTAAAACCCCTTGAGCATTTATTGTTTGGAGATTTTTGGCTGATGATCATTCTGACTGTTGTCACGTAAACGTTTTTGTAGATTGCATTTGCATGTCTTTAGTAATTCCTGATGTGGAGCTTTTTCCACGGCCTTTTTTTGTTAAACGAAAATAAAGAAAAAGAGAAAGAATGTGAGTTAAATGTGCCTCTTGAAAGATTGCCCTCTTTTGCATTTTTTCATCGATATTCGAACCCAGGATTTTTTTGAGGGCAGGTGTCATTTACAGAGGTGCCATTCTTGTGGATAGTAAGAGACCCTGAATGCTGTGTTTAAAGCTGCTTTTGCAGGAGACAGTCACAAGGCTGTGGCATGTCTCCGTTCCCAAATCTGGTTACTAGGGCAAAAGAGCCTTCCTAGGTGTAATGTTCCAACCTGTAAGTTAGAATGGAATGGGCCAGGAAAAACCCCCATGAGTTTATGTCTCATTACTTCTTGTTGGTTTTCTTAATTTGATTTTTATTTGTTATCACAGCAAATTTGATTACAATGTTTTGTTTGTTCTGGGTGTGCAAGATGTGGTTCTTTCACATATATGCCTATTATCTGTTCACCTTCGGATCCATTTCCCATGTGGGTTAGGACACAATGTTGAGTAGTCTTCTCTTGGTATTCCATAGGTCTTTGGTGCTTATATATTTCACATGTGTTGGTGTAGCTCTGTTTCCCACAATATGCTAATTTATCCAGTCCTCAAACCTTTCCATTTGGTTAACCATACGTTTGTTGATCGAATCTTTGATTGCCTTGCTCTGTGAAGAATCTTCATTGGTATCAATTTTCAGGTAACACCATTAAGTGATATCATAGGATATGTGTCCTTCGCCCTCTGACTTACTTCATGTTGTGATTACCTCCAGGCTCATCTATGGTGCTGCAAACGGCATTGTTTCATTTTTTTCCTTGGCTACTATTCCATCTGTACATGTACCGGTTCTCCTTTTCCATTCATCTTTGGATGGACTTTTTGGTAGCTTCCCTGTGTGGCCTATTGTCATACTGTTGCAGTGCAGTTTTGCCTGCCTGTGTCTTTCTAATTGTGTCTTCTTAGGTCATAGGCCCGGGAGTGTGCCTGCTGAATCCTATGGTGCCTCAATGGGTATCTGTTAAAGGCAGCTCCGTTCTGTTTTCATTAGTGGCTCTTCCCAGTTTAGTCCCACTTAGAGATGAGGGTACGCCTTTCTCCACAGCCCCTTCAGCATTTACTGTTTGCAGAATTTTTGCTGATGGTCATTCTGACCGGTGTGAGCTGATACGTTTGTGAAGATTGGATTTGCATATCTTTAACATTTCCTCATGATGAGCATTTTTCCATGACTTTTTTGTTGTTGTTGCTGTTAAAAAGAAAATAAAACACCAGTGTGTGTAAAATATACCTCTTGAAATTGTCTTCTTGAAACCTTGCCCTCTTTTGAAACTTTTGCTCGATTTTCGACCGCAGGATTTTTTTTGAAGGCGTGTGTCACTTACAAGTTTGCAATCGTTGTTAATATTTAGTGACCATTAGCACTGGGTTGAATGCTGCTGCTGTGGGAAACGGCCGCACGGCGGCAGCGTTTCTCCTTTCCCAAACCTTGTTACTAGGGCAGCAGAGCTTTCCTGGAACTCGTGTTCCTAGGTTGTAAATTAGAATGGAATGTGTCATGAAAAATAACGCATAAGTTTATGTCTCAGGACATCTTTTTCATTGTTATAATTTAATTTTTTCAATCAGGGTAATGATTAGAATATTATTTGTTCTAGGTGTACACACTCTGGTTCATTTCTAAAATATATATATATATATTCACACACACATACATATATATATTCATGTACAGATCCTCTTCCCATGTAAATTAATACAGAGTGTTCAGTAGACCTCCCTTCGTATATGGTGAGTCTCTTATATATATGTATTTCATATGTATTTGTGTACGTATGGCAGCCCTACCCTTAATTTGCCCATTGCTCCCACCTTTCGTTTTAGATAACCATAGTTGTGTTCTAAGTGTGTGTCTTTCTCTGTGGAAATAAGTTCATTTGTATCAGTTGTTAGATGCCACCCAGAAGTGATATCATAAGATAGTTGTCTTTTGCTTTCCGACTTACCTCGTGTCCTGTGATTATCTCTAGGATCATCTATGGTGCAGCAAAGAGCAGTGTTTCATTGTTTTCCACGGCTGATATTCCACTGTGCACATGGACCACTTCTTCTTTGTCCACTCATCTGCTGATGGCCATTTTGGTCGCTACCATGTCTTGGCTTTTGTGCATATTGCTGCAGTGCACCTTTGCCAGCCTGTGTCTTCTCGACTCTGGTCTGCTCGGGTGAAAGGCCCAGCGGTGGGCCTGCTGGATTGAATGGTACCTCAATTTTTGCTTTGAAACACAGTTCCTTTGTGTTCTCATTATTGGCTCTTACTCCTTTACACCTCAACAGCAGCGAGAGGGTACACAGTTCTCTAAAACCTCTTCAGCGTTGATTGTTTGTAGACTTTCTGCTTATGGTCATTCGAGTGGTGTGTGTTGAGACCTTTTCATAGATTAGATTGGCATGAGTCTAATAATTCCTGATGTTGAACTTTTATCCATTTCCCTTTTTATTTGTAAAGAGTGTGTAAAACTTACCTCTCATAGGATCTTCTTGAAAACTTTGCTCTCTTTTAAGCTTTTTGGCCACTCCCTACCTCAGAACATTTTTTTGAGGGCAGGTGTCCTTTACAGCCCTGAGTCCTTGTGAGTATTAAGTGACCATCAGCCGCGGTTTAGAGCCGCTCTTGCGGGGATCGGCCACAAGGCGGCACAATTTCTCCATTTACAACTCAGGGCATTTGGGCAACAGAGGCTTCCTGGAAATCGTGTTAGTAGGCTGTAAATTAGAGTGGAATGTGCCAAGGCAAACCCCTAACAGCTTATATCTCCTTACTCTTGTTTGTCTTTTAAATGTAATTTTTCTTTTTCCTCAGAGCAAATGAGATAAAAATGTTGTGTATGTTCTAGGTGTACAGAATCTGGTTCATTATATCTATGTATCTATCTATTCATCTTTGCCTCCTTTCCCATGGACGTTATTACAGAGTGTTGAGTGGACCTCTCTCGGTATTCCATAGGTCTTTGGTGATTCTAGGTTTCATATGTATTAGTATAGGGCTGACACCCCCATATCCTAATTTATCCATTCTTACCACCTTTCCGTTTGGTTAAACATAATCTTGATTTCTTAATCCATGAGTGTCCTTTTCTTCGAAATAAGTTCATGGGTATCATTTTTTAGGTAACACGTATAAGTGATATCATAGGATATCTTTCTTTCGCTTTCTTTCTCACTTCAAGGTGTGTGATTATCTCTGGGTCCTTCTATGGTGGTGCAAACAGCACTGTTTCATGCTTTTCCATGGCTCATGTTCCACTGTGTACATGGACCACTTCTTCTTTGTCCATTCATCTGTTGATGGCCATTTTGGTTGCTTCCAAGTCTTGGCTGTGGTAAATATCACTGCAGTGTAGGATTGCCAGCCTGTGTCTTTTGGATTCTGGTCTTCTCAGGTGATAGGCACAGCAGTGGGTCTACCAGACCATATGGTAGCTCAATTTTTACCTTGAAACGCATGTTCTTTCTGTTGTAACTACTGGCTGTTACCAGTTTTCCTCCCACCAGCAGCTACAGGGTACACAGAGTTCTCTAAAACCCGTTCAGCATGTATTGTTTGTGGACTGTTTTGCTGATGATCATTCTGACTGTTGTGAGGTGAACGTTTTCATAGATTGGATTTGCGTGTCTTTATTAATTTCTGATGTTAAGCATTTTTTCCATGCCCTTGCTTTGGTGAAAGAAAAAAAAAGAGAAGAAAAGCCAAAATGTGTGTAAAATATGCCTCTTGAAATTGTCTTCTTGAAAGGTTGCCTCTTTTGAAGTTTTTGGTCGATTTTCGACCCCAGAATGTTTTTTTGAGGACAGGTGTCATTTACAGGCCTGCAATTGAGGTGAATTTTAACTGACCATTTGCACTGGGTTTAAAGCTGCTGCTGTTGGAGGAAGGCCGAAATGCTGCAGGATTTCTCCACTCTCAAATCTGGTTACTAGGTCAGCAGAGCCTTCCTGGAAGCTGTGTTCCAAGGTTGGAAGTTAGAATGGCATGAGCCAGGAAGAACATCCATAATTTTCTGCCCCATTGTTTCTTGTTCATTTTTTTAATATAATCTTTTATGACAGCAAATTTGATTGTAACGTTTGCTTTGTTCTAGGTGTGCAAGATGTGTTTGTTTTTTACACCGAGACATATATGTATTCATCTTGGGATCCATTTGCCACGTAGGTTATGACACAGTGTTGAGAAGGCTTCTCTTGGAATTCTGTAGGTCTTTGGTGATTATGTACTTCACGTGTGTTTGTATATCTCTGTCAACCCCAATATCCTAATATATCCAATCTTTACAACTTTCCAATTGGTTAAGCATAAGTTTGTGTAATAAATCTGTGATTCCTGTTATCTGTGGAAATATCTTCGTTGGTATCCATTTCTAGGTAACACCTATAACTGATATCATAGGATACGTGTCTTTCGCTTTGTGACTTACTTCAAGTTGTGTGATCACCTCCAGAGTCATCTACGGTTCTTCAAACTGCTTCGTTTCATGTTTTTTCCATGGCTCATATTCCATCTGTACACGTGCCAGTTCTCCTTTGTCCATTCGTATCTTGATGGACTTTTTGGTTGTTTCCATGTCTTGGCGATTGTAATACTGCTGCAGGGCAGTTTTGCCTGAATGTGTCATTCCATTTCCGTCTTCCTAGGTTATAGGCCAAGGAGTGGGCCTGCGGGATCATATGGTATCTCAGTGTTTACCTTTTAAAGGCTGCTCCATTCTCTTTTCGTTAGTGGCACTTACCAGTTTACGAGCCACTTAAAGGTGAGAGTGCATTTGCTCACAACCTCTTCAGCATGTATTCTTTGTATTTCTTTGCTGAGGGTCATTCTGACCGGTGTGAGCTGATACCATTTTGTGGCTGGATTTGCATATGTCTAATAATTCCTTACATTGAGCTTATAGCCATGCATTTTTTATTGTTTTTTAAAGAGTGAGTACAGCTTACCTTCAAATAGTTTCTTGAAGTATGCGGCATATTTTGAATTTATTTTGCCATTACCTCCCTCAACACATTTTGCTGGCAGGTGTCATTTATAGCCCTGCAGTCCTTGTGAATACGAAGTGACCTTTAGCACAGGTTGTAAAACTGCTGTTGCGGCAAACGGCCACAGGGCGGCAGCATTTCTACATTGCCTACTCTAGTTACTAGGGAAACAGTACCTTCTGGGAAGTAGTGTTCCTTGGTTGTAAATTAGAGTGGAATGTGCCCGGATAAACACACAAAGCTTATGTCTCCTTAGTTATGTTTGTTTTTTATATTGACTGTATTTATTGTATCGGAGTAATACTCCGTTGTGTACACGGACCACTTCTTTTTCGTGCATTCATCGGTTGATGGACATTTTGGTTGTTCCAAGTCTTGGCTAGGGTAAATAGAGCTGCAGTGTAGGATTGTCAACGTGTGTCTTTTTGATTCTGGTCTTCTCAGGTGATAGAGCCAGTAGTGGGCCGACCAGATCACATGGTAGCTCAATTTTGACCTCCTTTCTGTTCTCACTACTGGCTGTTACCATTTGACATCCCAGCAGCAGCTAGAGGGTATACAGTTGTCTAAAACCCCTTGAGCATTTATTGTTTGGAGATTTTTGGCTGATGATCATTCTGACTGTTGTCACGTAAACGTTTTTGTAGATTGCATTTGCATGTCTTTAGTAATTCCTGATGTGGAGCTTTTTCCACGGCCTTTTTTTGTTAAACGAAAATAAAGAAAAAGAGAAAGAATGTGAGTTAAATGTGCCTCTTGAAAGATTGCCCTCTTTTGCATTTTTTCGTCGATATTCGAACCCAGGATTTTTTTGAGGGCAGGTGTCATTTACAGAGGTGCCATTCTTGTGGATAGTAAGAGACCCTGAATGCTGTGTTTAAAGCTGCTTTTGCAGGAGACAGTCACAAGGCTGTGGCATGTCTCCGTTCCCAAATCTGGTTACTAGGGCAAAAGAGCCTTCCTAGGTGTAATGTTCCAACCTGTAAGTTAGAATGGAATGGGCCAGGAGAAACCCCCATGAGTTTATGTCTCATTACTTCTTGTTGGTTTTCTTAATTTGATTTTTATTTGTTATCACAGCAAATTTGATTACAATGTTTTGTTTGTTCTGGGTGTGCAAGATGTGGTTCTTTCACATATATGCCTATTATCTGTTCACCTTCGGATCCATTTCCCATGTGGGTTAGGACACAATGTTGAGTAGTCTTCTCTTGGTATTCCATAGGTCTTTGGTGCTTATATATTTCACATGTGTTGGTGTAGCTCTGTTTCCCACAATATGCTAATTTATCCAGTCCTCAAACCTTTCCATTTGGTTAACCATATGTTTGTTGATCGAATCTTTGATTGCCTTGCTCTGTGAAGAATCTTCATTGGTATCAATTTTCAGGTAACACCATTAAGTGATATCATAGGATATGTGTCCTTCGCCCTCTGACTTACTTCATGTTGTGATTACCTCCAGGCTCATCTATGGTGCTGCAAACGGCATTGTTTCATTTTTTTCCTTGGCTACTATTCCATCTGTACATGTACCGATTCTCCTTTTCCATTCATCTTTGGATGGACTTTTTGGTACCTTCCCTGTGTGGCCTATTGTCATACTGTTGCAGTGCAGTTTTGCCTGCCTGTGTCTTTCTAATTGTGTCTTCTTAGGTCATAGGCCCGGGAGTGTGCCTGCTGAATCCTATGGTGCCTCAATGGGTATCTGTTAAAGGCAGCTCCGTTCTGTTTTCATTAGTGGCTCTTCCCAGTTTAGTCCCACTTAGAGATGAGGGTACGCCTTTCTCCACAGCCCCTTCAGCATTTACTGTTTGCAGAATTTTTGCTGATGGTCATTCTGACCGGTGTGAGCTGATACGTTTGTGAAGATTGGATTTGCATATCTTTAACATTTCCTCATGATGAGCATTTTTCCATGACTTTTTTGTTGTTGTTGCTGTTAAAAAGAAAATAAAACACCAGTGTGTGTAAAATATACCTCTTGAAATTGTCTTCTTGAAACCTTGCCCTCTTTTGAAACTTTTGCTCGATTTTCGACCGCAGGATTTTTTTTGAAGGCGTGTGTCACTTACAAGTTTGCAATCGTTGTTAATATTTAGTGACCATTAGCACTGGGTTGAATGCTGCTGCTGTGGGAAACGGCCGCACGGCGGCAGCGTTTCTCCTTTCCCAAACCTTGTTACTAGGGCAGCAGAGCTTTCCTGGAACTCGTGTTCCTAGGTTGTAAATTAGAATGGAATGTGTCAGGGAAAAAAACGCATAAGTTTATGTCTCAGGACATCTTTTTCATTGTTATAATTTAATTTTTTCAATCAGGGTAATGATTAGAATATTATTTGTTCTAGGTGTACACACTCTGGTTCATTTCTAAAATATATATATATATATATTCACACACACATACATATATATATTCATGTACAGATCCTCTTCCCATGTAAATTAATACAGAGTGTTCAGTAGACCTCCCTTCGTATATGGTGAGTCTCTTATATATATGTATTTCATATGTATTTGTGTACGTATGGCAGCCCTACCCTTAATTTGCCCATTGCTCCCACCTTTCGTTTTAGATAACCATAGTTGTGTTCTAAGTGTGTGTCTTTCTCTGTGGAAATAAGTTCATTTGTATCAGTTGTTAGATGCCACCCAGAAGTGATATCATAAGATAGTTGTCTTTTGCTTTCCGACTTACCTCGTGTCCTGTGATTATCTCTAGGATCATCTATGGTGCAGCAAAGAGCAGTGTTTCATTGTTTTCCACGGCTGATATTCCACTGTGCACATGGACCACTTCTTCTTTGTCCACTCATCTGCTGATGGCCATTTTGGTCGCTACCATGTCTTGGCTTTTGTGCATATTGCTGCAGTGCACCTTTGCCAGCCTGTGTCTTCTCGACTCTGGTCTGCTCGGGTGAAAGGCCCAGCGGTGGGCCTGCTGGATTGAATGGTACCTCAATTTTTGCTTTGAAACACAGTTCCTTTGTGTTCTCATTATTGGCTCTTACTCCTTTACACCTCAACAGCAGCGAGAGGGTACACAGTTCTCTAAAACCTCTTCAGCGTTGATTGTTTGTAGACTTTCTGCTTATGGTCATTCGAGTGGTGTGTGTTGAGACCTTTTCATAGATTAGATTGGCATGAGTCTAATAATTCCTGATGTTGAACTTTTATCCATTTCCCTTTTTATTTGTAAAGAGTGTGTAAAACTTACCTCTCATAGGATCTTCTTGAAAACTTTGCTCTCTTTTAAGCTTTTTGGCCACTCCCTACCTCAGAACATTTTTTTGAGGGCAGGTGTCCTTTACAGCCCTGAGTCCTTGTGAGTATTAAGTGACCATCAGCCGTGGTTTAGAGCCGCTCTTGCGGGGATCGGCCACAAGGCGGCACAATTTCTCCATTTACAACTCAGGGCATTTGGGCAACAGAGGCTTCCTGGAAATCGTGTTAGTAGGCTGTAAATTAGAGTGGAATGTGCCAAGGCAAACCCCTAACAGCTTATATCTCCTTACTCTTGTTTGTCTTTTAAATGTAATTTTTCTTTTTCCTCAGAGCATATGAGATAAAAATGTTGTGTATGTTCTAGGTGTACAGAATCTGGTTCATTATATCTATGTATCTATCTATTCATCTTTGCCTCCTTTCCCATGGACGTTATTACAGAGTGTTGAGTGGACCTCTCTCGGTATTCCATAGGTCTTTGGTGATTCTAGGTTTCATATGTATTAGTATAGGGCTGACACCCCCATATCCTAATTTATCCATTCTTACCACCTTTCCGTTTGGTTAAACATAATCTTGATTTCTTAATCCATGAGTGTCCTTTTCTTCGAAATAAGTTCATGGGTATCATTTTTTAGGTAACACGTATAAGTGATATCATAGGATATCTTTCTTTCGCTTTCTTTCTCACTTCAAGGTGTGTGATTATCTCTGGGTCCTTCTATGGTGGTGCAAACAGCACTGTTTCATGCTTTTCCATGGCTCATGTTCCACTGTGTACATGGACCACTTCTTCTTTGTCCATTCATCTGTTGATGGCCATTTTGGTTGCTTCCAAGTCTTGGCTGTGGTAAATATCACTGCAGTGTAGGATTGCCAGCCTGTGTCTTTTGGATTCTGGTCTTCTCAGGTGATAGGCACAGCAGTGGGTCTACCAGACCATATGGTAGCTCAATTTTTACCTTGAAACGCATGTTCTTTCTGTTGTAACTACTGGCTGTTACCAGTTTTCCTCCCACCAGCAGCTACAGGGTACACAGAGTTCTCTAAAACCCGTTCAGCATGTATTGTTTGTGGACTGTTTTGCTGATGATCATTCTGACTGTTGTGAGGTGAACGTTTTCATAGATTGGATTTGCGTGTCTTTATTAATTTCTGATGTTAAGCATTTTTTCCATGCCCTTGCTTTGGTGAAAGAAAAAAAAAAGAGAAGAAAAGCCAAAATGTGTGTAAAATATGCCTCTTGAAATTGTCTTCTTGAAAGGTTGCCTCTTTTGAAGTTTTTGGTCGATTTTCGACCCCAGAATGTTTTTTTGAGGACAGGTGTCATTTACAGGCCTGCAATTGAGGTGAATTTTAACTGACCATTTGCACTGGGTTTAAAGCTGCTGCTGTTGGAGGAAGGCCGAAATGCTGCAGGATCTCTCCACTCTCAAATCTGGTTACTAGGTCAGCAGAGCCTTCCTGGAAGCTGTGTTCCAAGGTTGGAAGTTAGAATGGCATGAGCCAGGAAGAACATCCATAATTTTCTGCCCCATTGTTTCTTGTTCATTTTTTTAATATAATCTTTTATGACAGCAAATTTGATTGTAACGTTTGCTTTGTTCTAGGTGTGCAAGATGTGTTTGTTTTTTACACCGAGACATATATGTATTCATCTTGGGATCCATTTGCCACGTAGGTTATGACACAGTGTTGAGAAGGCTTCTCTTGGAATTCTGTAGGTCTTTGGTGATTATGTACTTCACGTGTGTTTGTATATCTCTGTCAACCCCAATATCCTAATATATCCAATCTTTACAACTTTCCAATTGGTTAAGCATAAGTTTGTGTAATAAATCTGTAATTCCTGTTATCTGTGGAAATATCTTCGTTGGTATCCATTTCTAGGTAACACCTATAACTGATATCATAGGATACGTGTCTTTCGCTTTGTGACTTACTTCAAGTTGTGTGATCACCTCCAGAGTCATCTACGGTTCTTCAAACTGCTTCGTTTCATGTTTTTTCCATGGCTCATATTCCATCTGTACACGTGCCAGTTCTCCTTTGTCCATTCGTATCTTGATGGACTTTTTGGTTGTTTCCATGTCTTGGCGATTGTAATACTGCTGCAGGGCAGTTTTGCCTGAATGTGTCATTCCATTTCCGTCTTCCTAGGTTATAGGCCAAGGAGTGGGCCTGCGGGATCATATGGTATCTCAGTGTTTACCTTTTAAAGGCTGCTCCATTCTCTTTTCGTTAGTGGCACTTACCAGTTTACGAGCCACTTAAAGGTGAGAGTGCATTTGCTCACAACCTCTTCAGCATGTATTCTTTGTATTTCTTTGCTGAGGGTCATTCTGACCGGTGTGAGCTGATACCATTTTGTGGCTGGATTTGCATATGTCTAATAATTCCTTACATTGAGCTTATAGCCATGCATTTTTTATTGTTTTTTAAAGAGTGAGTACAGCTTACCTTCAAATAGTTTCTTGAAGTATGCGGCATATTTTGAATTTATTTTGCCATTACCTCCCTCAACACATTTTGCTGGCAGGTGTCATTTATAGCCCTGCAGTCCTTGTGAATACGAAGTGACCTTTAGCACAGGTTGTAAAACTGCTGTTGCGGCAAACGGCCACAGGGCGGCAGCATTTCTACATTGCCTACTCTAGTTACTAGGGAAAGAGTACCTTCTGGGAAGTAGTGTTCCTTGGTTGTAAATTAGAGTGGAATGTGCCCGGATAAACACACAAAGCTTATGTCTCCTTAGTTATGTTTGTTTTTTATATTGACTGTATTTATTGTATCGGAGTAATACTCCGTTGTGTACACGGACCACTTCTTTTTCGTGCATTCATCGGTTGATGGACATTTTGGTTGTTCCAAGTCTTGGCTAGGGTAAATAGAGCTGCAGTGTAGGATTGTCAACGTGTGTCTTTTTGATTCTGGTCTTCTCAGGTGATAGAGCCAGTAGTGGGCCGACCAGATCACATGGTAGCTCAATTTTGACCTCCTTTCTGTTCTCACTACTGGCTGTTACCATTTGACATCCCAGCAGCAGCTAGAGGGTATACAGTTGTCTAAAACCCCTTGAGCATTTATTGTTTGGAGATTTTTGGCTGATGATCATTCTGACTGTTGTCACGTAAACGTTTTTGTAGATTGCATTTGCATGTCTTTAGTAATTCCTGATGTGGAGCTTTTTCCACGGCCTTTTTTGTTAAACGAAAATAAAGAAAAAGAGAAAGAATGTGAGTTAAATGTGCCTCTTGAAATCGTCTTCTTGAAAGATTGCCCTCTTTTGCATTTTTTCGTCGATATTCGAACCCAGGATTTTTTTGAGGGCAGGTGTCATTTACAGAGGTGCCATTCTTGTGGATAGTAAGAGACCCTGAATGCTGTGTTTAAAGCTGCTTTTGCAGGAGACAGTCACAAGGCTGTGGCATGTCTCCGTTCCCAAATCTGGTTACTAGGGCAAAAGAGCCTTCCTAGGTGTAATGTTCCAACCTGTAAGTTAGAATGGAATGGGCCAGGAAAAACCCCCATGAGTTTATGTCTCATTACTTCTTGTTGGTTTTCTTAATTTGATTTTTATTTGTTATCACAGCAAATTTGATTACAATGTTTTGTTTGTTCTGGGTGTGCAAGATGTGGTTCTTTCACATATATGCCTATTATCTGTTCACCTTCGGATCCATTTCCCATGTGGGTTAGGACACAATGTTGAGTAGTCTTCTCTTGGTATTCCATAGGTCTTTGGTGCTTATATATTTCACATGTGTTGGTGTAGCTCTGTTTCCCACAATATGCTAATTTATCCAGTCCTCAAACCTTTCCATTTGGTTAACCATACGTTTGTTGATCGAATCTTTGATTGCCTTGCTCTGTGAAGAATCTTCATTGGTATCAATTTTCAGGTAACACCATTAAGTGATATCATAGGATATGTGTCCTTCGCCCTCTGACTTACTTCATGTTGTGATTACCTCCAGGCTCATCTATGGTGCTGCAAACGGCATTGTTTCATTTTTTTCCTTGGCTACTATTCCATCTGTACATGTACCGGTTCTCCTTTTCCATTCATCTTTGGATGGACTTTTTGGTAGCTTCCCTGTGTGGCCTATTGTCATACTGTTGCAGTGCAGTTTTGCCTGCCTGTGTCTTTCTAATTGTGTCTTCTTAGGTCATAGGCCCGGGAGTGTGCCTGCTGAATCCTATGGTGCCTCAATGGGTATCTGTTAAAGGCAGCTCCGTTCTGTTTTCATTAGTGGCTCTTCCCAGTTTAGTCCCACTTAGAGATGAGGGTACGCCTTTCTCCACAGCCCCTTCAGCATTTACTGTTTGCAGAATTTTTGCTGATGGTCATTCTGACCGGTGTGAGCTGATACGTTTGTGAAGATTGGATTTGCATATCTTTAACATTTCCTCATGATGAGCATTTTTCCATGACTTTTTTGTTGTTGTTGCTGTTAAAAAGAAAATAAAACACCAGTGTGTGTAAAATATACCTCTTGAAATTGTCTTCTTGAAACCTTGCCCTCTTTTGAAACTTTTGCTCGATTTTCGACCGCAGGATTTTTTTTGAAGGCGTGTGTCACTTACAAGTTTGCAATCGTTGTTAATATTTAGTGACCATTAGCACTGGGTTGAATGCTGCTGCTGTGGGAAACGGCCGCACGGCGGCAGCGTTTCTCCTTTCCCATACCTTGTTACTAGGGCAGCAGAGCTTTCCTGGAACTCGTGTTCCTAGGTTGTAAATTAGAATGGAATGTGTCAGGGAAAAAAACGCATAAGTTTATGTCTCAGGACATCTTTTTCATTGTTATAATTTAATTTTTTCAATCAGGGTAATGATTAGAATATTATTTGTTCTAGGTGTACACACTCTGGTTCATTTCTAAAATATATATATATATATATTCACACACACATACATATATATATTCATGTACAGATCCTCTTCCCATGTAAATTAATACAGAGTGTTCAGTAGACCTCCCTTCGTATATGGTGAGTCTCTTATATATATGTATTTCATATGTATTTGTGTACGTATGGCAGCCCTACCCTTAATTTGCCCATTGCTCCCACCTTTCGTTTTAGATAACCATAGTTGTGTTCTAAGTGTGTGTCTTTCTCTGTGGAAATAAGTTCATTTGTATCAGTTGTTAGATGCCACCCAGAAGTGATATCATAAGATAGTTGTCTTTTGCTTTCCGACTTACCTCGTGTCCTGTGATTATCTCTAGGATCATCTATGGTGCAGCAAAGAGCAGTGTTTCATTGTTTTCCACGGCTGATATTCCACTGTGCACATGGACCACTTCTTCTTTGTCCACTCATCTGCTGATGGCCATTTTGGTCGCTACCATGTCTTGGCTTTTGTGCATATTGCTGCAGTGCACCTTTGCCAGCCTGTGTCTTCTCGACTCTGGTCTGCTCGGGTGAAAGGCCCAGCGGTGGGCCTGCTGGATTGAATGGTACCTCAATTTTTGCTTTGAAACACAGTTCCTTTGTGTTCTCATTATTGGCTCTTACTCCTTTACACCTCAACAGCAGCGAGAGGGTACACAGTTCTCTAAAACCTCTTCAGCGTTGATTGTTTGTAGACTTTCTGCTTATGGTCATTCGAGTGGTGTGTGTTGAGACCTTTTCATAGATTAGATTGGCATGAGTCTAATAATTCCTGATGTTGAACTTTTATCCATTTCCCTTTTTATTTGTAAAGAGTGTGTAAAACTTACCTCTCATAGGATCTTCTTGAAAACTTTGCTCTCTTTTAAGCTTTTTGGCCACTCCCTACCTCAGAACATTTTTTTGAGGGCAGGTGT
This sequence comes from Grampus griseus, assembly GCF_964374135.1. Classification (NCBI taxonomy): domain Eukaryota; kingdom Metazoa; phylum Chordata; class Mammalia; order Artiodactyla; family Delphinidae; genus Grampus; species Grampus griseus. The sequence goes on from NW_028133133.1 coordinate 105,692, forward strand.
CCTTTACAGCCCTGAGTCCTTGTGAGTATTAAGTGACCATCAGCCGCGGTTTAGAGCCGCTCTTGCGGGGATCGGCCACAAGGCGGCACAATTTCTCCATTTACAACTCAGGGCATTTGGGCAACAGAGGCTTCCTGGAAATCGTGTTAGTAGGCTGTAAATTAGAGTGGAATGTGCCAAGGCAAACCCCTAACAGCTTATATCTCCTTACTCTTGTTTGTCTTTTAAATGTAATTTTTCTTTTTCCTCAGAGCAAATGAGATAAAAATGTTGTGTATGTTCTAGGTGTACAGAATCTGGTTCATTATATCTATGTATCTATCTATTCATCTTTGCCTCCTTTCCCATGGACGTTATTACAGAGTGTTGAGTGGACCTCTCTCGGTATTCCATAGGTCTTTGGTGATTCTAGGTTTCATATGTATTAGTATAGGGCTGACACCCCCATATCCTAATTTATCCATTCTTACCACCTTTCCGTTTGGTTAAACATAATCTTGATTTCTTAATCCATGAGTGTCCTTTTCTTCGAAATAAGTTCATGGGTATCATTTTTTAGGTAACACGTATAAGTGATATCATAGGATATCTTTCTTTCGCTTTCTTTCTCACTTCAAGGTGTGTGATTATCTCTGGGTCCTTCTATGGTGGTGCAAACAGCACTGTTTCATGCTTTTCCATGGCTCATGTTCCACTGTGTACATGGACCACTTCTTCTTTGTCCATTCATCTGTTGATGGCCATTTTGGTTGCTTCCAAGTCTTGGCTGTGGTAAATATCACTGCAGTGTAGGATTGCCAGCCTGTGTCTTTTGGATTCTGGTCTTCTCAGGTGATAGGCACAGCAGTGGGTCTACCAGACCATATGGTAGCTCAATTTTTACCTTGAAACGCATGTTCTTTCTGTTGTAACTACTGGCTGTTACCAGTTTTCCTCCCACCAGCAGCTACAGGGTACACAGAGTTCTCTAAAACCCGTTCAGCATGTATTGTTTGTGGACTGTTTTGCTGATGATCATTCTGACTGTTGTGAGGTGAACGTTTTCATAGATTGGATTTGCGTGTCTTTATTAATTTCTGATGTTAAGCATTTTTTCCATGCCCTTGCTTTGGTGAAAGAAAAAAAAAAGAGAAGAAAAGCCAAAATGTGTGTAAAATATGCCTCTTGAAATTGTCTTCTTGAAAGGTTGCCTCTTTTGAAGTTTTTGGTCGATTTTCGACCCCAGAATGTTTTTTTGAGGACAGGTGTCATTTACAGGCCTGCAATTGAGGTGAATTTTAACTGACCATTTGCACTGGGTTTAAAGCTGCTGCTGTTGGAGGAAGGCCGAAATGCTGCAGGATCTCTCCACTCTCAAATCTGGTTACTAGGTCAGCAGAGCCTTCCTGGAAGCTGTGTTCCAAGGTTGGAAGTTAGAATGGCATGAGCCAGGAAGAACATCCATAATTTTCTGCCCCATTGTTTCTTGTTCATTTTTTTAATATAATCTTTTATGACAGCAAATTTGATTGTAACGTTTGCTTTGTTCTAGGTGTGCAAGATGTGTTTGTTTTTTACACCGAGACATATATGTATTCATCTTGGGATCCATTTGCCACGTAGGTTATGACACAGTGTTGAGAAGGCTTCTCTTGGAATTCTGTAGGTCTTTGGTGATTATGTACTTCACGTGTGTTTGTATATCTCTGTCAACCCCAATATCCTAATATATCCAATCTTTACAACTTTCCAATTGGTTAAGCATAAGTTTGTGTAATAAATCTGTAATTCCTGTTATCTGTGGAAATATCTTCGTTGGTATCCATTTCTAGGTAACACCTATAACTGATATCATAGGATACGTGTCTTTCGCTTTGTGACTTACTTCAAGTTGTGTGATCACCTCCAGAGTCATCTACGGTTCTTCAAACTGCTTCGTTTCATGTTTTTTCCATGGCTCATATTCCATCTGTACACGTGCCAGTTCTCCTTTGTCCATTCGTATCTTGATGGACTTTTTGGTTGTTTCCATGTCTTGGCGATTGTAATACTGCTGCAGGGCAGTTTTGCCTGAATGTGTCATTCCATTTCCGTCTTCCTAGGTTATAGGCCAAGGAGTGGGCCTGCGGGATCATATGGTATCTCAGTGTTTACCTTTTAAAGGCTGCTCCATTCTCTTTTCGTTAGTGGCACTTACCAGTTTACGAGCCACTTAAAGGTGAGAGTGCATTTGCTCACAACCTCTTCAGCATGTATTCTTTGTATTTCTTTGCTGAGGGTCATTCTGACCGGTGTGAGCTGATACCATTTTGTGGCTGGATTTGCATATGTCTAATAATTCCTTACATTGAGCTTATAGCCATGCATTTTTTATTGTTTTTTAAAGAGTGAGTACAGCTTACCTTCAAATAGTTTCTTGAAGTATGCGGCATATTTTGAATTTATTTTGCCATTACCTCCCTCAACACATTTTGCTGGCAGGTGTCATTTATAGCCCTGCAGTCCTTGTGAATACGAAGTGACCTTTAGCACAGGTTGTAAAACTGCTGTTGCGGCAAACGGCCACAGGGCGGCAGCATTTCTACATTGCCTACTCTAGTTACTAGGGAAACAGTACCTTCTGGGAAGTAGTGTTCCTTGGTTGTAAATTAGAGTGGAATGTGCCCGGATAAACACACAAAGCTTATGTCTCCTTAGTTATGTTTGTTTTTTATATTGACTGTATTTATTGTATCGGAGTAATACTCCGTTGTGTACACGGACCACTTCTTTTTCGTGCATTCATCGGTTGATGGACATTTTGGTTGTTCCAAGTCTTGGCTAGGGTAAATAGAGCTGCAGTGTAGGATTGTCAACGTGTGTCTTTTTGATTCTGGTCTTCTCAGGTGATAGAGCCAGTAGTGGGCCGACCAGATCACATGGTAGCTCAATTTTGACCTCCTTTCTGTTCTCACTACTGGCTGTTACCATTTGACATCCCAGCAGCAGCTAGAGGGTATACAGTTGTCTAAAACCCCTTGAGCATTTATTGTTTGGAGATTTTTGGCTGATGATCATTCTGACTGTTGTCACGTAAACGTTTTTGTAGATTGCATTTGCATGTCTTTAGTAATTCCTGATGTGGAGCTTTTTCCACGGCCTTTTTTTGTTAAACGAAAATAAAGAAAAAGAGAAAGAATGTGAGTTAAATGTGCCTCTTGAAAGATTGCCCTCTTTTGCATTTTTTCGTCGATATTCGAACCCAGGATTTTTTTGAGGGCAGGTGTCATTTACAGAGGTGCCATTCTTGTGGATAGTAAGAGACCCTGAATGCTGTGTTTAAAGCTGCTTTTGCAGGAGACAGTCACAAGGCTGTGGCATGTCTCCGTTCCCAAATCTGGTTACTAGGGCAAAAGAGCCTTCCTAGGTGTAATGTTCCAACCTGTAAGTTAGAATGGAATGGGCCAGGAGAAACCCCCATGAGTTTATGTCTCATTACTTCTTGTTGGTTTTCTTAATTTGATTTTTATTTGTTATCACAGCAAATTTGATTACAATGTTTTGTTTGTTCTGGGTGTGCAAGATGTGGTTCTTTCACATATATGCCTATTATCTGTTCACCTTCGGATCCATTTCCCATGTGGGTTAGGACACAATGTTGAGTAGTCTTCTCTTGGTATTCCATAGGTCTTTGGTGCTTATATATTTCACATGTGTTGGTGTAGCTCTGTTTCCCACAATATGCTAATTTATCCAGTCCTCAAACCTTTCCATTTGGTTAACCATATGTTTGTTGATCGAATCTTTGATTGCCTTGCTCTGTGAAGAATCTTCATTGGTATCAATTTTCAGGTAACACCATTAAGTGATATCATAGGATATGTGTCCTTCGCCCTCTGACTTACTTCATGTTGTGATTACCTCCAGGCTCATCTATGGTGCTGCAAACGGCATTGTTTCATTTTTTTCCTTGGCTACTATTCCATCTGTACATGTACCGATTCTCCTTTTCCATTCATCTTTGGATGGACTTTTTGGTACCTTCCCTGTGTGGCCTATTGTCATACTGTTGCAGTGCAGTTTTGCCTGCCTGTGTCTTTCTAATTGTGTCTTCTTAGGTCATAGGCCCGGGAGTGTGCCTGCTGAATCCTATGGTGCCTCAATGGGTATCTGTTAAAGGCAGCTCCGTTCTGTTTTCATTAGTGGCTCTTCCCAGTTTAGTCCCACTTAGAGATGAGGGTACGCCTTTCTCCACAGCCCCTTCAGCATTTACTGTTTGCAGAATTTTTGCTGATGGTCATTCTGACCGGTGTGAGCTGATACGTTTGTGAAGATTGGATTTGCATATCTTTAACATTTCCTCATGATGAGCATTTTTCCATGACTTTTTTGTTGTTGTTGCTGTTAAAAAGAAAATAAAACACCAGTGTGTGTAAAATATACCTCTTGAAATTGTCTTCTTGAAACCTTGCCCTCTTTTGAAACTTTTGCTCGATTTTCGACCGCAGGATTTTTTTTGAAGGCGTGTGTCACTTACAAGTTTGCAATCGTTGTTAATATTTAGTGACCATTAGCACTGGGTTGAATGCTGCTGCTGTGGGAAACGGCCGCACGGCGGCAGCGTTTCTCCTTTCCCAAACCTTGTTACTAGGGCAGCAGAGCTTTCCTGGAACTCGTGTTCCTAGGTTGTAAATTAGAATGGAATGTGTCAGGGAAAAAAACGCATAAGTTTATGTCTCAGGACATCTTTTTCATTGTTATAATTTAATTTTTTCAATCAGGGTAATGATTAGAATATTATTTGTTCTAGGTGTACACACTCTGGTTCATTTCTAAAATATATATATATATATATTCACACACACATACATATATATATTCATGTACAGATCCTCTTCCCATGTAAATTAATACAGAGTGTTCAGTAGACCTCCCTTCGTATATGGTGAGTCTCTTATATATATGTATTTCATATGTATTTGTGTACGTATGGCAGCCCTACCCTTAATTTGCCCATTGCTCCCACCTTTCGTTTTAGATAACCATAGTTGTGTTCTAAGTGTGTGTCTTTCTCTGTGGAAATAAGTTCATTTGTATCAGTTGTTAGATGCCACCCAGAAGTGATATCATAAGATAGTTGTCTTTTGCTTTCCGACTTACCTCGTGTCCTGTGATTATCTCTAGGATCATCTATGGTGCAGCAAAGAGCAGTGTTTCATTGTTTTCCACGGCTGATATTCCACTGTGCACATGGACCACTTCTTCTTTGTCCACTCATCTGCTGATGGCCATTTTGGTCGCTACCATGTCTTGGCTTTTGTGCATATTGCTGCAGTGCACCTTTGCCAGCCTGTGTCTTCTCGACTCTGGTCTGCTCGGGTGAAAGGCCCAGCGGTGGGCCTGCTGGATTGAATGGTACCTCAATTTTTGCTTTGAAACACAGTTCCTTTGTGTTCTCATTATTGGCTCTTACTCCTTTACACCTCAACAGCAGCGAGAGGGTACACAGTTCTCTAAAACCTCTTCAGCGTTGATTGTTTGTAGACTTTCTGCTTATGGTCATTCGAGTGGTGTGTGTTGAGACCTTTTCATAGATTAGATTGGCATGAGTCTAATAATTCCTGATGTTGAACTTTTATCCATTTCCCTTTTTATTTGTAAAGAGTGTGTAAAACTTACCTCTCATAGGATCTTCTTGAAAACTTTGCTCTCTTTTAAGCTTTTTGGCCACTCCCTACCTCAGAACATTTTTTTGAGGGCAGGTGTCCTTTACAGCCCTGAGTCCTTGTGAGTATTAAGTGACCATCAGCCGTGGTTTAGAGCCGCTCTTGCGGGGATCGGCCACAAGGCGGCACAATTTCTCCATTTACAACTCAGGGCATTTGGGCAACAGAGGCTTCCTGGAAATCGTGTTAGTAGGCTGTAAATTAGAGTGGAATGTGCCAAGGCAAACCCCTAACAGCTTATATCTCCTTACTCTTGTTTGTCTTTTAAATGTAATTTTTCTTTTTCCTCAGAGCATATGAGATAAAAATGTTGTGTATGTTCTAGGTGTACAGAATCTGGTTCATTATATCTATGTATCTATCTATTCATCTTTGCCTCCTTTCCCATGGACGTTATTACAGAGTGTTGAGTGGACCTCTCTCGGTATTCCATAGGTCTTTGGTGATTCTAGGTTTCATATGTATTAGTATAGGGCTGACACCCCCATATCCTAATTTATCCATTCTTACCACCTTTCCGTTTGGTTAAACATAATCTTGATTTCTTAATCCATGAGTGTCCTTTTCTTCGAAATAAGTTCATGGGTATCATTTTTTAGGTAACACGTATAAGTGATATCATAGGATATCTTTCTTTCGCTTTCTTTCTCACTTCAAGGTGTGTGATTATCTCTGGGTCCTTCTATGGTGGTGCAAACAGCACTGTTTCATGCTTTTCCATGGCTCATGTTCCACTGTGTACATGGACCACTTCTTCTTTGTCCATTCATCTGTTGATGGCCATTTTGGTTGCTTCCAAGTCTTGGCTGTGGTAAATATCACTGCAGTGTAGGATTGCCAGCCTGTGTCTTTTGGATTCTGGTCTTCTCAGGTGATAGGCACAGCAGTGGGTCTACCAGACCATATGGTAGCTCAATTTTTACCTTGAAACGCATGTTCTTTCTGTTGTAACTACTGGCTGTTACCAGTTTTCCTCCCACCAGCAGCTACAGGGTACACAGAGTTCTCTAAAACCCGTTCAGCATGTATTGTTTGTGGACTGTTTTGCTGATGATCATTCTGACTGTTGTGAGGTGAACGTTTTCATAGATTGGATTTGCGTGTCTTTATTAATTTCTGATGTTAAGCATTTTTTCCATGCCCTTGCTTTGGTGAAAGAAAAAAAAAAGAGAAGAAAAGCCAAAATGTGTGTAAAATATGCCTCTTGAAATTGTCTTCTTGAAAGGTTGCCTCTTTTGAAGTTTTTGGTCGATTTTCGACCCCAGAATGTTTTTTTGAGGACAGGTGTCATTTACAGGCCTGCAATTGAGGTGAATTTTAACTGACCATTTGCACTGGGTTTAAAGCTGCTGCTGTTGGAGGAAGGCCGAAATGCTGCAGGATCTCTCCACTCTCAAATCTGGTTACTAGGTCAGCAGAGCCTTCCTGGAAGCTGTGTTCCAAGGTTGGAAGTTAGAATGGCATGAGCCAGGAAGAACATCCATAATTTTCTGCCCCATTGTTTCTTGTTCATTTTTTTAATATAATCTTTTATGACAGCAAATTTGATTGTAACGTTTGCTTTGTTCTAGGTGTGCAAGATGTGTTTGTTTTTTACACCGAGACATATATGTATTCATCTTGGGATCCATTTGCCACGTAGGTTATGACACAGTGTTGAGAAGGCTTCTCTTGGAATTCTGTAGGTCTTTGGTGATTATGTACTTCACGTGTGTTTGTATATCTCTGTCAACCCCAATATCCTAATATATCCAATCTTTACAACTTTCCAATTGGTTAAGCATAAGTTTGTGTAATAAATCTGTAATTCCTGTTATCTGTGGAAATATCTTCGTTGGTATCCATTTCTAGGTAACACCTATAACTGATATCATAGGATACGTGTCTTTCGCTTTGTGACTTACTTCAAGTTGTGTGATCACCTCCAGAGTCATCTACGGTTCTTCAAACTGCTTCGTTTCATGTTTTTTCCATGGCTCATATTCCATCTGTACACGTGCCAGTTCTCCTTTGTCCATTCGTATCTTGATGGACTTTTTGGTTGTTTCCATGTCTTGGCGATTGTAATACTGCTGCAGGGCAGTTTTGCCTGAATGTGTCATTCCATTTCCGTCTTCCTAGGTTATAGGCCAAGGAGTGGGCCTGCGGGATCATATGGTATCTCAGTGTTTACCTTTTAAAGGCTGCTCCATTCTCTTTTCGTTAGTGGCACTTACCAGTTTACGAGCCACTTAAAGGTGAGAGTGCATTTGCTCACAACCTCTTCAGCATGTATTCTTTGTATTTCTTTGCTGAGGGTCATTCTGACCGGTGTGAGCTGATACCATTTTGTGGCTGGATTTGCATATGTCTAATAATTCCTTACATTGAGCTTATAGCCATGCATTTTTTATTGTTTTTTAAAGAGTGAGTACAGCTTACCTTCAAATAGTTTCTTGAAGTATGCGGCATATTTTGAATTTATTTTGCCATTACCTCCCTCAACACATTTTGCTGGCAGGTGTCATTTATAGCCCTGCAGTCCTTGTGAATACGAAGTGACCTTTAGCACAGGTTGTAAAACTGCTGTTGCGGCAAACGGCCACAGGGCGGCAGCATTTCTACATTGCCTACTCTAGTTACTAGGGAAACAGTACCTTCTGGGAAGTAGTGTTCCTTGGTTGTAAATTAGAGTGGAATGTGCCCGGATAAACACACAAAGCTTATGTCTCCTTAGTTATGTTTGTTTTTTATATTGACTGTATTTATTGTATCGGAGTAATACTCCGTTGTGTACACGGACCACTTCTTTTTCGTGCATTCATCGGTTGATGGACATTTTGGTTGTTCCAAGTCTTGGCTAGGGTAAATAGAGCTGCAGTGTAGGATTGTCAACGTGTGTCTTTTTGATTCTGGTCTTCTCAGGTGATAGAGCCAGTAGTGGGCCGACCAGATCACATGGTAGCTCAATTTTGACCTCCTTTCTGTTCTCACTACTGGCTGTTACCATTTGACATCCCAGCAGCAGCTAGAGGGTATACAGTTGTCTAAAACCCCTTGAGCATTTATTGTTTGGAGATTTTTGGCTGATGATCATTCTGACTGTTGTCACGTAAACGTTTTTGTAGATTGCATTTGCATGTCTTTAGTAATTCCTGATGTGGAGCTTTTTCCACGGCCTTTTTTTGTTAAACGAAAATAAAGAAAAAGAGAAAGAATGTGAGTTAAATGTGCCTCTTGAAAGATTGCCCTCTTTTGCATTTTTTCGTCGATATTCGAACCCAGGATTTTTTTGAGGGCAGGTGTCATTTACAGAGGTGCCATTCTTGTGGATAGTAAGAGACCCTGAATGCTGTGTTTAAAGCTGCTTTTGCAGGAGACAGTCACAAGGCTGTGGCATGTCTCCGTTCCCAAATCTGGTTACTAGGGCAAAAGAGCCTTCCTAGGTGTAATGTTCCAACCTGTAAGTTAGAATGGAATGGGCCAGGAGAAACCCCCATGAGTTTATGTCTCATTACTTCTTGTTGGTTTTCTTAATTTGATTTTTATTTGTTATCACAGCAAATTTGATTACAATGTTTTGTTTGTTCTGGGTGTGCAAGATGTGGTTCTTTCACATATATGCCTATTATCTGTTCACCTTCGGATCCATTTCCCATGTGGGTTAGGACACAATGTTGAGTAGTCTTCTCTTGGTATTCCATAGGTCTTTGGTGCTTATATATTTCACATGTGTTGGTGTAGCTCTGTTTCCCACAATATGCTAATTTATCCAGTCCTCAAACCTTTCCATTTGGTTAACCATATGTTTGTTGATCGAATCTTTGATTGCCTTGCTCTGTGAAGAATCTTCATTGGTATCAATTTTCAGGTAACACCATTAAGTGATATCATAGGATATGTGTCCTTCGCCCTCTGACTTACTTCATGTTGTGATTACCTCCAGGCTCATCTATGGTGCTGCAAACGGCATTGTTTCATTTTTTTCCTTGGCTACTATTCCATCTGTACATGTACCGGTTCTCCTTTTCCATTCATCTTTGGATGGACTTTTTGGTACCTTCCCTGTGTGGCCTATTGTCATACTGTTGCAGTGCAGTTTTGCCTGCCTGTGTCTTTCTAATTGTGTCTTCTTAGGTCATAGGCCCGGGAGTGTGCCTGCTGAATCCTATGGTGCCTCAATGGGTATCTGTTAAAGGCAGCTCCGTTCTGTTTTCATTAGTGGCTCTTCCCAGTTTAGTCCCACTTAGAGATGAGGGTACGCCTTTCTCCACAGCCCCTTCAGCATTTACTGTTTGCAGAATTTTTGCTGATGGTCATTCTGACCGGTGTGAGCTGATACGTTTGTGAAGATTGGATTTGCATATCTTTAACATTTCCTCATGATGAGCATTTTTCCATGACTTTTTTGTTGTTGTTGCTGTTAAAAAGAAAATAAAACACCAGTGTGTGTAAAATATACCTCTTGAAATTGTCTTCTTGAAACCTTGCCCTCTTTTGAAACTTTTGCTCGATTTTCGACCGCAGGATTTTTTTTGAAGGCGTGTGTCACTTACAAGTTTGCAATCGTTGTTAATATTTAGTGACCATTAGCACTGGGTTGAATGCTGCTGCTGTGGGAAACGGCCGCACGGCGGCAGCGTTTCTCCTTTCCCATACCTTGTTACTAGGGCAGCAGAGCTTTCCTGGAACTCGTGTTCCTAGGTTGTAAATTAGAATGGAATGTGTCAGGGAAAAAAACGCATAAGTTTATGTCTCAGGACATCTTTTTCATTGTTATAATTTAATTTTTTCAATCAGGGTAATGATTAGAATATTATTTGTTCTAGGTGTACACACTCTGGTTCATTTCTAAAATATATATATATATATATTCACACACACATACATATATATATTCATGTACAGATCCTCTTCCCATGTAAATTAATACAGAGTGTTCAGTAGACCTCCCTTCGTATATGGTGAGTCTCTTATATATATGTATTTCATATGTATTTGTGTACGTATGGCAGCCCTACCCTTAATTTGCCCATTGCTCCCACCTTTCGTTTTAGATAACCATAGTTGTGTTCTAAGTGTGTGTCTTTCTCTGTGGAAATAAGTTCATTTGTATCAGTTGTTAGATGCCACCCAGAAGTGATATCATAAGATAGTTGTCTTTTGCTTTCCGACTTACCTCGTGTCCTGTGATTATCTCTAGGATCATCTATGGTGCAGCAAAGAGCAGTGTTTCATTGTTTTCCACGGCTGATATTCCACTGTGCACATGGACCACTTCTTCTTTGTCCACTCATCTGCTGATGGCCATTTTGGTCGCTACCATGTCTTGGCTTTTGTGCATATTGCTGCAGTGCACCTTTGCCAGCCTGTGTCTTCTCGACTCTGGTCTGCTCGGGTGAAAGGCCCAGCGGTGGGCCTGCTGGATTGAATGGTACCTCAATTTTTGCTTTGAAACACAGTTCCTTTGTGTTCTCATTATTGGCTCTTACTCCTTTACACCTCAACAGCAGCGAGAGGGTACACAGTTCTCTAAAACCTCTTCAGCGTTGATTGTTTGTAGACTTTCTGCTTATGGTCATTCGAGTGGTGTGTGTTGAGACCTTTTCATAGATTAGATTGGCATGAGTCTAATAATTCCTGATGTTGAACTTTTATCCATTTCCCTTTTTATTTGTAAAGAGTGTGTAAAACTTACCTCTCATAGGATCTTCTTGAAAACTTTGCTCTCTTTTAAGCTTTTTGGCCACTCCCTACCTCAGAACATTTTTTTGAGGGCAGGTGTCCTTTACAGCCCTGAGTCCTTGTGAGTATTAAGTGACCATCAGCCGTGGTTTAGAGCCGCTCTTGCGGGAATCGGCCACAAGGCGGCACAATTTCTCCATTTACAACTCAGGGCATTTGGGCAACAGAGGCTTCCTGGAAATCGTGTTAGTAGGCTGTAAATTAGAGTGGAATGTGCCAAGGCAAACCCCTAACAGCTTATATCTCCTTACTCTTGTTTGTCTTTTAAATGTAATTTTTCTTTTTCCTCAGAGCAAATGAGATAAAAATGTTGTGTATGTTCTAGGTGTACAGAATCTGGTTCATTATATCTATGTATCTATCTATTCATCTTTGCCTCCTTTCCCATGGACGTTATTACAGAGTGTTGAGTGGACCTCTCTCGGTATTCCATAGGTCTTTGGTGATTCTAGGTTTCATATGTATTAGTATAGGGCTGACACCCCCATATCCTAATTTATCCATTCTTACCACCTTTCCGTTTGGTTAAACATAATCTTGATTTCTTAATCCATGAGTGTCCTTTTCTTCGAAATAAGTTCATGGGTATCATTTTTTAGGTAACACGTATAAGTGATATCATAGGATATCTTTCTTTCGCTTTCTTTCTCACTTCAAGGTGTGTGATTATCTCTGGGTCCTTCTATGGTGGTGCAAACAGCACTGTTTCATGCTTTTCCATGGCTCATGTTCCACTGTGTACATGGACCACTTCTTCTTTGTCCATTCATCTGTTGATGGCCATTTTGGTTGCTTCCAAGTCTTGGCTGTGGTAAATATCACTGCAGTGTAGGATTGCCAGCCTGTGTCTTTTGGATTCTGGTCTTCTCAGGTGATAGGCACAGCAGTGGGTCTACCAGACCATATGGTAGCTCAATTTTTACCTTGAAACGCATGTTCTTTCTGTTGTAACTACTGGCTGTTACCAGTTTTCCTCCCACCAGCAGCTACAGGGTACACAGAGTTCTCTAAAACCCGTTCAGCATGTATTGTTTGTGGACTGTTTTGCTGATGATCATTCTGACTGTTGTGAGGTGAACGTTTTCATAGATTGGATTTGCGTGTCTTTATTAATTTCTGATGTTAAGCATTTTTTCCATGCCCTTGCTTTGGTGAAAGAAAAAAAAAGAGAAGAAAAGCCAAAATGTGTGTAAAATATGCCTCTTGAAATTGTCTTCTTGAAAGGTTGCCTCTTTTGAAGTTTTTGGTCGATTTTCCACCCCAGAATGTTTTTTTGAGGACAGGTGTCATTTACAGGCCTGCAATTGAGGTGAATTTTAACTGACCATTTGCACTGGGTTTAAAGCTGCTGCTGTTGGAGGAAGGCCGAAATGCTGCAGGATCTCTCCACTCTCAAATCTGGTTACTAGGTCAGCAGAGCCTTCCTGGAAGCTGTGTTCCAAGGTTGGAAGTTAGAATGGCATGAGCCAGGAAGAACATCCATAATTTTCTGCCCCATTGTTTCTTGTTCATTTTTTTAATATAATCTTTTATGACAGCAAATTTGATTGTAACGTTTGCTTTGTTCTAGGTGTGCAAGATGTGTTTGTTTTTTACACCGAGACATATATGTATTCATCTTGGGATCCATTTGCCACGTAGGTTATGACACAGTGTTGAGAAGGCTTCTCTTGGAATTCTGTAGGTCTTTGGTGATTATGTACTTCACGTGTGTTTGTATATCTCTGTCAACCCCAATATCCTAATATATCCAATCTTTACAACTTTCCAATTGGTTAAGCATAAGTTTGTGTAATAAATCTGTAATTCCTGTTATCTGTGGAAATATCTTCGTTGGTATCCATTTCTAGGTAACACCTATAACTGATATCATAGGATACGTGTCTTTCGCTTTGTGACTTACTTCAAGTTGTGTGATCACCTCCAGAGTCATCTACGGTTCTTCAAACTGCTTCGTTTCATGTTTTTTCCATGGCTCATATTCCATCTGTACACGTGCCAGTTCTCCTTTGTCCATTCGTATCTTGATGGACTTTTTGGTTGTTTCCATGTCTTGGCGATTGTAATACTGCTGCAGGGCAGTTTTGCCTGAATGTGTCATTCCATTTCCGTCTTCCTAGGTTATAGGCCAAGGAGTGGGCCTGCGGGATCATATGGTATCTCAGTGTTTACCTTTTAAAGGCTGCTCCATTCTCTTTTCGTTAGTGGCACTTACCAGTTTACGAGCCACTTAAAGGTGAGAGTGCATTTGCTCACAACCTCTTCAGCATGTATTCTTTGTATTTCTTTGCTGAGGGTCATTCTGACCGGTGTGAGCTGATACCATTTTGTGGCTGGATTTGCATATGTCTAATAATTCCTTACATTGAGCTTATAGCCATGCATTTTTTATTGTTTTTTAAAGAGTGAGTACAGCTTACCTTCAAATAGTTTCTTGAAGTATGCGGCATATTTTGAATTTATTTTGCCATTACCTCCCTCAACACATTTTGCTGGCAGGTGTCATTTATAGCCCTGCAGTCCTTGTGAATACGAAGTGACCTTTAGCACAGGTTGTAAAACTGCTGTTGCGGCAAACGGCCACAGGGCGGCAGCATTTCTACATTGCCTACTCTAGTTACTAGGGAAAGAGTACCTTCTGGGAAGTAGTGTTCCTTGGTTGTAAATTAGAGTGGAATGTGCCCGGATAAACACACAAAGCTTATGTCTCCTTAGTTATGTTTGTTTTTTATATTGACTGTATTTATTGTATCGGAGTAATACTCCGTTGTGTACACGGACCACTTCTTTTTCGTGCATTCATCGGTTGATGGACATTTTGGTTGTTCCAAGTCTTGGCTAGGGTAAATAGAGCTGCAGTGTAGGATTGTCAACGTGTGTCTTTTTGATTCTGGTCTTCTCAGGTGATAGAGCCAGTAGTGGGCCGACCAGATCACATGGTAGCTCAATTTTGACCTCCTTTCTGTTCTCACTACTGGCTGTTACCATTTGACATCCCAGCAGCAGCTAGAGGGTATACAGTTGTCTAAAACCCCTTGAGCATTTATTGTTTGGAGATTTTTGGCTGATGATCATTCTGACTGTTGTCACGTAAACGTTTTTGTAGATTGCATTTGCATGTCTTTAGTAATTCCTGATGTGGAGCTTTTTCCACGGCCTTTTTTGTTAAACGAAAATAAAGAAAAAGAGAAAGAATGTGAGTTAAATGTGCCTCTTGAAATCGTCTTCTTGAAAGATTGCCCTCTTTTGCATTTTTTCGTCGATATTCGAACCCAGGATTTTTTTGAGGGCAGGTGTCATTTACAGAGGTGCCATTCTTGTGGATAGTAAGAGACCCTGAATGCTGTGTTTAAAGCTGCTTTTGCAGGAGACAGTCACAAGGCTGTGGCATGTCTCCGTTCCCAAATCTGGTTACTAGGGCAAAAGAGCCTTCCTAGGTGTAATGTTCCAACCTGTAAGTTAGAATGGAATGGGCCAGGAAAAACCCCCATGAGTTTATGTCTCATTACTTCTTGTTGGTTTTCTTAATTTGATTTTTATTTGTTATCACAGCAAATTTGATTACAATGTTTTGTTTGTTCTGGGTGTGCAAGATGTGGTTCTTTCACATATATGCCTATTATCTGTTCACCTTCGGATCCATTTCCCATGTGGGTTAGGACACAATGTTGAGTAGTCTTCTCTTGGTATTCCATAGGTCTTTGGTGCTTATATATTTCACATGTGTTGGTGTAGCTCTGTTTCCCACAATATGCTAATTTATCCAGTCCTCAAACCTTTCCATTTGGTTAACCATACGTTTGTTGATCGAATCTTTGATTGCCTTGCTCTGTGAAGAATCTTCATTGGTATCAATTTTCAGGTAACACCATTAAGTGATATCATAGGATATGTGTCCTTCGCCCTCTGACTTACTTCATGTTGTGATTACCTCCAGGCTCATCTATGGTGCTGCAAACGGCATTGTTTCATTTTTTTCCTTGGCTACTATTCCATCTGTACATGTACCAGTTCTCCTTTTCCATTCATCTTTGGATGGACTTTTTGGTAGCTTCCCTGTGTGGCCTATTGTCATACTGTTGCAGTGCAGTTTTGCCTGCCTGTGTCTTTCTAATTGTGTCTTCTTAGGTCATAGGCCCGGGAGTGTGCCTGCTGAATCCTATGGTGCCTCAATGGGTATCTGTTAAAGGCAGCTCCGTTCTGTTTTCATTAGTGGCTCTTCCCAGTTTAGTCCCACTTAGAGATGAGGGTACGCCTTTCTCCACAGCCCCTTCAGCATTTACTGTTTGCAGAATTTTTGCTGATGGTCATTCTGACCGGTGTGAGCTGATACGTTTGTGAAGATTGGATTTGCATATCTTTAACATTTCCTCATGATGAGCATTTTTCCATGACTTTTTTGTTGTTGTTGCTGTTAAAAAGAAAATAAAACACCAGTGTGTGTAAAATATACCTCTTGAAATTGTCTTCTTGAAACCTTGCCCTCTTTTGAAACTTTTGCTCGATTTTCGACCGCAGGATTTTTTTTGAAGGCGTGTGTCACTTACAAGTTTGCAATCGTTGTTAATATTTAGTGACCATTAGCACTGGGTTGAATGCTGCTGCTGTGGGAAACGGCCGCACGGCGGCAGCGTTTCTCCTTTCCCATACCTTGTTACTAGGGCAGCAGAGCTTTCCTGGAACTCGTGTTCCTAGGTTGTAAATTAGAATGGAATGTGTCAGGGAAAAAAACGCATAAGTTTATGTCTCAGGACATCTTTTTCATTGTTATAATTTAATTTTTTCAATCAGGGTAATGATTAGAATATTATTTGTTCTAGGTGTACACACTCTGGTTCATTTCTAAAATATATATATATATATATTCACACACACATACATATATATATTCATGTACAGATCCTCTTCCCATGTAAATTAATACAGAGTGTTCAGTAGACCTCCCTTCGTATATGGTGAGTCTCTTATATATATGTATTTCATATGTATTTGTGTACGTATGGCAGCCCTACCCTTAATTTGCCCATTGCTCCCACCTTTCGTTTTAGATAACCATAGTTGTGTTCTAAGTGTGTGTCTTTCTCTGTGGAAATAAGTTCATTTGTATCAGTTGTTAGATGCCACCCAGAAGTGATATCATAAGATAGTTGTCTTTTGCTTTCCGACTTACCTCGTGTCCTGTGATTATCTCTAGGATCATCTATGGTGCAGCAAAGAGCAGTGTTTCATTGTTTTCCACGGCTGATATTCCACTGTGCACATGGACCACTTCTTCTTTGTCCACTCATCTGCTGATGGCCATTTTGGTCGCTACCATGTCTTGGCTTTTGTGCATATTGCTGCAGTGCACCTTTGCCAGCCTGTGTCTTCTCGACTCTGGTCTGCTCGGGTGAAAGGCCCAGCGGTGGGCCTGCTGGATTGAATGGTACCTCAATTTTTGCTTTGAAACACAGTTCCTTTGTGTTCTCATTATTGGCTCTTACTCCTTTACACCTCAACAGCAGCGAGAGGGTACACAGTTCTCTAAAACCTCTTCAGCGTTGATTGTTTGTAGACTTTCTGCTTATGGTCATTCGAGTGGTGTGTGTTGAGACCTTTTCATAGATTAGATTGGCATGAGTCTAATAATTCCTGATGTTGAACTTTTATCCATTTCCCTTTTTATTTGTAAAGAGTGTGTAAAACTTACCTCTCATAGGATCTTCTTGAAAACTTTGCTCTCTTTTAAGCTTTTTGGCCACTCCCTACCTCAGAACATTTTTTTGAGGGCAGGTGTCCTTTACAGCCCTGAGTCCTTGTGAGTATTAAGTGACCATCAGCCGTGGTTTAGAGCCGCTCTTGCGGGGATCGGCCACAAGGCGGCACAATTTCTCCATTTACAACTCAGGGCATTTGGGCAACAGAGGCTTCCTGGAAATCGTGTTAGTAGGCTGTAAATTAGAGTGGAATGTGCCAAGGCAAACCCCTAACAGCTTATATCTCCTTACTCTTGTTTGTCTTTTAAATGTAATTTTTCTTTTTCCTCAGAGCAAATGAGATAAAAATGTTGTGTATGTTCTAGGTGTACAGAATCTGGTTCATTATATCTATGTATCTATCTATTCATCTTTGCCTCCTTTCCCATGGACGTTATTACAGAGTGTTGAGTGGACCTCTCTCGGTATTCCATAGGTCTTTGGTGATTCTAGGTTTCATATGTATTAGTATAGGGCTGACACCCCCATATCCTAATTTATCCATTCTTACCACCTTTCCGTTTGGTTAAACATAATCTTGATTTCTTAATCCATGAGTGTCCTTTTCTTCGAAATAAGTTCATGGGTATCATTTTTTAGGTAACACGTATAAGTGATATCATAGGATATCTTTCTTTCGCTTTCTTTCTCACTTCAAGGTGTGTGATTATCTCTGGGTCCTTCTATGGTGGTGCAAACAGCACTGTTTCATGCTTTTCCATGGCTCATGTTCCACTGTGTACATGGACCACTTCTTCTTTGTCCATTCATCTGTTGATGGCCATTTTGGTTGCTTCCAAGTCTTGGCTGTGGTAAATATCACTGCAGTGTAGGATTGCCAGCCTGTGTCTTTTGGATTCTGGTCTTCTCAGGTGATAGGCACAGCAGTGGGTCTACCAGACCATATGGTAGCTCAATTTTTACCTTGAAACGCATGTTCTTTCTGTTGTAACTACTGGCTGTTACCAGTTTTCCTCCCACCAGCAGCTACAGGGTACACAGAGTTCTCTAAAACCCGTTCAGCATGTATTGTTTGTGGACTGTTTTGCTGATGATCATTCTGACTGTTGTGAGGTGAACGTTTTCATAGATTGGATTTGCGTGTCTTTATTAATTTCTGATGTTAAGCATTTTTTCCATGCCCTTGCTTTGGTGAAAGAAAAAAAAAAGAGAAGAAAAGCCAAAATGTGTGTAAAATATGCCTCTTGAAATTGTCTTCTTGAAAGGTTGCCTCTTTTGAAGTTTTTGGTCGATTTTCGACCCCAGAATGTTTTTTTGAGGACAGGTGTCATTTACAGGCCTGCAATTGAGGTGAATTTTAACTGACCATTTGCACTGGGTTTAAAGCTGCTGCTGTTGGAGGAAGGCCGAAATGCTGCAGGATCTCTCCACTCTCAAATCTGGTTACTAGGTCAGCAGAGCCTTCCTGGAAGCTGTGTTCCAAGGTTGGAAGTTAGAATGGCATGAGCCAGGAAGAACATCCATAATTTTCTGCCCCATTGTTTCTTGTTCATTTTTTTAATATAATCTTTTATGACAGCAAATTTGATTGTAACGTTTGCTTTGTTCTAGGTGTGCAAGATGTGTTTGTTTTTTACACCGAGACATATATGTATTCATCTTGGGATCCATTTGCCACGTAGGTTATGACACAGTGTTGAGAAGGCTTCTCTTGGAATTCTGTAGGTCTTTGGTGATTATGTACTTCACGTGTGTTTGTGTATCTCTGTCAACCCCAATATCCTAATATATCCAATCTTTACAACTTTCCAATTGGTTAAGCATAAGTTTGTGTAATAAATCTGTGATTCCTGTTATCTGTGGAAATATCTTCGTTGGTATCCATTTCTAGGTAACACCTATAACTGATATCATAGGATACGTGTCTTTCGCTTTGTGACTTACTTCAAGTTGTGTGATCACCTCCAGAGTCATCTACGGTTCTTCAAACTGCTTCGTTTCATGTTTTTTCCATGGCTCATATTCCATCTGTACACGTGCCAGTTCTCCTTTGTCCATTCGTATCTTGATGGACTTTTTGGTTGTTTCCATGTCTTGGCGATTGTAATACTGCTGCAGGGCAGTTTTGCCTGAATGTGTCATTCCATTTCCGTCTTCCTAGGTTATAGGCCAAGGAGTGGGCCTGCGGGATCATATGGTATCTCAGTGTTTACCTTTTAAAGGCTGCTCCATTCTCTTTTCGTTAGTGGCACTTACCAGTTTACGAGCCACTTAAAGGTGAGAGTGCATTTGCTCACAACCTCTTCAGCATGTATTCTTTGTATTTCTTTGCTGAGGGTCATTCTGACCGGTGTGAGCTGATACCATTTTGTGGCTGGATTTGCATATGTCTAATAATTCCTTACATTGAGCTTATAGCCATGCATTTTTTATTGTTTTTTAAAGAGTGAGTACAGCTTACCTTCAAATAGTTTCTTGAAGTATGCGGCATATTTTGAATTTATTTTGCCATTACCTCCCTCAACACATTTTGCTGGCAGGTGTCATTTATAGCCCTGCAGTCCTTGTGAATACGAAGTGACCTTTAGCACAGGTTGTAAAACTGCTGTTGCGGCAAACGGCCACAGGGCGGCAGCATTTCTACATTGCCTACTCTAGTTACTAGGGAAACAGTACCTTCTGGGAAGTAGTGTTCCTTGGTTGTAAATTAGAGTGGAATGTGCCCGGATAAACACACAAAGCTTATGTCTCCTTAGTTATGTTTGTTTTTTATATTGACTGTATTTATTGTATCGGAGTAATACTCCGTTGTGTACACGGACCACTTCTTTTTCGTGCATTCATCGGTTGATGGACATTTTGGTTGTTCCAAGTCTTGGCTAGGGTAAATAGAGCTGCAGTGTAGGATTGTCAACGTGTGTCTTTTTGATTCTGGTCTTCTCAGGTGATAGAGCCAGTAGTGGGCCGACCAGATCACATGGTAGCTCAATTTTGACCTCCTTTCTGTTCTCACTACTGGCTGTTACCATTTGACATCCCAGCAGCAGCTAGAGGGTATACAGTTGTCTAAAACCCCTTGAGCATTTATTGTTTGGAGATTTTTGGCTGATGATCATTCTGACTGTTGTCACGTAAACGTTTTTGTAGATTGCATTTGCATGTCTTTAGTAATTCCTGATGTGGAGCTTTTTCCACGGCCTTTTTTTGTTAAACGAAAATAAAGAAAAAGAGAAAGAATGTGAGTTAAATGTGCCTCTTGAAAGATTGCCCTCTTTTGCATTTTTTCGTCGATATTCGAACCCAGGATTTTTTTGAGGGCAGGTGTCATTTACAGAGGTGCCATTCTTGTGGATAGTAAGAGACCCTGAATGCTGTGTTTAAAGCTGCTTTTGCAGGAGACAGTCACAAGGCTGTGGCATGTCTCCGTTCCCAAATCTGGTTACTAGGGCAAAAGAGCCTTCCTAGGTGTAATGTTCCAACCTGTAAGTTAGAATGGAATGGGCCAGGAGAAACCCCCATGAGTTTATGTCTCATTACTTCTTGTTGGTTTTCTTAATTTGATTTTTATTTGTTATCACAGCAAATTTGATTACAATGTTTTGTTTGTTCTGGGTGTGCAAGATGTGGTTCTTTCACATATATGCCTATTATCTGTTCACCTTCGGATCCATTTCCCATGTGGGTTAGGACACAATGTTGAGTAGTCTTCTCTTGGTATTCCATAGGTCTTTGGTGCTTATATATTTCACATGTGTTGGTGTAGCTCTGTTTCCCACAATATGCTAATTTATCCAGTCCTCAAACCTTTCCATTTGGTTAACCATATGTTTGTTGATCGAATCTTTGATTGCCTTGCTCTGTGAAGAATCTTCATTGGTATCAATTTTCAGGTAACACCATTAAGTGATATCATAGGATATGTGTCCTTCGCCCTCTGACTTACTTCATGTTGTGATTACCTCCAGGCTCATCTATGGTGCTGCAAACGGCATTGTTTCATTTTTTTCCTTGGCTACTATTCCATCTGTACATGTACCGATTCTCCTTTTCCATTCATCTTTGGATGGACTTTTTGGTACCTTCCCTGTGTGGCCTATTGTCATACTGTTGCAGTGCAGTTTTGCCTGCCTGTGTCTTTCTAATTGTGTCTTCTTAGGTCATAGGCCCGGGAGTGTGCCTGCTGAATCCTATGGTGCCTCAATGGGTATCTGTTAAAGGCAGCTCCGTTCTGTTTTCATTAGTGGCTCTTCCCAGTTTAGTCCCACTTAGAGATGAGGGTACGCCTTTCTCCACAGCCCCTTCAGCATTTACTGTTTGCAGAATTTTTGCTGATGGTCATTCTGACCGGTGTGAGCTGATACGTTTGTGAAGATTGGATTTGCATATCTTTAACATTTCCTCATGATGAGCATTTTTCCATGACTTTTTTGTTGTTGTTGCTGTTAAAAAGAAAATAAAACACCAGTGTGTGTAAAATATACCTCTTGAAATTGTCTTCTTGAAACCTTGCCCTCTTTTGAAACTTTTGCTCGATTTTCGACCGCAGGATTTTTTTTGAAGGCGTGTGTCACTTACAAGTTTGCAATCGTTGTTAATATTTAGTGACCATTAGCACTGGGTTGAATGCTGCTGCTGTGGGAAACGGCCGCACGGCGGCAGCGTTTCTCCTTTCCCATACCTTGTTACTAGGGCAGCAGAGCTTTCCTGGAACTCGTGTTCCTAGGTTGTAAATTAGAATGGAATGTGTCAGGGAAAAAAACGCATAAGTTTATGTCTCAGGACATCTTTTTCATTGTTATAATTTAATTTTTTCAATCAGGGTAATGATTAGAATATTATTTGTTCTAGGTGTACACACTCTGGTTCATTTCTAAAATATATATATATATATTCACACACACATACATATATATATTCATGTACAGATCCTCTTCCCATGTAAATTAATACAGAGTGTTCAGTAGACCTCCCTTCGTATATGGTGAGTCTCTTATATATATGTATTTCATATGTATTTGTGTACGTATGGCAGCCCTACCCTTAATTTGCCCATTGCTCCCACCTTTCGTTTTAGATAACCATAGTTGTGTTCTAAGTGTGTGTCTTTCTCTGTGGAAATAAGTTCATTTGTATCAGTTGTTAGATGCCACCCAGAAGTGATATCATAAGATAGTTGTCTTTTGCTTTCCGACTTACCTCGTGTCCTGTGATTATCTCTAGGATCATCTATGGTGCAGCAAAGAGCAGTGTTTCATTGTTTTCCACGGCTGATATTCCACTGTGCACATGGACCACTTCTTCTTTGTCCACTCATCTGCTGATGGCCATTTTGGTCGCTACCATGTCTTGGCTTTTGTGCATATTGCTGCAGTGCACCTTTGCCAGCCTGTGTCTTCTCGACTCTGGTCTGCTCGGGTGAAAGGCCCAGCGGTGGGCCTGCTGGATTGAATGGTACCTCAATTTTTGCTTTGAAACACAGTTCCTTTGTGTTCTCATTATTGGCTCTTACTCCTTTACACCTCAACAGCAGCGAGAGGGTACACAGTTCTCTAAAACCTCTTCAGCGTTGATTGTTTGTAGACTTTCTGCTTATGGTCATTCGAGTGGTGTGTGTTGAGACCTTTTCATAGATTAGATTGGCATGAGTCTAATAATTCCTGATGTTGAACTTTTATCCATTTCCCTTTTTATTTGTAAAGAGTGTGTAAAACTTACCTCTCATAGGATCTTCTTGAAAACTTTGCTCTCTTTTAAGCTTTTTGGCCACTCCCTACCTCAGAACATTTTTTTGAGGGCAGGTGTCCTTTACAGCCCTGAGTCCTTGTGAGTATTAAGTGACCATCAGCCGTGGTTTAGAGCCGCTCTTGCGGGAATCGGCCACAAGGCGGCACAATTTCTCCATTTACAACTCAGGGCATTTGGGCAACAGAGGCTTCCTGGAAATCGTGTTAGTAGGCTGTAAATTAGAGTGGAATGTGCCAAGGCAAACCCCTAACAGCTTATATCTCCTTACTCTTGTTTGTCTTTTAAATGTAATTTTTCTTTTTCCTCAGAGCAAATGAGATAAAAATGTTGTGTATGTTCTAGGTGTACAGAATCTGGTTCATTATATCTATGTATCTATCTATTCATCTTTGCCTCCTTTCCCATGGACGTTATTACAGAGTGTTGAGTGGACCTCTCTCGGTATTCCATAGGTCTTTGGTGATTCTAGGTTTCATATGTATTAGTATAGGGCTGACACCCCCATATCCTAATTTATCCATTCTTACCACCTTTCCGTTTGGTTAAACATAATCTTGATTTCTTAATCCATGAGTGTCCTTTTCTTCGAAATAAGTTCATGGGTATCATTTTTTAGGTAACACGTATAAGTGATATCATAGGATATCTTTCTTTCGCTTTCTTTCTCACTTCAAGGTGTGTGATTATCTCTGGGTCCTTCTATGGTGGTGCAAACAGCACTGTTTCATGCTTTTCCATGGCTCATGTTCCACTGTGTACATGGACCACTTCTTCTTTGTCCATTCATCTGTTGATGGCCATTTTGGTTGCTTCCAAGTCTTGGCTGTGGTAAATATCACTGCAGTGTAGGATTGCCAGCCTGTGTGTTTTGGATTCTGGTCTTCTCAGGTGATAGGCACAGCAGTGGGTCTACCAGACCATATGGTAGCTCAATTTTTACCTTGAAACGCATGTTCTTTCTGTTGTAACTACTGGCTGTTACCAGTTTTCCTCCCACCAGCAGCTACAGGGTACACAGAGTTCTCTAAAACCCGTTCAGCATGTATTGTTTGTGGACTGTTTTGCTGATGATCATTCTGACTGTTGTGAGGTGAACGTTTTCATAGATTGGATTTGCGTGTCTTTATTAATTTCTGATGTTAAGCATTTTTTCCATGCCCTTGCTTTGGTGAAAGAAAAAAAAAGAGAAGAAAAGCCAAAATGTGTGTAAAATATGCCTCTTGAAATTGTCTTCTTGAAAGGTTGCCTCTTTTGAAGTTTTTGGTCGATTTTCCACCCCAGAATGTTTTTTTGAGGACAGGTGTCATTTACAGGCCTGCAATTGAGGTGAATTTTAACTGACCATTTGCACTGGGTTTAAAGCTGCTGCTGTTGGAGGAAGGCCGAAATGCTGCAGGATTTCTCCACTCTCAAATCTGGTTACTAGGTCAGCAGAGCCTTCCTGGAAGCTGTGTTCCAAGGTTGGAAGTTAGAATGGCATGAGCCAGGAAGAACATCCATAATTTTCTGCCCCATTGTTTCTTGTTCATTTTTTTAATATAATCTTTTATGACAGCAAATTTGATTGTAACGTTTGCTTTGTTCTAGGTGTGCAAGATGTGTTTGTTTTTTACACCGAGACATATATGTATTCATCTTGGGATCCATTTGCCACGTAGGTTATGACACAGTGTTGAGAAGGCTTCTCTTGGAATTCTGTAGGTCTTTGGTGATTATGTACTTCACGTGTGTTTGTATATCTCTGTCAACCCCAATATCCTAATATATCCAATCTTTACAACTTTCCAATTGGTTAAGCATAAGTTTGTGTAATAAATCTGTGATTCCTGTTATCTGTGGAAATATCTTCGTTGGTATCCATTTCTAGGTAACACCTATAACTGATATCATAGGATACGTGTCTTTCGCTTTGTGACTTACTTCAAGTTGTGTGATCACCTCCAGAGTCATCTACGGTTCTTCAAACTGCTTCGTTTCATGTTTTTTCCATGGCTCATATTCCATCTGTACACGTGCCAGTTCTCCTTTGTCCATTCGTATCTTGATGGACTTTTTGGTTGTTTCCATGTCTTGGCGATTGTAATACTGCTGCAGGGCAGTTTTGCCTGAATGTGTCATTCCATTTCCGTCTTCCTAGGTTATAGGCCAAGGAGTGGGCCTGCGGGATCATATGGTATCTCAGTGTTTACCTTTTAAAGGCTGCTCCATTCTCTTTTCGTTAGTGGCACTTACCAGTTTACGAGCCACTTAAAGGTGAGAGTGCATTTGCTCACAACCTCTTCAGCATGTATTCTTTGTATTTCTTTGCTGAGGGTCATTCTGACCGGTGTGAGCTGATACCATTTTGTGGCTGGATTTGCATATGTCTAATAATTCCTTACATTGAGCTTATAGCCATGCATTTTTTATTGTTTTTTAAAGAGTGAGTACAGCTTACCTTCAAATAGTTTCTTGAAGTATGCGGCATATTTTGAATTTATTTTGCCATTACCTCCCTCAACACATTTTGCTGGCAGGTGTCATTTATAGCCCTGCAGTCCTTGTGAATACGAAGTGACCTTTAGCACAGGTTGTAAAACTGCTGTTGCGGCAAACGGCCACAGGGCGGCAGCATTTCTACATTGCCTACTCTAGTTACTAGGGAAACAGTACCTTCTGGGAAGTAGTGTTCCTTGGTTGTAAATTAGAGTGGAATGTGCCCGGATAAACACACAAAGCTTATGTCTCCTTAGTTATGTTTGTTTTTTATATCGACTGTATTTATTGTATCGGAGTAATACTCCGTTGTGTACACGGACCACTTCTTTTTCGTGCATTCATCGGTTGATGGACATTTTGGTTGTTCCAAGTCTTGGCTAGGGTAAATAGAGCTGCAGTGTAGGATTGTCAACGTGTGTCTTTTTGATTCTGGTCTTCTCAGGTGATAGAGCCAGTAGTGGGCCGACCAGATCACATGGTAGCTCAATTTTGACCTCCTTTCTGTTCTCACTACTGGCTGTTACCATTTGACATCCCAGCAGCAGCTAGAGGGTATACAGTTGTCTAAAACCCCTTGAGCATTTATTGTTTGGAGATTTTTGGCTGATGATCATTCTGACTGTTGTCACGTAAACGTTTTTGTAGATTGCATTTGCATGTCTTTAGTAATTCCTGATGTGGAGCTTTTTCCACGGCCTTTTTTGTTAAACGAAAATAAAGAAAAAGAGAAAGAATGTGAGTTAAATGTGCCTCTTGAAATCGTCTTCTTGAAAGATTGCCCTCTTTTGCATTTTTTCGTCGATATTCGAACCCAGGATTTTTTTGAGGGCAGGTGTCATTTACAGAGGTGCCATTCTTGTGGATAGTAAGAGACCCTGAATGCTGTGTTTAAAGCTGCTTTTGCAGGAGACAGTCACAAGGCTGTGGCATGTCTCCGTTCCCAAATCTGGTTACTAGGGCAAAAGAGCCTTCCTAGGTGTAATGTTCCAACCTGTAAGTTAGAATGGAATGGGCCAGGAAAAACCCCCATGAGTTTATGTCTCATTACTTCTTGTTGGTTTTCTTAATTTGATTTTTATTTGTTATCACAGCAAATTTGATTACAATGTTTTGTTTGTTCTGGGTGTGCAAGATGTGGTTCTTTCACATATATGCCTATTATCTGTTCACCTTCGGATCCATTTCCCATGTGGGTTAGGACACAATGTTGAGTAGTCTTCTCTTGGTATTCCATAGGTCTTTGGTGCTTATATATTTCACATGTGTTGGTGTAGCTCTGTTTCCCACAATATGCTAATTTATCCAGTCCTCAAACCTTTCCATTTGGTTAACCATACGTTTGTTGATCGAATCTTTGATTGCCTTGCTCTGTGAAGAATCTTCATTGGTATCAATTTTCAGGTAACACCATTAAGTGATATCATAGGATATGTGTCCTTCGCCCTCTGACTTACTTCATGTTGTGATTACCTCCAGGCTCATCTATGGTGCTGCAAACGGCGTTGTTTCATTTTTTTCCTTGGCTACTATTCCATCTGTACATGTACCGGTTCTCCTTTTCCATTCATCTTTGGATGGACTTTTTGGTAGCTTCCCTGTGTGGCCTATTGTCATACTGTTGCAGTGCAGTTTTGCCTGCCTGTGTCTTTCTAATTGTGTCTTCTTAGGTCATAGGCCCGGGAGTGTGCCTGCTGAATCCTATGGTGCCTCAATGGGTATCTGTTAAAGGCAGGTCCGTTCTGTTTTCATTAGTGGCTCTTCCCAGTTTAGTCCCACTTAGAGATGAGGGTACGCCTTTCTCCACAGCCCCTTCAGCATTTACTGTTTGCAGAATTTTTGCTGATGGTCATTCTGACCGGTGTGAGCTGATACGTTTGTGAAGATTGGATTTGCATATCTTTAACATTTCCTCATGATGAGCATTTTTCCATGACTTTTTTGTTGTTGTTGCTGTTAAAAAGAAAATAAAACACCAGTGTGTGTAAAATATACCTCTTGAAATTGTCTTCTTGAAACCTTGCCCTCTTTTGAAACTTTTGCTCGATTTTCGACCGCAGGAATTTTTTTGAAGGCGTGTGTCACTTACAAGTTTGCAATCGTTGTTAATATTTAGTGACCATTAGCACTGGGTTGAATGCTGCTGCTGTGGGAAACGGCCGCACGGCGGCAGCGTTTCTCCTTTCCCAAACCTTGTTACTAGGGCAGCAGAGCTTTCCTGGAACTCGTGTTCCTAGGTTGTAAATTAGAATGGAATGTGTCATGAAAAAAAACGCATAAGTTTATGTCTCAGGACATCTTTTTCATTGTTATAATTTAATTTTTTCAATCAGGGTAATGATTAGAATATTATTTGTTCTAGGTGTACACACTCTGGTTCATTTCTAAAATATATATATATATATTCACACACACATACATATATATATTCATGTACAGATCCTCTTCCCATGTAAATTAATACAGAGTGTTCAGTAGACCTCCCTTCGTATATGGTGAGTCTCTTATATATATGTATTTCATATGTATTTGTGTACGTATGGCAGCCCTACCCTTAATTTGCCCATTGCTCCCACCTTTCGTTTTAGATAACCATAGTTGTGTTCTAAGTGTGTGTCTTTCTCTGTGGAAATAAGTTCATTTGTATCAGTTGTTAGATGCCACCCAGAAGTGATATCATAAGATAGTTGTCTTTTGCTTTCCGACTTACCTCGTGTCCTGTGATTATCTCTAGGATCATCTATGGTGCAGCAAAGAGCAGTGTTTCATTGTTTTCCACGGCTGATATTCCACTGTGCACATGGACCACTTCTTCTTTGTCCACTCATCTGCTGATGGCCATTTTGGTCGCTACCATGTCTTGGCTTTTGTGCATATTGCTGCAGTGCACCTTTGCCAGCCTGTGTCTTCTCGACTCTGGTCTGCTCGGGTGAAAGGCCCAGCGGTGGGCCTGCTGGATTGAATGGTACCTCAATTTTTGCTTTGAAACACAGTTCCTTTGTGTTCTCATTATTGGCTCTTACTCCTTTACACCTCAACAGCAGCGAGAGGGTACACAGTTCTCTAAAACCTCTTCAGCGTTGATTGTTTGTAGACTTTCTGCTTATGGTCATTCGAGTGGTGTGTGTTGAGACCTTTTCATAGATTAGATTGGCATGAGTCTAATAATTCCTGATGTTGAACTTTTATCCATTTCCCTTTTTATTTGTAAAGAGTGTGTAAAACTTACCTCTCATAGGATCTTCTTGAAAACTTTGCTCTCTTTTAAGCTTTTTGGCCACTCCCTACCTCAGAACATTTTTTTGAGGGCAGGTGTCCTTTACAGCCCTGAGTCCTTGTGAGTATTAAGTGACCATCAGCCGCGGTTTAGAGCCGCTCTTGCGGGGATCGGCCACAAGGCGGCACAATTTCTCCATTTACAACTCAGGGCATTTGGGCAACAGAGGCTTCCTGGAAATCGTGTTAGTAGGCTGTAAATTAGAGTGGAATGTGCCAAGGCAAACCCCTAACAGCTTATATCTCCTTACTCTTGTTTGTCTTTTAAATGTAATTTTTCTTTTTCCTCAGAGCAAATGAGATAAAAATGTTGTGTATGTTCTAGGTGTACAGAATCTGGTTCATTATATCTATGTATCTATCTATTCATCTTTGCCTCCTTTCCCATGGACGTTATTACAGAGTGTTGAGTGGACCTCTCTCGGTATTCCATAGGTCTTTGGTGATTCTAGGTTTCATATGTATTAGTATAGGGCTGACACCCCCATATCCTAATTTATCCATTCTTACCACCTTTCCGTTTGGTTAAACATAATCTTGATTTCTTAATCCATGAGTGTCCTTTTCTTCGAAATAAGTTCATGGGTATCATTTTTTAGGTAACACGTATAAGTGATATCATAGGATATCTTTCTTTCGCTTTCTTTCTCACTTCAAGGTGTGTGATTATCTCTGGGTCCTTCTATGGTGGTGCAAACAGCACTGTTTCATGCTTTTCCATGGCTCATGTTCCACTGTGTACATGGACCACTTCTTCTTTGTCCATTCATCTGTTGATGGCCATTTTGGTTGCTTCCAAGTCTTGGCTGTGGTAAATATCACTGCAGTGTAGGATTGCCAGCCTGTGTCTTTTGGATTCTGGTCTTCTCAGGTGATAGGCACAGCAGTGGGTCTACCAGACCATATGGTAGCTCAATTTTTACCTTGAAACGCATGTTCTTTCTGTTGTAACTACTGGCTGTTACCAGTTTTCCTCCCACCAGCAGCTACAGGGTACACAGAGTTCTCTAAAACCCGTTCAGCATGTATTGTTTGTGGACTGTTTTGCTGATGATCATTCTGACTGTTGTGAGGTGAACGTTTTCATAGATTGGATTTGCGTGTCTTTATTAATTTCTGATGTTAAGCATTTTTTCCATGCCCTTGCTTTGGTGAAAGAAAAAAAAAGAGAAGAAAAGCCAAAATGTGTGTAAAATATGCCTCTTGAAATTGTCTTCTTGAAAGGTTGCCTCTTTTGAAGTTTTTGGTCGATTTTCCACCCCAGAATGTTTTTTTGAGGACAGGTGTCATTTACAGGCCTGCAATTGAGGTGAATTTTAACTGACCATTTGCACTGGGTTTAAAGCTGCTGCTGTTGGAGGAAGGCCGAAATGCTGCAGGATTTCTCCACTCTCAAATCTGGTTACTAGGTCAGCAGAGCCTTCCTGGAAGCTGTGTTCCAAGGTTGGAAGTTAGAATGGCATGAGCCAGGAAGAACATCCATAATTTTCTGCCCCATTGTTTCTTGTTCATTTTTCTAATATAATCTTTTATGACAGCAAATTTGATTGTAACGTTTGCTTTGTTCTAGGTGTGCAAGATGTGTTTGTTTTTTACACCGAGACATATATGTATTCATCTTGGGATCCATTTGCCACGTAGGTTATGACACAGTGTTGAGAAGGCTTCTCTTGGAATTCTGTAGGTCTTTGGTGATTATGTACTTCACGTGTGTTTGTATATCTCTGTCAACCCCAATATCCTAATATATCCAATCTTTACAGCTTTCCAATTGGTTAAGCATAAGTTTGTGTAATAAATCTGTAATTCCTGTTATCTGTGGAAATATCTTCGTTGGTATCCATTTCTAGGTAACACCTATAACTGATATCATAGGATACGTGTCTTTCGCTTTGTGACTTACTTCAAGTTGTGTGATCACCTCCAGAGTCATCTACGGTTCTTCAAACTGCTTCGTTTCATGTTTTTTCCATGGCTCATATTCCATCTGTACACGTGCCAGTTCTCCTTTGTCCATTCGTATCTTGATGGACTTTTTGG
Organism: Grampus griseus; assembly: GCF_964374135.1. Classification (NCBI taxonomy): domain Eukaryota; kingdom Metazoa; phylum Chordata; class Mammalia; order Artiodactyla; family Delphinidae; genus Grampus; species Grampus griseus. The sequence continues at coordinate 136,332 of NW_028133133.1, forward strand.
TTGTTTCCATGTCTTGGCGATTGTAATACTGCTGCAGGGCAGTTTTGCCTGAATGTGTCATTCCATTTCCGTCTTCCTAGGTTATAGGCCAAGGAGTGGGCCTGCGGGATCATATGGTATCTCAGTGTTTACCTTTTAAAGGCTGCTCCATTCTCTTTTCGTTAGTGGCACTTACCAGTTTACGAGCCACTTAAAGGTGAGAGTGCATTTGCTCACAACCTCTTCAGCATGTATTCTTTGTATTTCTTTGCTGAGGGTCATTCTGACCGGTGTGAGCTGATACCATTTTGTGGCTGGATTTGCATATGTCTAATAATTCCTTACATTGAGCTTATAGCCATGCATTTTTTATTGTTTTTTAAAGAGTGAGTACAGCTTACCTTCAAATAGTTTCTTGAAGTATGCGGCATATTTTGAATTTATTTTGCCATTACCTCCCTCAACACATTTTGCTGGCAGGTGTCATTTATAGCCCTGCAGTCCTTGTGAATACGAAGTGACCTTTAGCACAGGTTGTAAAACTGCTGTTGCGGCAAACGGCCACAGGGCGGCAGCATTTCTACATTGCCTACTCTAGTTACTAGGGAAACAGTACCTTCTGGGAAGTAGTGTTCCTTGGTTGTAAATTAGAGTGGAATGTGCCCGGATAAACACACAAAGCTTATGTCTCCTTAGTTATGTTTGTTTTTTATATTGACTGTATTTATTGTATCGGAGTAATACTCCGTTGTGTACACGGACCACTTCTTTTTCGTGCATTCATCGGTTGATGGACATTTTGGTTGTTCCAAGTCTTGGCTAGGGTAAATAGAGCTGCAGTGTAGGATTGTCAACGTGTGTCTTTTTGATTCTGGTCTTCTCAGGTGATAGAGCCAGTAGTGGGCCGACCAGATCACATGGTAGCTCAATTTTGACCTCCTTTCTGTTCTCACTACTGGCTGTTACCATTTGACATCCCAGCAGCAGCTAGAGGGTATACAGTTGTCTAAAACCCCTTGAGCATTTATTGTTTGGAGATTTTTGGCTGATGATCATTCTGACTGTTGTCACGTAAACGTTTTTGTAGATTGCATTTGCATGTCTTTAGTAATTCCTGATGTGGAGCTTTTTCCACGGCCTTTTTTTGTTAAACGAAAATAAAGAAAAAGAGAAAGAATGTGAGTTAAATGTGCCTCTTGAAAGATTGCCCTCTTTTGCATTTTTTCATCGATATTCGAACCCAGGATTTTTTTGAGGGCAGGTGTCATTTACAGAGGTGCCATTCTTGTGGATAGTAAGAGACCCTGAATGCTGTGTTTAAAGCTGCTTTTGCAGGAGACAGTCACAAGGCTGTGGCATGTCTCCGTTCCCAAATCTGGTTACTAGGGCAAAAGAGCCTTCCTAGGTGTAATGTTCCAACCTGTAAGTTAGAATGGAATGGGCCAGGAAAAACCCCCATGAGTTTATGTCTCATTACTTCTTGTTGGTTTTCTTAATTTGATTTTTATTTGTTATCACAGCAAATTTGATTACAATGTTTTGTTTGTTCTGGGTGTGCAAGATGTGGTTCTTTCACATATATGCCTATTATCTGTTCACCTTCGGATCCATTTCCCATGTGGGTTAGGACACAATGTTGAGTAGTCTTCTCTTGGTATTCCATAGGTCTTTGGTGCTTATATATTTCACATGTGTTGGTGTAGCTCTGTTTCCCACAATATGCTAATTTATCCAGTCCTCAAACCTTTCCATTTGGTTAACCATACGTTTGTTGATCGAATCTTTGATTGCCTTGCTCTGTGAAGAATCTTCATTGGTATCAATTTTCAGGTAACACCATTAAGTGATATCATAGGATATGTGTCCTTCGCCCTCTGACTTACTTCATGTTGTGATTACCTCCAGGCTCATCTATGGTGCTGCAAACGGCATTGTTTCATTTTTTTCCTTGGCTACTATTCCATCTGTACATGTACCGGTTCTCCTTTTCCATTCATCTTTGGATGGACTTTTTGGTAGCTTCCCTGTGTGGCCTATTGTCATACTGTTGCAGTGCAGTTTTGCCTGCCTGTGTCTTTCTAATTGTGTCTTCTTAGGTCATAGGCCCGGGAGTGTGCCTGCTGAATCCTATGGTGCCTCAATGGGTATCTGTTAAAGGCAGGTCCGTTCTGTTTTCATTAGTGGCTCTTCCCAGTTTAGTCCCACTTAGAGATGAGGGTACGCCTTTCTCCACAGCCCCTTCAGCATTTACTGTTTGCAGAATTTTTGCTGATGGTCATTCTGACCGGTGTGAGCTGATACGTTTGTGAAGATTGGATTTGCATATCTTTAACATTTCCTCATGATGAGCATTTTTCCATGACTTTTTTGTTGTTGTTGCTGTTAAAAAGAAAATAAAACACCAGTGTGTGTAAAATATACCTCTTGAAATTGTCTTCTTGAAACCTTGCCCTCTTTTGAAACTTTTGCTCGATTTTCGACCGCAGGAATTTTTTTGAAGGCGTGTGTCACTTACAAGTTTGCAATCGTTGTTAATATTTAGTGACCATTAGCACTGGGTTGAATGCTGCTGCTGTGGGAAACGGCCGCACGGCGGCTGCGTTTCTCCTTTCCCATACCTTGTTACTAGGGCAGCAGAGCTTTCCTGGAACTCGTGTTCCTAGGTTGTAAATTAGAATGGAATGTGTCAGGGAAAAAAACGCATAAGTTTATGTCTCAGGACATCTTTTTCATTGTTATAATTTAATTTTTTCAATCAGGGTAATGATTAGAATATTATTTGTTCTAGGTGTACACACTCTGGTTCATTTCTAAAATATATATATATATATATTCACACACACATACATATATATATTCATGTACAGATCCTCTTCCCATGTAAATTAATACAGAGTGTTCAGTAGACCTCCCTTCGTATATGGTGAGTCTCTTATATATATGTATTTCATATGTATTTGTGTACGTATGGCAGCCCTACCCTTAATTTGCCCATTGCTCCCACCTTTCGTTTTAGATAACCATAGTTGTGTTCTAAGTGTGTGTCTTTCTCTGTGGAAATAAGTTCATTTGTATCAGTTGTTAGATGCCACCCAGAAGTGATATCATAAGATAGTTGTCTTTTGCTTTCCGACTTACCTCGTGTCCTGTGATTATCTCTAGGATCATCTATGGTGCAGCAAAGAGCAGTGTTTCATTGTTTTCCACGGCTGATATTCCACTGTGCACATGGACCACTTCTTCTTTGTCCACTCATCTGCTGATGGCCATTTTGGTCGCTACCATGTCTTGGCTTTTGTGCATATTGCTGCAGTGCACCTTTGCCAGCCTGTGTCTTCTCGACTCTGGTCTGCTCGGGTGAAAGGCCCAGCGGTGGGCCTGCTGGATTGAATGGTACATCAATTTTTGCTTTGAAACACAGTTCCTTTGTGTTCTCATTATTGGCTCTTACTCCTTTACACCTCAACAGCAGCGAGAGGGTACACAGTTCTCTAAAACCTCTTCAGCGTTGATTGTTTGTAGACTTTCTGCTTATGGTCATTCGAGTGGTGTGTGTTGAGACCTTTTCATAGATTAGATTGGCATGAGTCTAATAATTCCTGATGTTGAACTTTTATCCATTTCCCTTTTTATTTGTAAAGAGTGTGTAAAACTTACCTCTCATAGGATCTTCTTGAAAACTTTGCTCTCTTTTAAGCTTTTTGGCCACTCCCTACCTCAGAACATTTTTTTGAGGGCAGGTGTCCTTTACAGCCCTGAGTCCTTGTGAGTATTAAGTGACCATCAGCCGCGGTTTAGAGCCGCTCTTGCGGGGATCGGCCACAAGGCGGCACAATTTCTCCATTTACAACTCAGGGCATTTGGGCAACAGAGGCTTCCTGGAAATCGTGTTAGTAGGCTGTAAATTAGAGTGGAATGTGCCAAGGCAAACCCCTAACAGCTTATATCTCCTTACTCTTGTTTGTCTTTTAAATGTAATTTTTCTTTTTCCTCAGAGCAAATGAGATAAAAATGTTGTGTATGTTCTAGGTGTACAGAATCTGGTTCATTATATCTATGTATCTATCTATTCATCTTTGCCTCCTTTCCCATGGACGTTATTACAGAGTGTTGAGTGGACCTCTCTCGGTATTCCATAGGTCTTTGGTGATTCTAGGTTTCATATGTATTAGTATAGGGCTGACACCCCCATATCCTAATTTATCCATTCTTACCACCTTTCCGTTTGGTTAAACATAATCTTGATTTCTTAATCCATGAGTGTCCTTTTCTTCGAAATAAGTTCATGGGTATCATTTTTTAGGTAACACGTATAAGTGATATCATAGGATATCTTTCTTTCGCTTTCTTTCTCACTTCAAGGTGTGTGATTATCTCTGGGTCCTTCTATGGTGGTGCAAACAGCACTGTTTCATGCTTTTCCATGGCTCATGTTCCACTGTGTACATGGACCACTTCTTCTTTGTCCATTCATCTGTTGATGGCCATTTTGGTTGCTTCCAAGTCTTGGCTGTGGTAAATATCACTGCAGTGTAGGATTGCCAGCCTGTGTCTTTTGGATTCTGGTCTTCTCAGGTGATAGGCACAGCAGTGGGTCTACCAGACCATATGGTAGCTCAATTTTTACCTTGAAACGCATGTTCTTTCTGTTGTAACTACTGGCTGTTACCAGTTTTCCTCCCACCAGCAGCTACAGGGTACACAGAGTTCTCTAAAACCCGTTCAGCATGTATTGTTTGTGGACTGTTTTGCTGATGATCATTCTGACTGTTGTGAGGTGAACGTTTTCATAGATTGGATTTGCGTGTCTTTATTAATTTCTGATGTTAAGCATTTTTTCCATGCCCTTGCTTTGGTGAAAGAAAAAAAAAAGAGAAGAAAAGCCAAAATGTGTGTAAAATATGCCTCTTGAAATTGTCTTCTTGAAAGGTTGCCTCTTTTGAAGTTTTTGGTCGATTTTCGACCCCAGAATGTTTTTTTGAGGACAGGTGTCATTTACAGGCCTGCAATTGAGGTGAATTTTAACTGACCATTTGCACTGGGTTTAAAGCTGCTGCTGTTGGAGGAAGGCCGAAATGCTGCAGGATCTCTCCACTCTCAAATCTGGTTACTAGGTCAGCAGAGCCTTCCTGGAAGCTGTGTTCCAAGGTTGGAAGTTAGAATGGCATGAGCCAGGAAGAACATCCATAATTTTCTGCCCCATTGTTTCTTGTTCATTTTTTTAATATAATCTTTTATGACAGCAAATTTGATTGTAACGTTTGCTTTGTTCTAGGTGTGCAAGATGTGTTTGTTTTTTACACCGAGACATATATGTATTCATCTTGGGATCCATTTGCCACGTAGGTTATGACACAGTGTTGAGAAGGCTTCTCTTGGAATTCTGTAGGTCTTTGGTGATTATGTACTTCACGTGTGTTTGTATATCTCTGTCAACCCCAATATCCTAATATATCCAATCTTTACAACTTTCCAATTGGTTAAGCATAAGTTTGTGTAATAAATCTGTGATTCCTGTTATCTGTGGAAATATCTTCGTTGGTATCCATTTCTAGGTAACACCTATAACTGATATCATAGGATACGTGTCTTTCGCTTTGTGACTTACTTCAAGTTGTGTGATCACCTCCAGAGTCATCTACGGTTCTTCAAACTGCTTCGTTTCATGTTTTTTCCATGGCTCATATTCCATCTGTACACGTGCCAGTTCTCCTTTGTCCATTCGTATCTTGATGGACTTTTTGGTTGTTTCCATGTCTTGGCGATTGTAATACTGCTGCAGGGCAGTTTTGCCTGAATGTGTCATTCCATTTCCGTCTTCCTAGGTTATAGGCCAAGGAGTGGGCCTGCGGGATCATATGGTATCTCAGTGTTTACCTTTTAAAGGCTGCTCCATTCTCTTTTCGTTAGTGGCACTTACCAGTTTACGAGCCACTTAAAGGTGAGAGTGCATTTGCTCACAACCTCTTCAGCATGTATTCTTTGTATTTCTTTGCTGAGGGTCATTCTGACCGGTGTGAGCTGATACCATTTTGTGGCTGGATTTGCATATGTCTAATAATTCCTTACATTGAGCTTATAGCCATGCATTTTTTATTGTTTTTTAAAGAGTGAGTACAGCTTACCTTCAAATAGTTTCTTGAAGTATGCGGCATATTTTGAATTTATTTTGCCATTACCTCCCTCAACACATTTTGCTGGCAGGTGTCATTTATAGCCCTGCAGTCCTTGTGAATACGAAGTGACCTTTAGCACAGGTTGTAAAACTGCTGTTGCGGCAAACGGCCACAGGGCGGCAGCATTTCTACATTGCCTACTCTAGTTACTAGGGAAACAGTACCTTCTGGGAAGTAGTGTTCCTTGGTTGTAAATTAGAGTGGAATGTGCCCGGATAAACACACAAAGCTTATGTCTCCTTAGTTATGTTTGTTTTTTATATTGACTGTATTTATTGTATCGGAGTAATACTCCGTTGTGTACACGGACCACTTCTTTTTCGTGCATTCATCGGTTGATGGACATTTTGGTTGTTCCAAGTCTTGGCTAGGGTAAATAGAGCTGCAGTGTAGGATTGTCAACGTGTGTCTTTTTGATTCTGGTCTTCTCAGGTGATAGAGCCAGTAGTGGGCCGACCAGATCACATGGTAGCTCAATTTTGACCTCCTTTCTGTTCTCACTACTGGCTGTTACCATTTGACATCCCAGCAGCAGCTAGAGGGTATACAGTTGTCTAAAACCCCTTGAGCATTTATTGTTTGGAGATTTTTGGCTGATGATCATTCTGACTGTTGTCACGTAAACGTTTTTGTAGATTGCATTTGCATGTCTTTAGTAATTCCTGATGTGGAGCTTTTTCCACGGCCTTTTTTGTTAAACGAAAATAAAGAAAAAGAGAAAGAATGTGAGTTAAATGTGCCTCTTGAAATCGTCTTCTTGAAAGATTGCCCTCTTTTGCATTTTTTCGTCGATATTCGAACCCAGGATTTTTTTGAGGGCAGGTGTCATTTACAGAGGTGCCATTCTTGTGGATAGTAAGAGACCCTGAATGCTGTGTTTAAAGCTGCTTTTGCAGGAGACAGTCACAAGGCTGTGGCATGTCTCCGTTCCCAAATCTGGTTACTAGGGCAAAAGAGCCTTCCTAGGTGTAATGTTCCAACCTGTAAGTTAGAATGGAATGGGCCAGGAAAAACCCCCATGAGTTTATGTCTCATTACTTCTTGTTGGTTTTCTTAATTTGATTTTTATTTGTTATCACAGCAAATTTGATTACAATGTTTTGTTTGTTCTGGGTGTGCAAGATGTGGTTCTTTCACATATATGCCTATTATCTGTTCACCTTCGGATCCATTTCCCATGTGGGTTAGGACACAATGTTGAGTAGTCTTCTCTTGGTATTCCATAGGTCTTTGGTGCTTATATATTTCACATGTGTTGGTGTAGCTCTGTTTCCCACAATATGCTAATTTATCCAGTCCTCAAACCTTTCCATTTGGTTAACCATACGTTTGTTGATCAAATCTTTGATTGCCTTGCTCTGTGAAGAATCTTCATTGGTATCAATTTTCAGGTAACACCATTAAGTGATATCATAGGATATGTGTCCTTCGCCCTCTGACTTACTTCATGTTGTGATTACCTCCAGGCTCATCTATGGTGCTGCAAACGGCATTGTTTCATTTTTTTCCTTGGCTACTATTCCATCTGTACATGTACCGGTTCTCCTTTTCCATTCATCTTTGGATGGACTTTCTGGTAGCTTCCCTGTGTGGCCTATTGTCATACTGTTGCAGTGCAGTTTTGCCTGCCTGTGTCTTTCTAATTGTGTCTTCTTAGGTCATAGGCCCGGGAGTGTGCCTGCTGAATCCTATGGTGCCTCAATGGGTATCTGTTAAAGGCAGGTCCGTTCTGTTTTCATTAGTGGCTCTTCCCAGTTTAGTCCCACTTAGAGATGAGGGTACGCCTTTCTCCACAGCCCCTTCAGCATTTACTGTTTGCAGAATTTTTGCTGATGATCATTCTGACCGGTGTGAGCTGATACGTTTGTGAAGATTGGATTTGCATATCTTTAACATTTCCTCATGATGAGCATTTTTCCATGACTTTTTTGTTGTTGTTGCTGTTAAAAAGAAAATAAAACACCAGTGTGTGTAAAATATACCTCTTGAAATTGTCTTCTTGAAACCTTGCCCTCTTTTGAAACTTTTGCTCGATTTTCGACCGCAGGATTTTTTTTGAAGGCGTGTGTCACTTACAAGTTTGCAATCGTTGTTAATATTTAGTGACCATTAGCACTGGGTTGAATGCTGCTGCTGTGGGAAACGGCCGCACGGCGGCAGCGTTTCTCCTTTCCCAAACCTTGTTACTAGGGCAGCAGAGCTTTCCTGGAACTCGTGTTCCTAGGTTGTAAATTAGAATGGAATGTGTCATGAAAAAAAACGCATAAGTTTATGTCTCAGGACATCTTTTTCATTGTTATAATTTAATTTTTTCAATCAGGGTAATGATTAGAATATTATTTGTTCTAGGTGTACACACTCTGGTTCATTTCTAAAATATATATATATATATTCACACACACATACATATATATATTCATGTACAGATCCTCTTCCCATGTAAATTAATACAGAGTGTTCAGTAGACCTCCCTTCGTATATGGTGAGTCTCTTATATATATGTATTTCATATGTATTTGTGTACGTATGGCAGCCCTACCCTTAATTTGCCCATTGCTCCCACCTTTCGTTTTAGATAACCATAGTTGTGTTCTAAGTGTGTGTCTTTCTCTGTGGAAATAAGTTCATTTGTATCAGTTGTTAGATGCCACCCAGAAGTGATATCATAAGATAGTTGTCTTTTGCTTTCCGACTTACCTCGTGTCCTGTGATTATCTCTAGGATCATCTATGGTGCAGCAAAGAGCAGTGTTTCATTGTTTTCCACGGCTGATATTCCACTGTGCACATGGACCACTTCTTCTTTGTCCACTCATCTGCTGATGGCCATTTTGGTTGCTTCCATGTCTTGACTTTTGTGCATATTGCTGCAGTGCACCTTTGCCAGCCTGTGTCTTCTCGACTCTGGTCTGCTCGGGTGAAAGGCCCAGCGGTGGGCCTGCTGGATTGAATGGTACCTCAATTTTTGCTTTGAAACACAGTTCCTTTGTGTTCTCATTATTGGCTCTTACTCCTTTACACCTCAACAGCAGCGAGAGGGTACACAGTTCTCTAAAACCTCTTCAGCGTTGATTGTTTGTAGACTTTCTGCTTATGGTCATTCGAGTGGTGTGTGTTGAGACCTTTTCATAGATTAGATTGGCATGAGTCTAATAATTCCTGATGTTGAACTTTTATCCATTTCCCTTTTTATTTGTAAAGAGTGTGTAAAACTTACCTCTCATAGGATCTTCTTGAAAACTTTGCTCTCTTTTAAGCTTTTTGGCCACTCCCTACCTCAGAACATTTTTTTGAGGGCAGGTGTCCTTTACAGCCCTGAGTCCTTGTGAGTATTAAGTGACCATCAGCCGCGGTTTAGAGCCACTCTTGCGGGGATCGGCCACAAGGCGGCACAATTTCTCCATTTACAACTCAGGGCATTTGGGCAACAGAGGCTTCCTGGAAATCGTGTTAGTAGGCTGTAAATTAGAGTGGAATGTGCCAAGGCAAACCCCTAACAGCTTATATCTCCTTACTCTTGTTTGTCTTTTAAATGTAATTTTTCTTTTTCCTCAGAGCAAATGAGATAAAAATGTTGTGTATGTTCTAGGTGTACAGAATCTGGTTCATTATATCTATGTATCTATCTATTCATCTTTGCCTCCTTTCCCATGGACGTTATTACAGAGTGTTGAGTGGACCTCTCTCGGTATTCCATAGGTCTTTGGTGATTCTAGGTTTCATATGTATTAGTATAGGGCTGACACCCCCATATCCTAATTTATCCATTCTTACCACCTTTCCGTTTGGTTAAACATAATCTTGATTTCTTAATCCATGAGTGTCCTTTTCTTCGAAATAAGTTCATGGGTATCATTTTTTAGGTAACACGTATAAGTGATATCATAGGATATCTTTCTTTCACTTTCTTTCTCACTTCAAGGTGTGTGATTATCTCTGGGTCCTTCTATGGTGGTGCAAACAGCACTGTTTCATGCTTTTCCATGGCTCATGTTCCACTGTGTACATGGACCACTTCTTCTTTGTCCATTCATCTGTTGATGGCCATTTTGGTTGCTTCCAAGTCTTGGCTGTGGTAAATATCACTGCAGTGTAGGATTGCCAGCCTGTGTCTTTTGGATTCTGGTCTTCTCAGGTGATAGGCACAGCAGTGGGTCTACCAGACCATATGGTAGCTCAATTTTTACCTTGAAACGCATGTTCTTTCTGTTGTAACTACTGGCTGTTACCAGTTTTCCTCCCACCAGCAGCTACAGGGTACACAGAGTTCTCTAAAACCCGTTCAGCATGTATTGTTTGTGGACTGTTTTGCTGATGATCATTCTGACTGTTGTGAGGTGAACGTTTTCATAGATTGGATTTGCGTGTCTTTATTAATTTCTGATGTTAAGCATTTTTTCCATGCCCTTGCTTTGGTGAAAGAAAAAAAAAAGAGAAGAAAAGCCAAAATGTGTGTAAAATATGCCTCTTGAAATTGTCTTCTTGAAAGGTTGCCTCTTTTGAAGTTTTTGGTCGATTTTCGACCCCAGAATGTTTTTTTGAGGACAGGTGTCATTTACAGGCCTGCAATTGAGGTGAATTTTAACTGACCATTTGCACTGGGTTTAAAGCTGCTGCTGTTGGAGGAAGGCCGAAATGCTGCAGGATCTCTCCACTCTCAAATCTGGTTACTAGGTCAGCAGAGCCTTCCTGGAAGCTGTGTTCCAAGGTTGGAAGTTAGAATGGCATGAGCCAGGAAGAACATCCATAATTTTCTGCCCCATTGTTTCTTGTTCATTTTTTTAATATAATCTTTTATGACAGCAAATTTGATTGTAACGTTTGCTTTGTTCTAGGTGTGCAAGATGTGTTTGTTTTTTACACCGAGACATATATGTATTCATCTTGGGATCCATTTGCCACGTAGGTTATGACACAGTGTTGAGAAGGCTTCTCTTGGAATTCTGTAGGTCTTTGGTGATTATGTACTTCACGTGTGTTTGTATATCTCTGTCAACCCCAATATCCTAATATATCCAATCTTTACAACTTTCCAATTGGTTAAGCATAAGTTTGTGTAATAAATCTGTGATTCCTGTTATCTGTGGAAATATCTTCGTTGGTATCCATTTCTAGGTAACACCTATAACTGATATCATAGGATACGTGTCTTTCGCTTTGTGACTTACTTCAAGTTGTGTGATCACCTCCAGAGTCATCTACGGTTCTTCAAACTGCTTCGTTTCATGTTTTTTCCATGGCTCATATTCCATCTGTACACGTGCCAGTTCTCCTTTGTCCATTCGTATCTTGATGGACTTTTTGGTTGTTTCCATGTCTTGGCGATTGTAATACTGCTGCAGGGCAGTTTTGCCTGAATGTGTCATTCCATTTCCGTCTTCCTAGGTTATAGGCCAAGGAGTGGGCCTGCGGGATCATATGGTATCTCATTACCTTTTAAAGGCTGCTCCATTCTCTTTTCGTTAGTGGCACTTACCAGTTTACGAGCCACTTAAAGGTGAGAGTGCATTTGCTCACAACCTCTTCAGCATGTATTCTTTGTATTTCTTTGCTGAGGGTCATTCTGACCGGTGTGAGCTGATACCATTTTGTGGCTGGATTTGCATATGTCTAATAATTCCTTACATTGAGCTTATAGCCATGCATTTTTTATTGTTTTTTAAAGAGTGAGTACAGCTTACCTTCAAATAGTTTCTTGAAGTATGCGGCATATTTTGAATTTATTTTGCCATTACCTCCCTCAACACATTTTGCTGGCAGGTGTCATTTATAGCCCTGCAGTCCTTGTGAATACGAAGTGACCTTTAGCACAGGTTGTAAAACTGCTGTTGCGGCAAACGGCCACAGGGCGGCAGCATTTCTACATTGCCTACTCTAGTTACTAGGGAAACAGTACCTTCTGGGAAGTAGTGTTCCTTGGTTGTAAATTAGAGTGGAATGTGCCCGGATAAACACACAAAGCTTATGTCTCCTTAGTTATGTTTGTTTTTTATATTGACTGTATTTACTGTATCGGAGTAATACTCCGTTGTGTACACGGACCACTTCTTTTTCGTGCATTCATCGGTTGATGGACATTTTGGTTGTTCCAAGTCTTGGCTAGGGTAAATAGAGCTGCAGTGTAGGATTGTCAACGTGTGTCTTTTTGATTCTGGTCTTCTCAGGTGATAGAGCCAGTAGTGGGCCGACCAGATCACATGGTAGCTCAATTTTGACCTCCTTTCTGTTCTCACTACTGGCTGTTACCATTTGACATCCCAGCAGCAGCTAGAGGGTATACAGTTGTCTAAAACCCCTTGAGCATTTATTGTTTGGAGATTTTTGGCTGATGATCATTCTGACTGTTGTCACGTAAACGTTTTTGTAGATTGCATTTGCATGTCTTTAGTAATTCCTGATGTGGAGCTTTTTCCACGGCCTTTTTTTGTTAAACGAAAATAAAGAAAAAGAGAAAGAATGTGAGTTAAATGTGCCTCTTGAAAGATTGCCCTCTTTTGCATTTTTTCGTCGATATTCGAACCCAGGATTTTTTTGAGGGCAGGTGTCATTTACAGAGGTGCCATTCTTGTGGATAGTAAGAGACCCTGAATGCTGTGTTTAAAGCTGCTTTTGCAGGAGACAGTCACAAGGCTGTGGCATGTCTCCGTTCCCAAATCTGGTTACTAGGGCAAAAGAGCCTTCCTAGGTGTAATGTTCCAACCTGTAAGTTAGAATGGAATGGGCCAGGAAAAACCCCCATGAGTTTATGTCTCATTACTTCTTGTTGGTTTTCTTAATTTGATTTTTATTTGTTATCACAGCAAATTTGATTACAATGTTTTGTTTGTTCTGGGTGTGCAAGATGTGGTTCTTTCACATATATGCCTATTATCTGTTCACCTTCGGATCCATTTCCCATGTGGGTTAGGACACAATGTTGAGTAGTCTTCTCTTGGTATTCCATAGGTCTTTGGTGCTTATATATTTCACATGTGTTGGTGTAGCTCTGTTTCCCACAATATGCTAATTTATCCAGTCCTCAAACCTTTCCATTTGGTTAACCATACGTTTGTTGATCGAATCTTTGATTGCCTTGCTCTGTGAAGAATCTTCATTGGTATCAATTTTCAGGTAACACCATTAAGTGATATCATAGGATATGTGTCCTTCGCCCTCTGACTTACTTCATGTTGTGATTACCTCCAGGCTCATCTATGGTGCTGCAAACGGCATTGTTTCATTTTTTTCCTTGGCTACTATTCCATCTGTACATGTACCGGTTCTCCTTTTCCATTCATCTTTGGATGGACTTTTTGGTAGCTTCCCTGTGTGGCCTATTGTCATACTGTTGCAGTGCAGTTTTGCCTGCCTGTGTCTTTCTAATTGTGTCTTCTTAGGTCATAGGCCCGGGAGTGTGCCTGCTGAATCCTATGGTGCCTCAATGGGTATCTGTTAAAGGCAGCTCCGTTCTGTTTTCATTAGTGGCTCTTCCCAGTTTAGTCCCACTTAGAGATGAGGGTACGCCTTTCTCCACAGCCCCTTCAGCATTTACTGTTTGCAGAATTTTTGCTGATGGTCATTCTGACCGGTGTGAGCTGATACGTTTGTGAAGATTGGATTTGCATATCTTTAACATTTCCTCATGATGAGCATTTTTCCATGACTTTTTTGTTGTTGTTGCTGTTAAAAAGAAAATAAAACACCAGTGTGTGTAAAATATACCTCTTGAAATTGTCTTCTTGAAACCTTGCCCTCTTTTGAAACTTTTGCTCGATTTTCGACCGCAGGATTTTTTTTGAAGGCGTGTGTCACTTACAAGTTTGCAATCGTTGTTAATATTTAGTGACCATTAGCACTGGGTTGAATGCTGCTGCTGTGGGAAACGGCCGCACGGCGGCAGCGTTTCTCCTTTCCCAAACCTTGTTACTAGGGCAGCAGAGCTTTCCTGGAACTCGTGTTCCTAGGTTGTAAATTAGAATGGAATGTGTCAGGGAAAAAAACGCATAAGTTTATGTCTCAGGACATCTTTTTCATTGTTATAATTTAATTTTTTCAATCAGGGTAATGATTAGAATATTATTTGTTCTAGGTGTACACACTCTGGTTCATTTCTAAAATATATATATATATATTCACACACACATACATATATATATTCATGTACAGATCCTCTTCCCATGTAAATTAATACAGAGTGTTCAGTAGACCTCCCTTCGTATATGGTGAGTCTCTTATATATATGTATTTCATATGTATTTGTGTACGTATGGCAGCCCTACCCTTAATTTGCCCATTGCTCCCACCTTTCGTTTTAGATAACCATAGTTGTGTTCTAAGTGTGTGTCTTTCTCTGTGGAAATAAGTTCATTTGTATCAGTTGTTAGATGCCACCCAGAAGTGATATCATAAGATAGTTGTCTTTTGCTTTCCGACTTACCTCGTGTCCTGTGATTATCTCTAGGATCATCTATGGTGCAGCAAAGAGCAGTGTTTCATTGTTTTCCACGGCTGATATTCCACTGTGCACATGGACCACTTCTTCTTTGTCCACTCATCTGCTGATGGCCATTTTGGTCGCTACCATGTCTTGGCTTTTGTGCATATTGCTGCAGTGCACCTTTGCCAGCCTGTGTCTTCTCGACTCTGGTCTGCTCGGGTGAAAGGCCCAGCGGTGGGCCTGCTGGATTGAATGGTACCTCAATTTTTGCTTTGAAACACAGTTCCTTTGTGTTCTCATTATTGGCTCTTACTCCTTTACACCTCAACAGCAGCGAGAGGGTACACAGTTCTCTAAAACCTCTTCAGCGTTGATTGTTTGTAGACTTTCTGCTTATGGTCATTCGAGTGGTGTGTGTTGAGACCTTTTCATAGATTAGATTGGCATGAGTCTAATAATTCCTGATGTTGAACTTTTATCCATTTCCCTTTTTATTTGTAAAGAGTGTGTAAAACTTACCTCTCATAGGATCTTCTTGAAAACTTTGCTCTCTTTTAAGCTTTTTGGCCACTCCCTACCTCAGAACATTTTTTTGAGGGCAGGTGTCCTTTACAGCCCTGAGTCCTTGTGAGTATTATGTGACCATCAGCCGTGGTTTAGAGCCGCTCTTGCGGGAATCGGCCACAAGGCGGCACAATTTCTCCATTTACAACTCAGGGCATTTGGGCAACAGAGGCTTCCTGGAAATCGTGTTAGTAGGCTGTAAATTAGAGTGGAATGTGCCAAGGCAAACCCCTAACAGCTTATATCTCCTTACTCTTGTTTGTCTTTTAAATGTAATTTTTCTTTTTCCTCAGAGCAAATGAGATAAAAATGTTGTGTATGTTCTAGGTGTACAGAATCTGGTTCATTATATCTATGTATCTATCTATTCATCTTTGCCTCCTTTCCCATGGACGTTATTACAGAGTGTTGAGTGGACCTCTCTCGGTATTCCATAGGTCTTTGGTGATTCTAGGTTTCATATGTATTAGTATAGGGCTGACACCCCCATATCCTAATTTATCCATTCTTACCACCTTTCCGTTTGGTTAAACATAATCTTGATTTCTTAATCCATGAGTGTCCTTTTCTTCGAAATAAGTTCATGGGTATCATTTTTTAGGTAACACGTATAAGTGATATCATAGGATATCTTTCTTTCACTTTCTTTCTCACTTCAAGGTGTGTGATTATCTCTGGGTCCTTCTATGGTGGTGCAAACAGCACTGTTTCATGCTTTTCCATGGCTCATGTTCCACTGTGTACATGGACCACTTCTTCTTTGTCCATTCATCTGTTGATGGCCATTTTGGTTGCTTCCAAGTCTTGGCTGTGGTAAATATCACTGCAGTGTAGGATTGCCAGCCTGTGTCTTTTGGATTCTGGTCTTCTCAGGTGATAGGCACAGCAGTGGGTCTACCAGACCATATGGTAGCTCAATTTTTACCTTGAAACGCATGTTCTTTCTGTTGTAACTACTGGCTGTTACCAGTTTTCCTCCCACCAGCAGCTACAGGGTACACAGAGTTCTCTAAAACCCGTTCAGCATGTATTGTTTGTGGACTGTTTTGCTGATGATCATTCTGACTGTTGTGAGGTGAACGTTTTCATAGATTGGATTTGCGTGTCTTTATTAATTTCTGATGTTAAGCATTTTTTCCATGCCCTTGCTTTGGTGAAAGAAAAAAAAAAGAGAAGAAAAGCCAAAATGTGTGTAAAATATGCCTCTTGAAATTGTCTTCTTGAAAGGTTGCCTCTTTTGAAGTTTTTGGTCGATTTTCGACCCCAGAATGTTTTTTTGAGGACAGGTGTCATTTACAGGCCTGCAATTGAGGTGAATTTTAACTGACCATTTGCACTGGGTTTAAAGCTGCTGCTGTTGGAGGAAGGCCGAAATGCTGCAGGATCTCTCCACTCTCAAATCTGGTTACTAGGTCAGCAGAGCCTTCCTGGAAGCTGTGTTCCAAGGTTGGAAGTTAGAATGGCATGAGCCAGGAAGAACATCCATAATTTTCTGCCCCATTGTTTCTTGTTCATTTTTCTAATATAATCTTTTATGACAGCAAATTTGATTGTAACGTTTGCTTTGTTCTAGGTGTGCAAGATGTGTTTGTTTTTTACACCGAGACATATATGTATTCATCTTGGGATCCATTTGCCACGTAGGTTATGACACAGTGTTGAGAAGGCTTCTCTTGGAATTCTGTAGGTCTTTGGTGATTATGTACTTCACGTGTGTTTGTATATCTCTGTCAACCCCAATATCCTAATATATCCAATCTTTACAACTTTCCAATTGGTTAAGCATAAGTTTGTGTAATAAATCTGTAATTCCTGTTATCTGTGGAAATATCTTCGTTGGTATCCATTTCTAGGTAACACCTATAACTGATATCATAGGATACGTGTCTTTCGCTTTGTGACTTACTTCAAGTTGTGTGATCACCTCCAGAGTCATCTACGGTTCTTCAAACTGCTTCGTTTCATGTTTTTTCCATGGCTCATATTCCATCTGTACACGTGCCAGTTCTCCTTTGTCCATTCGTATCTTGATGGACTTTTTGGTTGTTTCCATGTCTTGGCGATTGTAATACTGCTGCAGGGCAGTTTTGCCTGAATGTGTCATTCCATTTCCGTCTTCCTAGGTTATAGGCCAAGGAGTGGGCCTGCGGGATCATATGGTATCTCAGTGTTTACCTTTTAAAGGCTGCTCCATTCTCTTTTCGTTAGTGGCACTTACCAGTTTACGAGCCACTTAAAGGTGAGAGTGCATTTGCTCACAACCTCTTCAGCATGTATTCTTTGTATTTCTTTGCTGAGGGTCATTCTGACCGGTGTGAGCTGATACCATTTTGTGGCTGGATTTGCATATGTCTAATAATTCCTTACATTGAGCTTATAGCCATGCATTTTTTATTGTTTTTTAAAGAGTGAGTACAGCTTACCTTCAAATAGTTTCTTGAAGTATGCGGCATATTTTGAATTTATTTTGCCATTACCTCCCTCAACACATTTTGCTGGCAGGTGTCATTTATAGCCCTGCAGTCCTTGTGAATACGAAGTGACCTTTAGCACAGGTTGTAAAACTGCTGTTGCGGCAAACGGCCACAGGGCGGCAGCATTTCTACATTGCCTACTCTAGTTACTAGGGAAACAGTACCTTCTGGGAAGTAGTGTTCCTTGGTTGTAAATTAGAGTGGAATGTGCCCGGATAAACACACAAAGCTTATGTCTCCTTAGTTATGTTTGTTTTTTATATTGACTGTATTTATTGTATCGGAGTAATACTCCGTTGTGTACACGGACCACTTCTTTTTCGTGCATTCATCGGTTGATGGACATTTTGGTTGTTCCAAGTCTTGGCTAGGGTAAATAGAGCTGCAGTGTAGGATTGTCAACGTGTGTCTTTTTGATTCTGGTCCTCTCAGGTGATAGAGCCAGTAGTGGGCCGACCAGATCACATGGTAGCTCAATTTTGACCTCCTTTCTGTTCTCACTACTGGCTGTTACCATTTGACATCCCAGCAGCAGCTAGAGGGTATACAGTTGTCTAAAACCCCTTGAGCATTTATTGTTTGGAGATTTTTGGCTGATGATCATTCTGACTGTTGTCACGTAAACGTTTTTGTAGATTGCATTTGCATGTCTTTAGTAATTCCTGATGTGGAGCTTTTTCCACGGCCTTTTTTGTTAAACGAAAATAAAGAAAAAGAGAAAGAATGTGAGTTAAATGTGCCTCTTGAAAGATTGCCCTCTTTTGCATTTTTTCGTCGATATTCGAACCCAGGATTTTTTTGAGGGCAGGTGTCATTTACAGAGGTGCCATTCTTGTGGATAGTAAGAGACCCTGAATGCTGTGTTTAAAGCTGCTTTTGCAGGAGACAGTCACAAGGCTGTGGCATGTCTCCGTTCCCAAATCTGGTTACTAGGGCAAAAGAGCCTTCCTAGGTGTAATGTTCCAACCTGTAAGTTAGAATGGAATGGGCCAGGAAAAACCCCCATGAGTTTATGTCTCATTACTTCTTGTTGGTTTTCTTAATTTGATTTTTATTTGTTATCACAGCAAATTTGATTACAATGTTTTGTTTGTTCTGGGTGTGCAAGATGTGGTTCTTTCACATATATGCCTATTATCTGTTCACCTTCGGATCCATTTCCCATGTGGGTTAGGACACAATGTTGAGTAGTCTTCTCTTGGTATTCCATAGGTCTTTGGTGCTTATATATTTCACATGTGTTGGTGTAGCTCTGTTTCCCACAATATGCTAATTTATCCAGTCCTCAAACCTTTCCATTTGGTTAACCATACGTTTGTTGATCGAATCTTTGATTGCCTTGCTCTGTGAAGAATCTTCATTGGTATCAATTTTCAGGTAACACCATTAAGTGATATCATAGGATATGTGTCCTTCGCCCTCTGACTTACTTCATGTTGTGATTACCTCCAGGCTCATCTATGGTGCTGCAAACGGCATTGTTTCATTTTTTTCCTTGGCTACTATTCCATCTGTACATGTACCGGTTCTCCTTTTCCATTCATCTTTGGATGGACTTTTTGGTAGCTTCCCTGTGTGGCCTATTGTCATACTGTTGCAGTGCAGTTTTGCCTGCCTGTGTCTTTCTAATTGTGTCTTCTTAGGTCATAGGCCCGGGAGTGTGCCTGCTGAATCCTATGGTGCCTCAATGGGTATCTGTTAAAGGCAGCTCCGTTCTGTTTTCATTAGTGGCTCTTCCCAGTTTAGTCCCACTTAGAGATGAGGGTACGCCTTTCTCCACAGCCCCTTCAGCATTTACTGTTTGCAGAATTTTTGCTGATGGTCATTCTGACCGGTGTGAGCTGATACGTTTGTGAAGATTGGATTTGCATATCTTTAACATTTCCTCATGATGAGCATTTTTCCATGACTTTTTTGTTGTTGTTGCTGTTAAAAAGAAAATAAAACACCAGTGTGTGTAAAATATACCTCTTGAAATTGTCTTCTTGAAACCTTGCCCTCTTTTGAAACTTTTGCTCGATTTTCGACCGCAGGATTTTTTTTGAAGGCGTGTGTCACTTACAAGTTTGCAATCGTTGTTAATATTTAGTGACCATTAGCACTGGGTTGAATGCTGCTGCTGTGGGAAACGGCCGCACGGCGGCAGCGTTTCTCCTTTCCCATACCTTGTTACTAGGGCAGCAGAGCTTTCCTGGAACTCGTGTTCCTAGGTTGTAAATTAGAATGGAATGTGTCAGGGAAAAAAACGCATAAGTTTATGTCTCAGGACATCTTTTTCATTGTTATAATTTAATTTTTTCAATCAGGGTAATGATTAGAATATTATTTGTTCTAGGTGTACACACTCTGGTTCATTTCTAAAATATATATATATATATTCACACACACATACATATATATATTCATGTACAGATCCTCTTCCCATGTAAATTAATACAGAGTGTTCAGTAGACCTCCCTTCGTATATGGTGAGTCTCTTATATATATGTATTTCATATGTATTTGTGTACGTATGGCAGCCCTACCCTTAATTTGCCCATTGCTCCCACCTTTCGTTTTAGATAACCATAGTTGTGTTCTAAGTGTGTGTCTTTCTCTGTGGAAATAAGTTCATTTGTATCAGTTGTTAGATGCCACCCAGAAGTGATATCATAAGATAGTTGTCTTTTGCTTTCCGACTTACCTCGTGTCCTGTGATTATCTCTAGGATCATCTATGGTGCAGCAAAGAGCAGTGTTTCATTGTTTTCCACGGCTGATATTCCACTGTGCACATGGACCACTTCTTCTTTGTCCACTCATCTGCTGATGGCCATTTTGGTCGCTACCATGTCTTGGCTTTTGTGCATATTGCTGCAGTGCACCTTTGCCAGCCTGTGTCTTCTCGACTCTGGTCTGCTCGGGTGAAAGGCCCAGCGGTGGGCCTGCTGGATTGAATGGTACCTCAATTTTTGCTTTGAAACACAGTTCCTTTGTGTTCTCATTATTGGCTCTTACTCCTTTACACCTCAACAGCAGCGAGAGGGTACACAGTTCTCTAAAACCTCTTCAGCGTTGATTGTTTGTAGACTTTCTGCTTATGGTCATTCGAGTGGTGTGTGTTGAGACCTTTTCATAGATTAGATTGGCATGAGTCTAATAATTCCTGATGTTGAACTTTTATCCATTTCCCTTTTTATTTGCAAAGAGTGTGTAAAACTTACCTCTCATAGGATCTTCTTGAAAACTTTGCTCTCTTTTAAGCTTTTTGGCCACTCCCTACCTCAGAACATTTTTTTGAGGGCAGGTGTCCTTTACAGCCCTGAGTCCTTGTGAATATTAAGTGACCATCAGCCGTGGTTTAGAGCCGCTCTTGCGGGAATCGGCCACAAGGCGGCACAATTTCTCCATTTACAACTCAGGGCATTTGGGCAACAGAGGCTTCCTGGAAATCGTGTTAGTAGGCTGTAAATTAGAGTGGAATGTGCCAAGGCAAACCCCTAACAGCTTATATCTCCTTACTCTTGTTTGTCTTTTAAATGTAATTTTTCTTTTTCCTCAGAGCAAATGAGATAAAAATGTTGTGTATGTTCTAGGTGTACAGAATCTGGTTCATTATATCTATGTATCTATCTATTCATCTTTGCCTCCTTTCCCATGGACGTTATTACAGAGTGTTGAGTGGACCTCTCTCGGTATTCCATAGGTCTTTGGTGATTCTAGGTTTCATATGTATTAGTATAGGGCTGACACCCCCATATCCTAATTTATCCATTCTTACCACCTTTCCGTTTGGTTAAACATAATCTTGATTTCTTAATCCATGAGTGTCCTTTTCTTCGAAATAATTTCATGGGTATCATTTTTTAGGTAACACGTATAAGTGATATCATAGGATATCTTTCTTTCGCTTTCTTTCTCACTTCAAGGTGTGTGATTATCTCTGGGTCCTTCTATGGTGGTGCAAACAGCACTGTTTCATGCTTTTCCATGGCTCATGTTCCACTGTGTACATGGACCACTTCTTCTTTGTCCATTCATCTGTTGATGGCCATTTTGGTTGCTTCCAAGTCTTGGCTGTGGTAAATATCACTGCAGTGTAGGATTGCCAGCCTGTGTCTTTTGGATTCTGGTCTTCTCAGGTGATAGGCACAGCAGTGGGTCTACCAGACCATATGGTAGCTCAATTTTTACCTTGAAACGCATGTTCTTTCTGTTGTAACTACTGGCTGTTACCAGTTTTCCTCCCACCAGCAGCTACAGGGTACACAGAGTTCTCTAAAACCCGTTCAGCATGTATTGTTTGTGGACTGTTTTGCTGATGATCATTCTGACTGTTGTGAGGTGAACGTTTTCATAGATTGGATTTGCGTGTCTTTATTAATTTCTGATGTTAAGCATTTTTTCCATGCCCTTGCTTTGGTGAAAGAAAAAAAAAAGAGAAGAAAAGCCAAAATGTGTGTAAAATATGCCTCTTGAAATTGTCTTCTTGAAAGGTTGCCTCTTTTGAAGTTTTTGGTCGATTTTCGACCCCAGAATGTTTTTTTGAGGACAGGTGTCATTTACAGGCCTGCAATTGAGGTGAATTTTAACTGACCATTTGCACTGGGTTTAAAGCTGCTGCTGTTGGAGGAAGGCCGAAATGCTGCAGGATCTCTCCACTCTCAAATCTGGTTACTAGGTCAGCAGAGCCTTCCTGGAAGCTGTGTTCCAAGGTTGGAAGTTAGAATGGCATGAGCCAGGAAGAACATCCATAATTTTCTGCCCCATTGTTTCTTGTTCACTTTTTTAATATAATCTTTTATGACAGCAAATTTGATTGTAACGTTTGCTTTGTTCTAGGTGTGCAAGATGTGTTTGTTTTTTACACCGAGACATATATGTATTCATCTTGGGATCCATTTGCCACGTAGGTTATGACACAGTGTTGAGAAGGCTTCTCTTGGAATTCTGTAGGTCTTTGGTGATTATGTACTTCACGTGTGTTTGTATATCTCTGTCAACCCCAATATCCTAATATATCCAATCTTTACAACTTTCCAATTGGTTAAGCATAAGTTTGTGTAATAAATCTGTGATTCCTGTTATCTGTGGAAATATCTTCGTTGGTATCCATTTCTAGGTAACACCTATAACTGATATCATAGGATACGTGTCTTTCGCTTTGTGACTTACTTCAAGTTGTGTGATCACCTCCAGAGTCATCTACGGTTCTTCAAACTGCTTCGTTTCATGTTTTTTCCATGGCTCATATTCCATCTGTACACGTGCCAGTTCTCCTTTGTCCATTCGTATCTTGATGGACTTTTTGGTTGTTTCCATGTCTTGGCGATTGTAATACTGCTGCAGGGCAGTTTTGCCTGAACGTGTCATTCCACTTCCGTCTTCCTAGGTTATAGGCCAAGGAGTGGGCCTGCGGGATCATATGGTATCTCAGTGTTTACCTTTTAAAGGCTGCTCCATTCTCTTTTCGTTAGTGGCACTTACCAGTTTACGAGCCACTTAAAGGTGAGAGTGCATTTGCTCACAGCCTCTTCAGCATGTATTCTTTGTATTTCTTTGCTGAGGGTCATTCTGACCGGTGTGAGCTGATACCATTTTGTGGCTGGATTTGCCTATGTCTAATAATTCCTTACATTGAGCTTATAGCCATGCATTTTTTATTGTTTTTTAAAGAGTGAGTACAGCTTACCTTCAAATAGTTTCTTGAAGTATGCGGCATATTTTGAATTTATTTTGCCATTACCTCCCTCAACACGTTTTGCTGGCAGGTGTCATTTATAGCCCTGCAGTCCTTGTGAATACGAAGTGACCTTTAGCACAGGTTGTAAAACTGCTGTTGCGGCAAACGGCCACAGGGCGGCAGCATTTCTACATTGCCTACTCTAGTTACTAGGGAAAGAGTACCTTCTGGGAAATAGTGTTCCTTGGTTGTAAATTAGAGTGGAATGTGCCCGGATAAACACACAAAGCTTATGTCTCCTTAGTTATGTTTGTTTTTTATATTGACTGTATTTATTGTATCGGAGTAATACTCCGTTGTGTACACGGACCACTTCTTTTTCGTGCATTCATCGGTTGATGGACATTTTGGTTGTTCCAAGTCTTGGCTAGGGTAAATAGAGCTGCAGTGTAGGATTGTCAACGTGTGTCTTTTTTATTCTGGTCCTCTCAGGTGATAGAGCCAGTAGTGGGCCGACCAGATCATATGGTAGCTCAATTTTGACCTCCTTTCTGTTCTCACTACTGGCTCTTACCATTTGACATCCCAGCAGCAGCTAGAGGGTACACAGTTGTCTAAAACCCCTTGAGCATTTATTGTTTGGAGATTTTTGGCTGATGATCATTCTGACTGTTGTCACGTAAACGTTTTTGTAGATTGCATTTGCATGTCTTTAGTAATTCCTGATGTGGAGCTTTTTCCACGGCCTTTTTTGTTAAACGAAAATAAAGAAAAAGAGAAAGAATGTGAGTTAAATGTGCCTCTTGAAAGATTGCCCTCTTTTGCATTTTTTCGTCGATATTCGAACCCAGGATTTTTTTGAGGGCAGGTGTCATTTACAGAGGTGCCATTCTTGTGGATAGTAAGAGACCCTGAATGCTGTGTTTAAAGCTGCTTTTGCAGGAGACAGTCACAAGGCTGTGGCATGTCTCCGTTCCCAAATCTGGTTACTAGGGCAAAAGAGCCTTCCTAGGTGTAATGTTCCAACCTGTAAGTTAGAATGGAATGGGCCAGGAAAAACCCCCATGAGTTTATGTCTCATTACTTCTTGTTGGTTTTCTTAATTTGATTTTTATTTGTTATCACAGCAAATTTGATTACCATGTTTTGTTTGTTCTGGGTGTGCAAGATGTGGTTCTTTCACATATATGCCTATTATCTGTTCACCTTCGGATCCATTTCCCATGTGGGTTAGGACACAATGTTGAGTAGTCTTCTCTTGGTATTCCATAGGTCTTTGGTGCTTATATATTTCACATGTGTTGGTGTAGCTCTGTTTCCCACAATATGCTAATTTATCCAGTCCTCAAACCTTTCCATTTGGTTAACCATACGTTTGTTGATCGAATCTTTGATTGCCTTGCTCTGTGAAGAATCTTCATTGGTATCAATTTTCAGGTAACACCATTAAGTGATATCATAGGATATGTGTCCTTCGCCCTCTGACTTACTTCATGTTGTGATTACCTCCAGGCTCATCTATGGTGCTGCAAACGGCATTGTTTCATTTTTTTCCTTGGCTACTATTCCATCTGTACATGTACCGGTTCTCCTTTTCCATTCATCTTTGGATGGACTTTTTGGTAGCTTCCCTGTGTGGCCTACTGTCATACTGTTGCAGTGCAGTTTTGCCTGCCTGTGTCTTTCTAATTGTGTCTTCTTAGGTCATAGGCCCGGGAGTGTGCCTGCTGAGTCCTATGGTGCCTCAATGGGTATCTGTTAAAGGCAGCTCCGTTCTGTTTTCATTAGTGGCTCTTCCCAGTTTAGTCCCACTTAGAGATGAGGGTACGCCTTTCTCCACAGCCCCTTCAGCATTTACTGTTTGCAGAATTTTTGCTGATGGTCATTCTGACCGGTGTGAGCTGATACGTTTGTGAAGATTGGATTTGCATATCTTTAACATTTCCTCATGATGAGCATTTTTCCACGACTTTTTTGTTGTTGTTGCTGTTAAAAAGAAAATAAAACACCAGTGTGTGTAAAATATACCTCTTGAAATTGTCTTCTTGAAACCTTGCCCTCTTTTGAAACTTTTGCTCGATTTTCGACCGCAGGATTTTTTTTGAAGGCGTGTGTCACTTACAAGTTTGCAATCGTTGTTAATATTTAGTGACCATTAGCACTGGGTTGAATGCTGCTGCTGTGGGAAACGGCCGCACGGCGGCAGCGTTTCTCCTTTCCCAAACCTTGTTACTAGGGCAGCAGAGCTTTCCTGGAACTCGTGTTCCTAGGTTGTAAATTAGAATGGAATGTGTCAGGAAAAAAAACGCATAAGTTTATGTCTCAGGACATCTTTTTCATTGTTATAATTTAATTTTTTCCATCAGGGTAATGGTTAGAATATTATTTGTTCTAGGTGTACACACTCTGGTTCATTTCTAAAATATATATATATATATATATTCACACACACATACATATATATATTCATGTACAGATCCTCTTCCCATGTAAATTAATACAGAGTGTTCAGTAGACCTCCCTTCGTATATGGTGAGTCTCTTATATATACGTATTTCATATGTATTTGTGTACGTATGGCAGCCCTACCCTTAATTTGCCCATTGCTCCCACCTTTCGTTTTAGATAACCATAGTTGTGTTCTAAGTGTGTGTCTTTCTCTGTGGAAATAAGTTCATTTGTATCAGTTGTTAGATGCCACCCAGAAGTGATATCATAAGATATTTGTCTTTTGCTTTCCGACTTACCTCGTGTCCTGTGATTATCTCTAGGATCATCTATGGTGCAGCAAAGAGCAGTGTTCCCTTGTTTTCCACGGCTAATATTCCACTGTGCACATGGACCACTTCTTCTTTGTCCACTCATCTGCTGATGGCCATTTTGGTCGCCACCATGTCTTGGCTTTTGTGCATATTGCTGCAGTGCACCTTTGCCAGCCTGTGTCTTCTCGACTCTGGTCTGCTCGGGTGAAAGGCCCAGCGGTGGGCCTGCTGGATTGAATGGTACCTCAATTTTTGCTTTGAAACACAGTTCCTTTGTGTTCTCATTATTGGCTCTTACTCCTTTACACCTCAACAGCAGCGAGAGGGTACACAGTTCTCTAAAACCTCTTCAGCATTGATTGTTTGTAGACTTTCTGCTTATGGTCATTCGAGTGGTGTGTGTTGAGACCTTTTCATAGATTAGATTGGCATGAGTCTAATAACTCCTGATGTTGAACTTTTATCCATTTCCCTTTTTATTTGTAAAGAGTGTGTAAAACTTACCTCTCATAGGATCTTCTTGAAAACTTTGCTCTCTTTTAAGCTTTTTGGCCACTCCCTACCTCAGAACATTTTTTTGAGGGCAGGTGTCCTTTACAGCCCTGAGTCCTTGTGAGTATTAAGTGACCATCAGCCGCGGTTTAGAGCCGCTCTTGCGGGAATCGGCCACAAGGCGGCACAATTTCTCCATTTACAACTCAGGGCATTTGGGCAACAGAGGCTTCCTGGAAATCGTGTTAGTAGGCTGTAAATTAGAGTGGAATGTGCCAAGGCAAACCCCTAACAGCTTATATCTCCTTACTCTTGTTTGTCTTTTAAATGTAATTTTTCTTTTTCCTCAGAGCAAATGAGATAAAAATGTTGTGTATGTTCTAGGTGTACAGAATCTGGTTCATTATATCTATGTATCTATCTATTCATCTTTGCCTCCTTTCCCATGGACGTTATTACAGAGTGTTGAGTGGACCTCTCTTGGTATTCCATAGGTCTTTGGTGATTCTAGGTTTCATATGTATTAGTATAGGGCTGACACCCCCATATCCTAATTTATCCATTCTTACCACCTTTCCGTCTGGTTAAACATAATCTTGATTTCTTAATCCATGAGTGTCCTTTTCTTCGAAATAAGTTCATGGGTATCATTTTTTAGGTAACACGTATAAGTGATATCATAGGATATCTTTCTTTCGCTTTCTTTCTCACTTCAAGGTGTGTGATTATCTCTGGGTCCTTCTATGGTGGTGCAAACAGCACTGTTTCATGCTTTTCCATGGCTCATGTTCCACTGTGTACATGGACCACTTCTTCTTTGTCCATTCATCTGTTGATGGCCATTTTGGTTGCTTCCAAGTCTTGGCTGTGGTAAATATCACTGCAGTGTAGGATTGCCAGCCTGTGTCTTTTGGATTCTGGTCTTCTCAGGTGATAGGCACAGCAGTGGGTCTACCAGACCACATGGTAGCTCAATTTTTACCTTGAAACGCATGTTCTTTCTGTTGTAACTACTGGCTGTTACCAGTTTTCCTCCCACCAGCAGCTACAGGGTACACAGAGTTCTCTAAAACCCGTTCAGCATGTATTGTTTGTGGACTGTTTTGCTGATGATCATTCTGACTGTTGTGAGGTGAACGTTTTCATAGATTGGATTTGCGTGTCTTTATTAATTTCTGATGTTAAGCATTTTTTCCATGCCCTTGCTTTGGTGAAAGAAAAAAAAAAGAGAAGAAAAGCCAAAATGTGTGTAAAATATGCCTCTTGAAATTGTCTTCTTGAAAGGTTGCCTCTTTTGAAGTTTTTGGTCGATTTTCGACCCCAGAATGTTTTTTTGAGGACAGGTGTCATTTACAGGCCTGCAATTGAGGTGAATTTTAACTGACCATTTGCACTGGGTTTAAAGCTGCTGCTGTTGGAGGAAGGCCGAAATGCTGCAGGATTTCTCCACTCTCAAATCTGGTTACTAGGTCAGCAGAGCCTTCCTGGAAGCTGTGTTCCAAGGTTGGAAGTTAGAATGGCATGAGCCAGGAAGAACATCCATAATTTTCTGCCCCATTGTTTCTTGTTCACTTTTTTAATATAATCTTTTATGACAGCAAATTTGATTGTAACGTTTGCTTTGTTCTAGGTGTGCAAGATGTGTTTGTTTTTTACACCGAGACATATATGTATTCATCTTGGGATCCATTTGCCACGTAGGTTATGACACAGTGTTGAGAAGGCTTCTCTTGGAATTCTGTAGGTCTTTGGTGATTATGTACTTCACGTGTGTTTGTATATCTCTGTCAACCCCAATATCCTAATATATCCAATCTTTACAACTTTCCAATTGGTTAAGCATAAGTTTGTGTAATAAATCTGTGATTCCTGTTATCTGTGGAAATATCTTCGTTGGTATCCATTTCTAGGTAACACCTATAACTGATATCATAGGATACGTGTCTTTCGCTTTGTGACTTACTTCAAGTTGTGTGATCACCTCCAGAGTCATCTACGGTTCTTCAAACTGCTTCGTTTCATGTTTTTTCCATGGCTCATATTCCATCTGTACACGTGCCAGTTCTCCTTTGTCCATTCGTATCTTGATGGACTTTTTGGTTGTTTCCATGTCTTGGCGATTGTAATACTGCTGCAGGGCAGTTTTGCCTGAACGTGTCATTCCACTTCCGTCTTCCTAGGTTATAGGCCAAGGAGTGGGCCTGCGGGATCATATGGTATCTCAGTGTTTACCTTTTAAAGGCTGCTCCATTCTCTTTTCGTTAGTGGCACTTACCAGTTTACGAGCCACTTAAAGGTGAGAGTGCATTTGCTCACAGCCTCTTCAGCATGTATTCTTTGTATTTCTTTGCTGAGGGTCATTCTGACCGGTGTGAGCTGATACCATTTTGTGGCTGGATTTGCCTATGTCTAATAATTCCTTACATTGAGCTTATAGCCATGCATTTTTTATTGTTTTTTAAAGAGTGAGTACAGCTTACCTTCAAATAGTTTCTTGAAGTATGCGGCATATTTTGAATTTATTTTGCCATTACCTCCCTCAACACGTTTTGCTGGCAGGTGTCATTTATAGCCCTGCAGTCCTTGTGAATACGAAGTGACCTTTAGCACAGGTTGTAAAACTGCTGTTGCGGCAAACGGCCACAGGGCGGCAGCATTTCTACATTGCCTACTCTAGTTACTAGGGAAAGAGTACCTTCTGGGAAATAGTGTTCCTTGGTTGTAAATTAGAGTGGAATGTGCCCGGATAAACACACAAAGCTTATGTCTCCTTAGTTATGTTTGTTTTTTATATTGACTGTATTTATTGTATCGGAGTAATACTCCGTTGTGTACACGGACCACTTCTTTTTCGTGCATTCATCGGTTGATGGACATTTTGGTTGTTCCAAGTCTTGGCTAGGGTAAATAGAGCTGCAGTGTAGGATTGTCAACGTGTGTCTTTTTTATTCTGGTCCTCTCAGGTGATAGAGCCAGTAGTGGGCCGACCAGATCATATGGTAGCTCAATTTTGACCTCCTTTCTGTTCTCACTACTGGCTCTTACCATTTGACATCCCAGCAGCAGCTAGAGGGTACACAGTTGTCTAAAACCCCTTGAGCATTTATTGTTTGGAGATTTTTGGCTGATGATCATTCTGACTGTTGTCACGTAAACGTTTTTGTAGATTGCATTTGCATGTCTTTAGTAATTCCTGATGTGGAGCTTTTTCCACGGCCTTTTTTGTTAAACGAAAATAAAGAAAAAGAGAAAGAATGTGAGTTAAATGTGCCTCTTGAAAGATTGCCCTCTTTTGCATTTTTTCGTCGATATTCGAACCCAGGATTTTTTTGAGGGCAGGTGTCATTTACAGAGGTGCCATTCTTGTGGATAGTAAGAGACCCTGAATGCTGTGTTTAAAGCTGCTTTTGCAGGAGACAGTCACAAGGCTGTGGCATGTCTCCGTTCCCAAATCTGGTTACTAGGGCAAAAGAGCCTTCCTAGGTGTAATGTTCCAACCTGTAAGTTAGAATGGAATGGGCCAGGAAAAACCCCCATGAGTTTATGTCTCATTACTTCTTGTTGGTTTTCTTAATTTGATTTTTATTTGTTATCACAGCAAATTTGATTACCATGTTTTGTTTGTTCTGGGTGTGCAAGATGTGGTTCTTTCACATATATGCCTATTATCTGTTCACCTTCGGATCCATTTCCCATGTGGGTTAGGACACAATGTTGAGTAGTCTTCTCTTGGTATTCCATAGGTCTTTGGTGCTTATATATTTCACATGTGTTGGTGTAGCTCTGTTTCCCACAATATGCTAATTTATCCAGTCCTCAAACCTTTCCATTTGGTTAACCATACGTTTGTTGATCGAATCTTTGATTGCCTTGCTCTGTGAAGAATCTTCATTGGTATCAATTTTCAGGTAACACCATTAAGTGATATCATAGGATATGTGTCCTTCGCCCTCTGACTTACTTCATGTTGTGATTACCTCCAGGCTCATCTATGGTGCTGCAAACGGCATTGTTTCATTTTTTTCCTTGGCTACTATTCCATCTGTACATGTACCGGTTCTCCTTTTCCATTCATCTTTGGATGGACTTTTTGGTAGCTTCCCTGTGTGGCCTACTGTCATACTGTTGCAGTGCAGTTTTGCCTGCCTGTGTCTTTCTAATTGTGTCTTCTTAGGTCATAGGCCCGGGAGTGTGCCTGCTGAGTCCTATGGTGCCTCAATGGGTATCTGTTAAAGGCAGCTCCGTTCTGTTTTCATTAGTGGCTCTTCCCAGTTTAGTCCCACTTAGAGATGAGGGTACGCCTTTCTCCACAGCCCCTTCAGCATTTACTGTTTGCAGAATTTTTGCTGATGGTCATTCTGACCGGTGTGAGCTGATACGTTTGTGAAGATTGGATTTGCATATCTTTAACATTTCCTCATGATGAGCATTTTTCCACGACTTTTTTGTTGTTGTTGCTGTTAAAAAGAAAATAAAACACCAGTGTGTGTAAAATATACCTCTTGAAATTGTCTTCTTGAAACCTTGCCCTCTTTTGAAACTTTTGCTCGATTTTCGACCGCAGGATTTTTTTTGAAGGCGTGTGTCACTTACAAGTTTGCAATCGTTGTTAATATTTAGTGACCATTAGCACTGGGTTGAATGCTGCTGCTGTGGGAAACGGCCGCACGGCGGCAGCGTTTCTCCTTTCCCAAACCTTGTTACTAGGGCAGCAGAGCTTTCCTGGAACTCGTGTTCCTAGGTTGTAAATTAGAATGGAATGTGTCAGGAAAAAAAACGCATAAGTTTATGTCTCAGGACATCTTTTTCATTGTTATAATTTAATTTTTTCCATCAGGGTAATGGTTAGAATATTATTTGTTCTAGGTGTACACACTCTGGTTCATTTCTAAAATATATATATATATATATTCACACACACATACATATATATATTCATGTACAGATCCTCTTCCCATGTAAATTAATACAGAGTGTTCAGTAGACCTCCCTTCGTATATGGTGAGTCTCTTATATATATGTATTTCATATGTATTTGTGTACGTATGGCAGCCCTACCCTTAATTTGCCCATTGCTCCCACCTTTCGTTTTAGATAACCATAGTTGTGTTCTAAGTGTGTGTCTTTCTCTGTGGAAATAAGTTCATTTGTATCAGTTGTTAGATGCCACCCAGAAGTGATATCATAAGATATTTGTCTTTTGCTTTCCGACTTACCTCGTGTCCTGTGATTATCTCTAGGATCATCTATGGTGCAGCAAAGAGCAGTGTTCCCTTGTTTTCCACGGCTAATATTCCACTGTGCACATGGACCACTTCTTCTTTGTCCACTCATCTGCTGATGGCCATTTTGGTCGCCACCATGTCTTGGCTTTTGTGCATATTGCTGCAGTGCACCTTTGCCAGCCTGTGTCTTCTCGACTCTGGTCTGCTCGGGTGAAAGGCCCAGCGGTGGGCCTGCTGGATTGAATGGTACCTCAATTTTTGCTTTGAAACACAGTTCCTTTGTGTTCTCATTATTGGCTCTTACTCCTTTACACCTCAACAGCAGCGAGAGGGTACACAGTTCTCTAAAACCTCTTCAGCATTGATTGTTTGTAGACTTTCTGCTTATGGTCATTCGAGTGGTGTGTGTTGAGACCTTTTCATAGATTAGATTGGCATGAGTCTAATAACTCCTGATGTTGAACTTTTATCCATTTCCCTTTTTATTTGTAAAGAGTGTGTAAAACTTACCTCTCATAGGATCTTCTTGAAAACTTTGCTCTCTTTTAAGCTTTTTGGCCACTCCCTACCTCAGAACATTTTTTTGAGGGCAGGTGTCCTTTACAGCCCTGAGTCCTTGTGAGTATTAAGTGACCATCAGCCGCGGTTTAGAGCCGCTCTTGCGGGAATCGGCCACAAGGCGGCACAATTTCTCCATTTACAACTCAGGGCATTTGGGCAACAGAGGCTTCCTGGAAATCGTGTTAGTAGGCTGTAAATTAGAGTGGAATGTGCCAAGGCAAACCCCTAACAGCTTATATCTCCTTACTCTTGTTTGTCTTTTAAATGTAATTTTTCTTTTTCCTCAGAGCAAATGAGATAAAAATGTTGTGTATGTTCTAGGTGTACAGAATCTGGTTCATTATATCTATGTATCTATCTATTCATCTTTGCCTCCTTTCCCATGGACGTTATTACAGAGTGTTGAGTGGACCTCTCTTGGTATTCCATAGGTCTTTGGTGATTCTAGGTTTCATATGTATTAGTATAGGGCTGACACCCCCATATCCTAATTTATCCATTCTTACCACCTTTCCGTCTGGTTAAACATAATCTTGATTTCTTAATCCATGAGTGTCCTTTTCTTCGAAATAAGTTCATGGGTATCATTTTTTAGGTAACACGTATAAGTGATATCATAGGATATCTTTCTTTCGCTTTCTTTCTCACTTCAAGGTGTGTGATTATCTCTGGGTCCTTCTATGGTGGTGCAAACAGCACTGTTTCATGCTTTTCCATGGCTCATGTTCCACTGTGTACATGGACCACTTCTTCTTTGTCCATTCATCTGTTGATGGCCATTTTGGTTGCTTCCAAGTCTTGGCTGTGGTAAATATCACTGCAGTGTAGGATTGCCAGCCTGTGTCTTTTGGATTCTGGTCTTCTCAGGTGATAGGCACAGCAGTGGGTCTACCAGACCATATGGTAGCTCAATTTTTACCTTGAAACGCATGTTCTTTCTGTTGTAACTACTGGCTGTTACCAGTTTTCCTCCCACCAGCAGCTACAGGGTACACAGAGTTCTCTAAAACCCGTTCAGCATGTATTGTTTGTGGACTGTTTTGCTGATGATCATTCTGACTGTTGTGAGGTGAACGTTTTCATAGATTGGATTTGCGTGTCTTTATTAATTTCTGATGTTAAGCATTTTTTCCATGCCCTTGCTTTGGTGAAAGAAAAAAAAAAGAGAAGAAAAGCCAAAATGTGTGTAAAATATGCCTCTTGAAATTGTCTTCTTGAAAGGTTGCCTCTTTTGAAGTTTTTGGTCGATTTTCGACCCCAGAATGTTTTTTTGAGGACAGGTGTCATTTACAGGCCTGCAATTGAGGTGAATTTTAACTGACCATTTGCACTGGGTTTAAAGCTGCTGCTGTTGGAGGAAGGCCGAAATGCTGCAGGATTTCTCCACTCTCAAATCTGGTTACTAGGTCAGCAGAGCCTTCCTGGAAGCTGTGTTCCAAGGTTGGAAGTTAGAATGGCATGAGCCAGGAAGAACATCCATAATTTTCTGCCCCATTGTTTCTTGTTCACTTTTTTAATATAATCTTTTATGACAGCAAATTTGATTGTAACGTTTGCTTTGTTCTAGGTGTGCAAGATGTGTTTGTTTTTTACACCGAGACATATATGTATTCATCTTGGGATCCATTTGCCACGTAGGTTATGACACAGTGTTGAGAAGGCTTCTCTTGGAATTCTGTAGGTCTTTGGTGATTATGTACTTCACGTGTGTTTGTATATCTCTGTCAACCCCAATATCCTAATATATCCAATCTTTACAACTTTCCAATTGGTTAAGCATAAGTTTGTGTAATAAATCTGTGATTCCTGTTATCTGTGGAAATATCTTCGTTGGTATCCATTTCTAGGTAACACCTATAACTGATATCATAGGATACGTGTCTTTCGCTTTGTGACTTACTTCAAGTTGTGTGATCACCTCCAGAGTCATCTACGGTTCTTCAAACTGCTTCGTTTCATGTTTTTTCCATGGCTCATATTCCATCTGTACACGTGCCAGTTCTCCTTTGTCCATTCGTATCTTGATGGACTTTTTGGTTGTTTCCATGTCTTGGCGATTGTAATACTGCTGCAGGGCAGTTTTGCCTGAACGTGTCATTCCACTTCCGTCTTCCTAGGTTATAGGCCAAGGAGTGGGCCTGCGGGATCATATGGTATCTCAGTGTTTACCTTTTAAAGGCTGCTCCATTCTCTTTTCGTTAGTGGCACTTACCAGTTTACGAGCCACTTAAAGGTGAGAGTGCATTTGCTCACAGCCTCTTCAGCATGTATTCTTTGTATTTCTTTGCTGAGGGTCATTCTGACCGGTGTGAGCTGATACCATTTTGTGGCTGGATTTGCCTATGTCTAATAATTCCTTACATTGAGCTTATAGCCATGCATTTTTTATTGTTTTTTAAAGAGTGAGTACAGCTTACCTTCAAATAGTTTCTTGAAGTATGCGGCATATTTTGAATTTATTTTGCCATTACCTCCCTCAACACGTTTTGCTGGCAGGTGTCATTTATAGCCCTGCAGTCCTTGTGAATACGAAGTGACCTTTAGCACAGGTTGTAAAACTGCTGTTGCGGCAAACGGCCACAGGGCGGCAGCATTTCTACATTGCCTACTCTAGTTACTAGGGAAACAGTACCTTCTGGGAAGTAGTGTTCCTTGGTTGTAAATTAGAGTGGAATGTGCCCGGATAAACACACAAAGCTTATGTCTCCTTAGTTATGTTTGTTTTTTATATTGACTGTATTTATTGTATCGGAGTAATACTCCGTTGTGTACACGGACCACTTCTTTTTCGTGCATTCATCGGTTGATGGACATTTTGGTTGTTCCAAGTCTTGGCTAGGGTAAATAGAGCTGCAGTGTAGGATTGTCAACGTGTGTCTTTTTTATTCTGGTCCTCTCAGGTGATAGAGCCAGTAGTGGGCCGACCAGATCATATGGTAGCTCAATTTTGACCTCCTTTCTGTTCTCACTACTGGCTCTTACCATTTGACATCCCAGCAGCAGCTAGAGGGTACACAGTTGTCTAAAACCCCTTGAGCATTTATTGTTTGGAGATTTTTGGCTGATGATCATTCTGACTGTTGTCACGTAAACGTTTTTGTAGATTGCATTTGCATGTCTTTAGTAATTCCTGATGTGGAGCTTTTTCCACGGCCTTTTTTGTTAAACGAAAATAAAGAAAAAGAGAAAGAATGTGAGTTAAATGTGCCTCTTGAAAGATTGCCCTCTTTTGCATTTTTTCGTCGATATTCGAACCCAGGATTTTTTTGAGGGCAGGTGTCATTTACAGAGGTGCCATTCTTGTGGATAGTAAGAGACCCTGAATGCTGTGTTTAAAGCTGCTTTTGCAGGAGACAGTCACAAGGCTGTGGCATGTCTCCGTTCCCAAATCTGGTTACTAGGG
The DNA here is from genome assembly GCF_964374135.1 of Grampus griseus. Taxonomy (NCBI): domain Eukaryota; kingdom Metazoa; phylum Chordata; class Mammalia; order Artiodactyla; family Delphinidae; genus Grampus; species Grampus griseus. The sequence continues at coordinate 172,044 of NW_028133133.1, forward strand.
CAAAAGAGCCTTCCTAGGTGTAATGTTCCAACCTGTAAGTTAGAATGGAATGGGCCAGGAAAAACCCCCATGAGTTTATGTCTCATTACTTCTTGTTGGTTTTCTTAATTTGATTTTTATTTGTTATCACAGCAAATTTGATTACCATGTTTTGTTTGTTCTGGGTGTGCAAGATGTGGTTCTTTCACATATATGCCTATTATCTGTTCACCTTCGGATCCATTTCCCATGTGGGTTAGGACACAATGTTGAGTAGTCTTCTCTTGGTATTCCATAGGTCTTTGGTGCTTATATATTTCACATGTGTTGGTGTAGCTCTGTTTCCCACAATATGCTAATTTATCCAGTCCTCAAACCTTTCCATTTGGTTAACCATACGTTTGTTGATCGAATCTTTGATTGCCTTGCTCTGTGAAGAATCTTCATTGGTATCAATTTTCAGGTAACACCATTAAGTGATATCATAGGATATGTGTCCTTCGCCCTCTGACTTACTTCATGTTGTGATTACCTCCAGGCTCATCTATGGTGCTGCAAACGGCATTGTTTCATTTTTTTCCTTGGCTACTATTCCATCTGTACATGTACCGGTTCTCCTTTTCCATTCATCTTTGGATGGACTTTTTGGTAGCTTCCCTGTGTGGCCTACTGTCATACTGTTGCAGTGCAGTTTTGCCTGCCTGTGTCTTTCTAATTGTGTCTTCTTAGGTCATAGGCCCGGGAGTGTGCCTGCTGAGTCCTATGGTGCCTCAATGGGTATCTGTTAAAGGCAGCTCCGTTCTGTTTTCATTAGTGGCTCTTCCCAGTTTAGTCCCACTTAGAGATGAGGGTACGCCTTTCTCCACAGCCCCTTCAGCATTTACTGTTTGCAGAATTTTTGCTGATGGTCATTCTGACCGGTGTGAGCTGATACGTTTGTGAAGATTGGATTTGCATATCTTTAACATTTCCTCATGATGAGCATTTTTCCACGACTTTTTTGTTGTTGTTGCTGTTAAAAAGAAAATAAAACACCAGTGTGTGTAAAATATACCTCTTGAAATTGTCTTCTTGAAACCTTGCCCTCTTTTGAAACTTTTGCTCGATTTTCGACCGCAGGATTTTTTTTGAAGGCGTGTGTCACTTACAAGTTTGCAATCGTTGTTAATATTTAGTGACCATTAGCACTGGGTTGAATGCTGCTGCTGTGGGAAACGGCCGCACGGCGGCAGCGTTTCTCCTTTCCCAAACCTTGTTACTAGGGCAGCAGAGCTTTCCTGGAACTCGTGTTCCTAGGTTGTAAATTAGAATGGAATGTGTCAGGAAAAAAAACGCATAAGTTTATGTCTCAGGACATCTTTTTCATTGTTATAATTTAATTTTTTCCATCAGGGTAATGGTTAGAATATTATTTGTTCTAGGTGTACACACTCTGGTTCATTTCTAAAATATATATATATATATATTCACACACACATACATATATATATTCATGTACAGATCCTCTTCCCATGTAAATTAATACAGAGTGTTCAGTAGACCTCCCTTCGTATATGGTGAGTCTCTTATATATATGTATTTCATATGTATTTGTGTACGTATGGCAGCCCTACCCTTAATTTGCCCATTGCTCCCACCTTTCGTTTTAGATAACCATAGTTGTGTTCTAAGTGTGTGTCTTTCTCTGTGGAAATAAGTTCATTTGTATCAGTTGTTAGATGCCACCCAGAAGTGATATCATAAGATATTTGTCTTTTGCTTTCCGACTTACCTCGTGTCCTGTGATTATCTCTAGGATCATCTATGGTGCAGCAAAGAGCAGTGTTCCCTTGTTTTCCACGGCTAATATTCCACTGTGCACATGGACCACTTCTTCTTTGTCCACTCATCTGCTGATGGCCATTTTGGTCGCCACCATGTCTTGGCTTTTGTGCATATTGCTGCAGTGCACCTTTGCCAGCCTGTGTCTTCTCGACTCTGGTCTGCTCGGGTGAAAGGCCCAGCGGTGGGCCTGCTGGATTGAATGGTACCTCAATTTTTGCTTTGAAACACAGTTCCTTTGTGTTCTCATTATTGGCTCTTACTCCTTTACACCTCAACAGCAGCGAGAGGGTACACAGTTCCCTAAAACCTCTTCAGCATTGATTGTTTGTAGACTTTCTGCTTATGGTCATTCGAGTGGTGTGTGTTGAGACCTTTTCATAGATTAGATTGGCATGAGTCTAATAACTCCTGATGTTGAACTTTTATCCATTTCCCTTTTTATTTGTAAAGAGTGTGTAAAACTTACCTCTCATAGGATCTTCTTGAAAACTTTGCTCTCTTTTAAGCTTTTTGGCCACTCCCTACCTCAGAACATTTTTTTGAGGGCAGGTGTCCTTTACAGCCCTGAGTCCTTGTGAGTATTAAGTGACCATCAGCCGCGGTTTAGAGCCGCTCTTGCGGGAATCGGCCACAAGGCGGCACAATTTCTCCATTTACAACTCAGGGCATTTGGGCAACAGAGGCTTCCTGGAAATCGTGTTAGTAGGCTGTAAATTAGAGTGGAATGTGCCAAGGCAAACCCCTAACAGCTTATATCTCCTTACTCTTGTTTGTCTTTTAAATGTAATTTTTCTTTTTCCTCAGAGCAAATGAGATAAAAATGTTGTGTATGTTCTAGGTGTACAGAATCTGGTTCATTATATCTATGTATCTATCTATTCATCTTTGCCTCCTTTCCCATGGACGTTATTACAGAGTGTTGAGTGGACCTCTCTTGGTATTCCATAGGTCTTTGGTGATTCTAGGTTTCATATGTATTAGTATAGGGCTGACACCCCCATATCCTAATTTATCCATTCTTACCACCTTTCCGTCTGGTTAAACATAATCTTGATTTCTTAATCCATGAGTGTCCTTTTCTTCGAAATAAGTTCATGGGTATCATTTTTTAGGTAACACGTATAAGTGATATCATAGGATATCTTTCTTTCGCTTTCTTTCTCACTTCAAGGTGTGTGATTATCTCTGGGTCCTTCTATGGTGGTGCAAACAGCACTGTTTCATGCTTTTCCATGGCTCATGTTCCACTGTGTACATGGACCACTTCTTCTTTGTCCATTCATCTGTTGATGGCCATTTTGGTTGCTTCCAAGTCTTGGCTGTGGTAAATATCACTGCAGTGTAGGATTGCCAGCCTGTGTCTTTTGGATTCTGGTCTTCTCAGGTGATAGGCACAGCAGTGGGTCTACCAGACCATATGGTAGCTCAATTTTTACCTTGAAACGCATGTTCTTTCTGTTGTAACTACTGGCTGTTACCAGTTTTCCTCCCACCAGCAGCTACAGGGTACACAGAGTTCTCTAAAACCCGTTCAGCATGTATTGTTTGTGGACTGTTTTGCTGATGATCATTCTGACTGTTGTGAGGTGAACGTTTTCATAGATTGGATTTGCGTGTCTTTATTAATTTCTGATGTTAAGCATTTTTTCCATGCCCTTGCTTTGGTGAAAGAAAAAAAAAAGAGAAGAAAAGCCAAAATGTGTGTAAAATATGCCTCTTGAAATTGTCTTCTTGAAAGGTTGCCTCTTTTGAAGTTTTTGGTCGATTTTCGACCCCAGAATGTTTTTTTGAGGACAGGTGTCATTTACAGGCCTGCAATTGAGGTGAATTTTAACTGACCATTTGCACTGGGTTTAAAGCTGCTGCTGTTGGAGGAAGGCCGAAATGCTGCAGGATTTCTCCACTCTCAAATCTGGTTACTAGGTCAGCAGAGCCTTCCTGGAAGCTGTGTTCCAAGGTTGGAAGTTAGAATGGCATGAGCCAGGAAGAACATCCATAATTTTCTGCCCCATTGTTTCTTGTTCACTTTTTTAATATAATCTTTTATGACAGCAAATTTGATTGTAACGTTTGCTTTGTTCTAGGTGTGCAAGATGTGTTTGTTTTTTACACCGAGACATATATGTATTCATCTTGGGATCCATTTGCCACGTAGGTTATGACACAGTGTTGAGAAGGCTTCTCTTGGAATTCTGTAGGTCTTTGGTGATTATGTACTTCACGTGTGTTTGTATATCTCTGTCAACCCCAATATCCTAATATATCCAATCTTTACAACTTTCCAATTGGTTAAGCATAAGTTTGTGTAATAAATCTGTGATTCCTGTTATCTGTGGAAATATCTTCGTTGGTATCCATTTCTAGGTAACACCTATAACTGATATCATAGGATACGTGTCTTTCGCTTTGTGACTTACTTCAAGTTGTGTGATCACCTCCAGAGTCATCTACGGTTCTTCAAACTGCTTCGTTTCATGTTTTTTCCATGGCTCATATTCCATCTGTACACGTGCCAGTTCTCCTTTGTCCATTCGTATCTTGATGGACTTTTTGGTTGTTTCCATGTCTTGGCGATTGTAATACTGCTGCAGGGCAGTTTTGCCTGAACGTGTCATTCCACTTCCGTCTTCCTAGGTTATAGGCCAAGGAGTGGGCCTGCGGGATCATATGGTATCTCAGTGTTTACCTTTTAAAGGCTGCTCCATTCTCTTTTCGTTAGTGGCACTTACCAGTTTACGAGCCACTTAAAGGTGAGAGTGCATTTGCTCACAGCCTCTTCAGCATGTATTCTTTGTATTTCTTTGCTGAGGGTCATTCTGACCGGTGTGAGCTGATACCATTTTGTGGCTGGATTTGCCTATGTCTAATAATTCCTTACATTGAGCTTATAGCCATGCATTTTTTATTGTTTTTTAAAGAGTGAGTACAGCTTACCTTCAAATAGTTTCTTGAAGTATGCGGCATATTTTGAATTTATTTTGCCATTACCTCCCTCAACACGTTTTGCTGGCAGGTGTCATTTATAGCCCTGCAGTCCTTGTGAATACGAAGTGACCTTTAGCACAGGTTGTAAAACTGCTGTTGCGGCAAACGGCCACAGGGCGGCAGCATTTCTACATTGCCTACTCTAGTTACTAGGGAAAGAGTACCTTCTGGGAAATAGTGTTCCTTGGTTGTAAATTAGAGTGGAATGTGCCCGGATAAACACACAAAGCTTATGTCTCCTTAGTTATGTTTGTTTTTTATATTGACTGTATTTATTGTATCGGAGTAATACTCCGTTGTGTACACGGACCACTTCTTTTTCGTGCATTCATCGGTTGATGGACATTTTGGTTGTTCCAAGTCTTGGCTAGGGTAAATAGAGCTGCAGTGTAGGATTGTCAACGTGTGTCTTTTTTATTCTGGTCCTCTCAGGTGATAGAGCCAGTAGTGGGCCGACCAGATCATATGGTAGCTCAATTTTGACCTCCTTTCTGTTCTCACTACTGGCTCTTACCATTTGACATCCCAGCAGCAGCTAGAGGGTACACAGTTGTCTAAAACCCCTTGAGCATTTATTGTTTGGAGATTTTTGGCTGATGATCATTCTGACTGTTGTCACGTAAACGTTTTTGTAGATTGCATTTGCATGTCTTTAGTAATTCCTGATGTGGAGCTTTTTCCACGGCCTTTTTTGTTAAACGAAAATAAAGAAAAAGAGAAAGAATGTGAGTTAAATGTGCCTCTTGAAAGATTGCCCTCTTTTGCATTTTTTCGTCGATATTCGAACCCAGGATTTTTTTGAGGGCAGGTGTCATTTACAGAGGTGCCATTCTTGTGGATAGTAAGAGACCCTGAATGCTGTGTTTAAAGCTGCTTTTGCAGGAGACAGTCACAAGGCTGTGGCATGTCTCCGTTCCCAAATCTGGTTACTAGGGCAAAAGAGCCTTCCTAGGTGTAATGTTCCAACCTGTAAGTTAGAATGGAATGGGCCAGGAAAAACCCCCATGAGTTTATGTCTCATTACTTCTTGTTGGTTTTCTTAATTTGATTTTTATTTGTTATCACAGCAAATTTGATTACCATGTTTTGTTTGTTCTGGGTGTGCAAGATGTGGTTCTTTCACATATATGCCTATTATCTGTTCACCTTCGGATCCATTTCCCATGTGGGTTAGGACACAATGTTGAGTAGTCTTCTCTTGGTATTCCATAGGTCTTTGGTGCTTATATATTTCACATGTGTTGGTGTAGCTCTGTTTCCCACAATATGCTAATTTATCCAGTCCTCAAACCTTTCCATTTGGTTAACCATACGTTTGTTGATCGAATCTTTGATTGCCTTGCTCTGTGAAGAATCTTCATTGGTATCAATTTTCAGGTAACACCATTAAGTGATATCATAGGATATGTGTCCTTCGCCCTCTGACTTACTTCATGTTGTGATTACCTCCAGGCTCATCTATGGTGCTGCAAACGGCATTGTTTCATTTTTTTCCTTGGCTACTATTCCATCTGTACATGTACCGGTTCTCCTTTTCCATTCATCTTTGGATGGACTTTTTGGTAGCTTCCCTGTGTGGCCTACTGTCATACTGTTGCAGTGCAGTTTTGCCTGCCTGTGTCTTTCTAATTGTGTCTTCTTAGGTCATAGGCCCGGGAGTGTGCCTGCTGAGTCCTATGGTGCCTCAATGGGTATCTGTTAAAGGCAGCTCCGTTCTGTTTTCATTAGTGGCTCTTCCCAGTTTAGTCCCACTTAGAGATGAGGGTACGCCTTTCTCCACAGCCCCTTCAGCATTTACTGTTTGCAGAATTTTTGCTGATGGTCATTCTGACCGGTGTGAGCTGATACGTTTGTGAAGATTGGATTTGCATATCTTTAACATTTCCTCATGATGAGCATTTTTCCACGACTTTTTTGTTGTTGTTGCTGTTAAAAAGAAAATAAAACACCAGTGTGTGTAAAATATACCTCTTGAAATTGTCTTCTTGAAACCTTGCCCTCTTTTGAAACTTTTGCTCGATTTTCGACCGCAGGATTTTTTTTGAAGGCGTGTGTCACTTACAAGTTTGCAATCGTTGTTAATATTTAGTGACCATTAGCACTGGGTTGAATGCTGCTGCTGTGGGAAACGGCCGCACGGCGGCAGCGTTTCTCCTTTCCCAAACCTTGTTACTAGGGCAGCAGAGCTTTCCTGGAACTCGTGTTCCTAGGTTGTAAATTAGAATGGAATGTGTCAGGAAAAAAAACGCATAAGTTTATGTCTCAGGACATCTTTTTCATTGTTATAATTTAATTTTTTCCATCAGGGTAATGGTTAGAATATTATTTGTTCTAGGTGTACACACTCTGGTTCATTTCTAAAATATATATATATATATATTCACACACACATACATATATATATTCATGTACAGATCCTCTTCCCATGTAAATTAATACAGAGTGTTCAGTAGACCTCCCTTCGTATATGGTGAGTCTCTTATATATATGTATTTCATATGTATTTGTGTACGTATGGCAGCCCTACCCTTAATTTGCCCATTGCTCCCACCTTTCGTTTTAGATAACCATAGTTGTGTTCTAAGTGTGTGTCTTTCTCTGTGGAAATAAGTTCATTTGTATCAGTTGTTAGATGCCACCCAGAAGTGATATCATAAGATATTTGTCTTTTGCTTTCCGACTTACCTCGTGTCCTGTGATTATCTCTAGGATCATCTATGGTGCAGCAAAGAGCAGTGTTCCCTTGTTTTCCACGGCTAATATTCCACTGTGCACATGGACCACTTCTTCTTTGTCCACTCATCTGCTGATGGCCATTTTGGTCGCCACCATGTCTTGGCTTTTGTGCATATTGCTGCAGTGCACCTTTGCCAGCCTGTGTCTTCTCGACTCTGGTCTGCTCGGGTGAAAGGCCCAGCGGTGGGCCTGCTGGATTGAATGGTACCTCAATTTTTGCTTTGAAACACAGTTCCTTTGTGTTCTCATTATTGGCTCTTACTCCTTTACACCTCAACAGCAGCGAGAGGGTACACAGTTCTCTAAAACCTCTTCAGCATTGATTGTTTGTAGACTTTCTGCTTATGGTCATTCGAGTGGTGTGTGTTGAGACCTTTTCATAGATTAGATTGGCATGAGTCTAATAACTCCTGATGTTGAACTTTTATCCATTTCCCTTTTTATTTGTAAAGAGTGTGTAAAACTTACCTCTCATAGGATCTTCTTGAAAACTTTGCTCTCTTTTAAGCTTTTTGGCCACTCCCTACCTCAGAACATTTTTTTGAGGGCAGGTGTCCTTTACAGCCCTGAGTCCTTGTGAGTATTAAGTGACCATCAGCCGCGGTTTAGAGCCGCTCTTGCGGGAATCGGCCACAAGGCGGCACAATTTCTCCATTTACAACTCAGGGCATTTGGGCAACAGAGGCTTCCTGGAAATCGTGTTAGTAGGCTGTAAATTAGAGTGGAATGTGCCAAGGCAAACCCCTAACAGCTTATATCTCCTTACTCTTGTTTGTTTTTTAAATGTAATTTTTCTTTTTCCTCAGAGCAAATGAGATAAAAATGTTGTGTATGTTCTAGGTGTACAGAATCTGGTTCATTATATCTATGTATCTATCTATTCATCTTTGCCTCCTTTCCCATGGACGTTATTACAGAGTGTTGAGTGGACCTCTCTTGGTATTCCATAGGTCTTTGGTGATTCTAGGTTTCATATGTATTAGTATAGGGCTGACACCCCCATATCCTAATTTATCCATTCTTACCACCTTTCCGTCTGGTTAAACATAATCTTGATTTCTTAATCCATGAGTGTCCTTTTCTTCGAAATAAGTTCATGGGTATCATTTTTTAGGTAACACGTATAAGTGATATCATAGGATATCTTTCTTTCGCTTTCTTTCTCACTTCAAGGTGTGTGATTATCTCTGGGTCCTTCTATGGTGGTGCAAACAGCACTGTTTCATGCTTTTCCATGGCTCATGTTCCACTGTGTACATGGACCACTTCTTCTTTGTCCATTCATCTGTTGATGGCCATTTTGGTTGCTTCCAAGTCTTGGCTGTGGTAAATATCACTGCAGTGTAGGATTGCCAGCCTGTGTCTTTTGGATTCTGGTCTTCTCAGGTGATAGGCACAGCAGTGGGTCTACCAGACCATATGGTAGCTCAATTTTTACCTTGAAACGCATGTTCTTTCTGTTGTAACTACTGGCTGTTACCAGTTTTCCTCCCACCAGCAGCTACAGGGTACACAGAGTTCTCTAAAACCCGTTCAGCATGTATTGTTTGTGGACTGTTTTGCTGATGATCATTCTGACTGTTGTGAGGTGAACGTTTTCATAGATTGGATTTGCGTGTCTTTATTAATTTCTGATGTTAAGCATTTTTTCCATGCCCTTGCTTTGGTGAAAGAAAAAAAAAAGAGAAGAAAAGCCAAAATGTGTGTAAAATATGCCTCTTGAAATTGTCTTCTTGAAAGGTTGCCTCTTTTGAAGTTTTTGGTCGATTTTCGACCCCAGAATGTTTTTTTGAGGACAGGTGTCATTTACAGGCCTGCAATTGAGGTGAATTTTAACTGACCATTTGCACTGGGTTTAAAGCTGCTGCTGTTGGAGGAAGGCCGAAATGCTGCAGGATTTCTCCACTCTCAAATCTGGTTACTAGGTCAGCAGAGCCTTCCTGGAAGCTGTGTTCCAAGGTTGGAAGTTAGAATGGCATGAGCCAGGAAGAACATCCATAATTTTCTGCCCCATTGTTTCTTGTTCACTTTTTTAATATAATCTTTTATGACAGCAAATTTGATTGTAACGTTTGCTTTGTTCTAGGTGTGCAAGATGTGTTTGTTTTTTACACCGAGACATATATGTATTCATCTTGGGATCCATTTGCCACGTAGGTTATGACACAGTGTTGAGAAGGCTTCTCTTGGAATTCTGTAGGTCTTTGGTGATTATGTACTTCACGTGTGTTTGTATATCTCTGTCAACCCCAATATCCTAATATATCCAATCTTTACAACTTTCCAATTGGTTAAGCATAAGTTTGTGTAATAAATCTGTGATTCCTGTTATCTGTGGAAATATCTTCGTTGGTATCCATTTCTAGGTAACACCTATAACTGATATCATAGGATACGTGTCTTTCGCTTTGTGACTTACTTCAAGTTGTGTGATCACCTCCAGAGTCATCTACGGTTCTTCAAACTGCTTCGTTTCATGTTTTTTCCATGGCTCATATTCCATCTGTACACGTGCCAGTTCTCCTTTGTCCATTCGTATCTTGATGGACTTTTTGGTTGTTTCCATGTCTTGGCGATTGTAATACTGCTGCAGGGCAGTTTTGCCTGAACGTGTCATTCCACTTCCGTCTTCCTAGGTTATAGGCCAAGGAGTGGGCCTGCGGGATCATATGGTATCTCAGTGTTTACCTTTTAAAGGCTGCTCCATTCTCTTTTCGTTAGTGGCACTTACCAGTTTACGAGCCACTTAAAGGTGAGAGTGCATTTGCTCACAGCCTCTTCAGCATGTATTCTTTGTATTTCTTTGCTGAGGGTCATTCTGACCGGTGTGAGCTGATACCATTTTGTGGCTGGATTTGCATATGTCTAATAATTCCTTACATTGAGCTTATAGCCATGCATTTTTTACTGTTTTTTAAAGAGTGAGTACAGCTTACCTTCAAATAGTTTCTTGAAGTATGCGGCATATTTTGAATTTATTTTGCCATTACCTCCCTCAACACGTTTTGCTGGCAGGTGTCATTTATAGCCCTGCAGTCCTTGTGAATACGAAGTGACCTTTAGCACAGGTTGTAAAACTGCTGTTGCGGCAAACGGCCACAGGGCGGCAGCATTTCTACATTGCCTACTCTAGTTACTAGGGAAAGAGTACCTTCTGGGAAGTAGTGTTCCTTGGTTGTAAATTAGAGTGGAATGTGCCCGGATAAACACACAAAGCTTATGTCTCCTTAGTTATGTTTGTTTTTTATATTGACTGTATTTATTGTATCGGAGTAATACTCCGTTGTGTACACGGACCACTTCTTTTTCGTGCATTCATCGGTTGATGGACATTTTGGTTGTTCCAAGTCTTGGCTAGGGTAAATAGAGCTGCAGTGTAGGATTGTCAACGTGTGTCTTTTTTATTCTGGTCCTCTCAGGTGATAGAGCCAGTAGTGGGCCGACCAGATCATATGGTAGCTCAATTTTGACCTCCTTTCTGTTCTCACTACTGGCTCTTACCATTTGACATCCCAGCAGCAGCTAGAGGGTACACAGTTGTCTAAAACCCCTTGAGCATTTATTGTTTGGAGATTTTTGGCTGATGATCATTCTGACTGTTGTCACGTAAACGTTTTTGTAGATTGCATTTGCATGTCTTTAGTAATTCCTGATGTGGAGCTTTTTCCACGGCCTTTTTTGTTAAACGAAAATAAAGAAAAAGAGAAAGAATGTGAGTTAAATGTGCCTCTTGAAAGATTGCCCTCTTTTGCATTTTTTCGTCGATATTCGAACCCAGGATTTTTTTGAGGGCAGGTGTCATTTACAGAGGTGCCATTCTTGTGGATAGTAAGAGACCCTGAATGCTGTGTTTAAAGCTGCTTTTGCAGGAGACAGTCACAAGGCTGTGGCATGTCTCCGTTCCCAAATCTGGTTACTAGGGCAAAAGAGCCTTCCTAGGTGTAATGTTCCAACCTGTAAGTTAGAATGGAATGGGCCAGGAAAAACCCCCATGAGTTTATGTCTCATTACTTCTTGTTGGTTTTCTTAATTTGATTTTTATTTGTTATCACAGCAAATTTGATTACCATGTTTTGTTTGTTCTGGGTGTGCAAGATGTGGTTCTTTCACATATATGCCTATTATCTGTTCACCTTCGGATCCATTTCCCATGTGGGTTAGGACACAATGTTGAGTAGTCTTCTCTTGGTATTCCATAGGTCTTTGGTGCTTATATATTTCACATGTGTTGGTGTAGCTCTGTTTCCCACAATATGCTAATTTATCCAGTCCTCAAACCTTTCCATTTGGTTAACCATACGTTTGTTGATCGAATCTTTGATTGCCTTGCTCTGTGAAGAATCTTCATTGGTATCAATTTTCAGGTAACACCATTAAGTGATATCATAGGATATGTGTCCTTCGCCCTCTGACTTACTTCATGTTGTGATTACCTCCAGGCTCATCTATGGTGCTGCAAACGGCATTGTTTCATTTTTTTCCTTGGCTACTATTCCATCTGTACATGTACCGGTTCTCCTTTTCCATTCATCTTTGGATGGACTTTTTGGTAGCTTCCCTGTGTGGCCTACTGTCATACTGTTGCAGTGCAGTTTTGCCTGCCTGTGTCTTTCTAATTGTGTCTTCTTAGGTCATAGGCCCGGGAGTGTGCCTGCTGAGTCCTATGGTGCCTCAATGGGTATCTGTTAAAGGCAGCTCCGTTCTGTTTTCATTAGTGGCTCTTCCCAGTTTAGTCCCACTTAGAGATGAGGGTACGCCTTTCTCCACAGCCCCTTCAGCATTTACTGTTTGCAGAATTTTTGCTGATGGTCATTCTGACCGGTGTGAGCTGATACGTTTGTGAAGATTGGATTTGCATATCTTTAACATTTCCTCATGATGAGCATTTTTCCACGACTTTTTTGTTGTTGTTGCTGTTAAAAAGAAAATAAAACACCAGTGTGTGTAAAATATACCTCTTGAAATTGTCTTCTTGAAACCTTGCCCTCTTTTGAAACTTTTGCTCGATTTTCGACCGCAGGATTTTTTTTGAAGGCGTGTGTCACTTACAAGTTTGCAATCGTTGTTAATATTTAGTGACCATTAGCACTGGGTTGAATGCTGCTGCTGTGGGAAACGGCCGCACGGCGGCAGCGTTTCTCCTTTCCCAAACCTTGTTACTAGGGCAGCAGAGCTTTCCTGGAACTCGTGTTCCTAGGTTGTAAATTAGAATGGAATGTGTCAGGAAAAAAAACGCATAAGTTTATGTCTCAGGACATCTTTTTCATTGTTATAATTTAATTTTTTCCATCAGGGTAATGGTTAGAATATTATTTGTTCTAGGTGTACACACTCTGGTTCATTTCTAAAATATATATATATATATATTCACACACACATACATATATATATTCATGTACAGATCCTCTTCCCATGTAAATTAATACAGAGTGTTCAGTAGACCTCCCTTCGTATATGGTGAGTCTCTTATATATATGTATTTCATATGTATTTGTGTACGTATGGCAGCCCTACCCTTAATTTGCCCATTGCTCCCACCTTTCGTTTTAGATAACCATAGTTGTGTTCTAAGTGTGTGTCTTTCTCTGTGGAAATAAGTTCATTTGTATCAGTTGTTAGATGCCACCCAGAAGTGATATCATAAGATATTTGTCTTTTGCTTTCCGACTTACCTCGTGTCCTGTGATTATCTCTAGGATCATCTATGGTGCAGCAAAGAGCAGTGTTCCCTTGTTTTCCACGGCTAATATTCCACTGTGCACATGGACCACTTCTTCTTTGTCCACTCATCTGCTGATGGCCATTTTGGTCGCCACCATGTCTTGGCTTTTGTGCATATTGCTGCAGTGCACCTTTGCCAGCCTGTGTCTTCTCGACTCTGGTCTGCTCGGGTGAAAGGCCCAGCGGTGGGCCTGCTGGATTGAATGGTACCTCAATTTTTGCTTTGAAACACAGTTCCTTTGTGTTCTCATTATTGGCTCTTACTCCTTTACACCTCAACAGCAGCGAGAGGGTACACAGTTCTCTAAAACCTCTTCAGCATTGATTGTTTGTAGACTTTCTGCTTATGGTCATTCGAGTGGTGTGTGTTGAGACCTTTTCATAGATTAGATTGGCATGAGTCTAATAACTCCTGATGTTGAACTTTTATCCATTTCCCTTTTTATTTGTAAAGAGTGTGTAAAACTTACCTCTCATAGGATCTTCTTGAAAACTTTGCTCTCTTTTAAGCTTTTTGGCCACTCCCTACCTCAGAACATTTTTTTGAGGGCAGGTGTCCTTTACAGCCCTGAGTCCTTGTGAGTATTAAGTGACCATCAGCCGCGGTTTAGAGCCGCTCTTGCGGGAATCGGCCACAAGGCGGCACAATTTCTCCATTTACAACTCAGGGCATTTGGGCAACAGAGGCTTCCTGGAAATCGTGTTAGTAGGCTGTAAATTAGAGTGGAATGTGCCAAGGCAAACCCCTAACAGCTTATATCTCCTTACTCTTGTTTGTTTTTTAAATGTAATTTTTCTTTTTCCTCAGAGCAAATGAGATAAAAATGTTGTGTATGTTCTAGGTGTACAGAATCTGGTTCATTATATCTATGTATCTATCTATTCATCTTTGCCTCCTTTCCCATGGACGTTATTACAGAGTGTTGAGTGGACCTCTCTTGGTATTCCATAGGTCTTTGGTGATTCTAGGTTTCATATGTATTAGTATAGGGCTGACACCCCCATATCCTAATTTATCCATTCTTACCACCTTTCCGTCTGGTTAAACATAATCTTGATTTCTTAATCCATGAGTGTCCTTTTCTTCGAAATAAGTTCATGGGTATCATTTTTTAGGTAACACGTATAAGTGATATCATAGGATATCTTTCTTTCGCTTTCTTTCTCACTTCAAGGTGTGTGATTATCTCTGGGTCCTTCTATGGTGGTGCAAACAGCACTGTTTCATGCTTTTCCATGGCTCATGTTCCACTGTGTACATGGACCACTTCTTCTTTGTCCATTCATCTGTTGATGGCCATTTTGGTTGCTTCCAAGTCTTGGCTGTGGTAAATATCACTGCAGTGTAGGATTGCCAGCCTGTGTCTTTTGGATTCTGGTCTTCTCAGGTGATAGGCACAGCAGTGGGTCTACCAGACCATATGGTAGCTCAATTTTTACCTTGAAACGCATGTTCTTTCTGTTGTAACTACTGGCTGTTACCAGTTTTCCTCCCACCAGCAGCTACAGGGTACACAGAGTTCTCTAAAACCCGTTCAGCATGTATTGTTTGTGGACTGTTTTGCTGATGATCATTCTGACTGTTGTGAGGTGAACGTTTTCATAGATTGGATTTGCGTGTCTTTATTAATTTCTGATGTTAAGCATTTTTTCCATGCCCTTGCTTTGGTGAAAGAAAAAAAAAAGAGAAGAAAAGCCAAAATGTGTGTAAAATATGCCTCTTGAAATTGTCTTCTTGAAAGGTTGCCTCTTTTGAAGTTTTTGGTCGATTTTCGACCCCAGAATGTTTTTTTGAGGACAGGTGTCATTTACAGGCCTGCAATTGAGGTGAATTTTAACTGACCATTTGCACTGGGTTTAAAGCTGCTGCTGTTGGAGGAAGGCCGAAATGCTGCAGGATTTCTCCACTCTCAAATCTGGTTACTAGGTCAGCAGAGCCTTCCTGGAAGCTGTGTTCCAAGGTTGGAAGTTAGAATGGCATGAGCCAGGAAGAACATCCATAATTTTCTGCCCCATTGTTTCTTGTTCACTTTTTTAATATAATCTTTTATGACAGCAAATTTGATTGTAACGTTTGCTTTGTTCTAGGTGTGCAAGATGTGTTTGTTTTTTACACCGAGACATATATGTATTCATCTTGGGATCCATTTGCCACGTAGGTTATGACACAGTGTTGAGAAGGCTTCTCTTGGAATTCTGTAGGTCTTTGGTGATTATGTACTTCACGTGTGTTTGTATATCTCTGTCAACCCCAATATCCTAATATATCCAATCTTTACAACTTTCCAATTGGTTAAGCATAAGTTTGTGTAATAAATCTGTGATTCCTGTTATCTGTGGAAATATCTTCGTTGGTATCCATTTCTAGGTAACACCTATAACTGATATCATAGGATACGTGTCTTTCGCTTTGTGACTTACTTCAAGTTGTGTGATCACCTCCAGAGTCATCTACGGTTCTTCAAACTGCTTCGTTTCATGTTTTTTCCATGGCTCATATTCCATCTGTACACGTGCCAGTTCTCCTTTGTCCATTCGTATCTTGATGGACTTTTTGGTTGTTTCCATGTCTTGGCGATTGTAATACTGCTGCAGGGCAGTTTTGCCTGAACGTGTCATTCCACTTCCGTCTTCCTAGGTTATAGGCCAAGGAGTGGGCCTGCGGGATCATATGGTATCTCAGTGTTTACCTTTTAAAGGCTGCTCCATTCTCTTTTCGTTAGTGGCACTTACCAGTTTACGAGCCACTTAAAGGTGAGAGTGCATTTGCTCACAGCCTCTTCAGCATGTATTCTTTGTATTTCTTTGCTGAGGGTCATTCTGACCGGTGTGAGCTGATACCATTTTGTGGCTGGATTTGCATATGTCTAATAATTCCTTACATTGAGCTTATAGCCATGCATTTTTTACTGTTTTTTAAAGAGTGAGTACAGCTTACCTTCAAATAGTTTCTTGAAGTATGCGGCATATTTTGAATTTATTTTGCCATTACCTCCCTCAACACGTTTTGCTGGCAGGTGTCATTTATAGCCCTGCAGTCCTTGTGAATACGAAGTGACCTTTAGCACAGGTTGTAAAACTGCTGTTGCGGCAAACGGCCACAGGGCGGCAGCATTTCTACATTGCCTACTCTAGTTACTAGGGAAAGAGTACCTTCTGGGAAGTAGTGTTCCTTGGTTGTAAATTAGAGTGGAATGTGCCCGGATAAACACACAAAGCTTATGTCTCCTTAGTTATGTTTGTTTTTTATATTGACTGTATTTATTGTATCGGAGTAATACTCCGTTGTGTACACGGACCACTTCTTTTTCGTGCATTCATCGGTTGATGGACATTTTGGTTGTTCCAAGTCTTGGCTAGGGTAAATAGAGCTGCAGTGTAGGATTGTCAACGTGTGTCTTTTTTATTCTGGTCCTCTCAGGTGATAGAGCCAGTAGTGGGCCGACCAGATCATATGGTAGCTCAATTTTGACCTCCTTTCTGTTCTCACTACTGGCTCTTACCATTTGACATCCCAGCAGCAGCTAGAGGGTACACAGTTGTCTAAAACCCCTTGAGCATTTATTGTTTGGAGATTTTTGGCTGATGATCATTCTGACTGTTGTCACGTAAACGTTTTTGTAGATTGCATTTGCATGTCTTTAGTAATTCCTGATGTGGAGCTTTTTCCACGGCCTTTTTTGTTAAACGAAAATAAAGAAAAAGAGAAAGAATGTGAGTTAAATGTGCCTCTTGAAAGATTGCCCTCTTTTGCATTTTTTCGTCGATATTCGAACCCAGGATTTTTTTGAGGGCAGGTGTCATTTACAGAGGTGCCATTCTTGTGGATAGTAAGAGACCCTGAATGCTGTGTTTAAAGCTGCTTTTGCAGGAGACAGTCACAAGGCTGTGGCATGTCTCCGTTCCCAAATCTGGTTACTAGGGCAAAAGAGCCTTCCTAGGTGTAATGTTCCAACCTGTAAGTTAGAATGGAATGGGCCAGGAAAAACCCCCATGAGTTTATGTCTCATTACTTCTTGTTGGTTTTCTTAATTTGATTTTTATTTGTTATCACAGCAAATTTGATTACCATGTTTTGTTTGTTCTGGGTGTGCAAGATGTGGTTCTTTCACATATATGCCTATTATCTGTTCACCTTCGGATCCATTTCCCATGTGGGTTAGGACACAATGTTGAGTAGTCTTCTCTTGGTATTCCATAGGTCTTTGGTGCTTATATATTTCACATGTGTTGGTGTAGCTCTGTTTCCCACAATATGCTAATTTATCCAGTCCTCAAACCTTTCCATTTGGTTAACCATACGTTTGTTGATCGAATCTTTGATTGCCTTGCTCTGTGAAGAATCTTCATTGGTATCAATTTTCAGGTAACA
Organism: Grampus griseus; assembly: GCF_964374135.1. Lineage (NCBI taxonomy): Eukaryota > Metazoa > Chordata > Mammalia > Artiodactyla > Delphinidae > Grampus > Grampus griseus. The sequence continues at coordinate 189,661 of NW_028133133.1, forward strand.
CCATTAAGTGATATCATAGGATATGTGTCCTTCGCCCTCTGACTTACTTCATGTTGTGATTACCTCCAGGCTCATCTATGGTGCTGCAAACGGCATTGTTTCATTTTTTTCCTTGGCTACTATTCCATCTGTACATGTACCGGTTCTCCTTTTCCATTCATCTTTGGATGGACTTTTTGGTAGCTTCCCTGTGTGGCCTACTGTCATACTGTTGCAGTGCAGTTTTGCCTGCCTGTGTCTTTCTAATTGTGTCTTCTTAGGTCATAGGCCCGGGAGTGTGCCTGCTGAGTCCTATGGTGCCTCAATGGGTATCTGTTAAAGGCAGCTCCGTTCTGTTTTCATTAGTGGCTCTTCCCAGTTTAGTCCCACTTAGAGATGAGGGTACGCCTTTCTCCACAGCCCCTTCAGCATTTACTGTTTGCAGAATTTTTGCTGATGGTCATTCTGACCGGTGTGAGCTGATACGTTTGTGAAGATTGGATTTGCATATCTTTAACATTTCCTCATGATGAGCATTTTTCCACGACTTTTTTGTTGTTGTTGCTGTTAAAAAGAAAATAAAACACCAGTGTGTGTAAAATATACCTCTTGAAATTGTCTTCTTGAAACCTTGCCCTCTTTTGAAACTTTTGCTCGATTTTCGACCGCAGGATTTTTTTTGAAGGCGTGTGTCACTTACAAGTTTGCAATCGTTGTTAATATTTAGTGACCATTAGCACTGGGTTGAATGCTGCTGCTGTGGGAAACGGCCGCACGGCGGCAGCGTTTCTCCTTTCCCAAACCTTGTTACTAGGGCAGCAGAGCTTTCCTGGAACTCGTGTTCCTAGGTTGTAAATTAGAATGGAATGTGTCAGGAAAAAAAACGCATAAGTTTATGTCTCAGGACATCTTTTTCATTGTTATAATTTAATTTTTTCCATCAGGGTAATGGTTAGAATATTATTTGTTCTAGGTGTACACACTCTGGTTCATTTCTAAAATATATATATATATATATTCACACACACATACATATATATATTCATGTACAGATCCTCTTCCCATGTAAATTAATACAGAGTGTTCAGTAGACCTCCCTTCGTATATGGTGAGTCTCTTATATATATGTATTTCATATGTATTTGTGTACGTATGGCAGCCCTACCCTTAATTTGCCCATTGCTCCCACCTTTCGTTTTAGATAACCATAGTTGTGTTCTAAGTGTGTGTCTTTCTCTGTGGAAATAAGTTCATTTGTATCAGTTGTTAGATGCCACCCAGAAGTGATATCATAAGATATTTGTCTTTTGCTTTCCGACTTACCTCGTGTCCTGTGATTATCTCTAGGATCATCTATGGTGCAGCAAAGAGCAGTGTTCCCTTGTTTTCCACGGCTAATATTCCACTGTGCACATGGACCACTTCTTCTTTGTCCACTCATCTGCTGATGGCCATTTTGGTCGCCACCATGTCTTGGCTTTTGTGCATATTGCTGCAGTGCACCTTTGCCAGCCTGTGTCTTCTCGACTCTGGTCTGTTCGGGTGAAAGGCCCAGCGGTGGGCCTGCTGGATTGAATGGTACCTCAATTTTTGCTTTGAAACACAGTTCCTTTGTGTTCTCATTATTGGCTCTTACTCCTTTACACCTCAACAGCAGCGAGAGGGTACACAGTTCTCTAAAACCTCTTCAGCATTGATTGTTTGTAGACTTTCTGCTTATGGTCATTCGAGTGGTGTGTGTTGAGACCTTTTCATAGATTAGATTGGCATGAGTCTAATAACTCCTGATGTTGAACTTTTATCCATTTCCCTTTTTATTTGTAAAGAGTGTGTAAAACTTACCTCTCATAGGATCTTCTTGAAAACTTTGCTCTCTTTTAAGCTTTTTGGCCACTCCCTACCTCAGAACATTTTTTTGAGGGCAGGTGTCCTTTACAGCCCTGAGTCCTTGTGAGTATTAAGTGACCATCAGCCGCGGTTTAGAGCCGCTCTTGCGGGAATCGGCCACAAGGCGGCACAATTTCTCCATTTACAACTCAGGGCATTTGGGCAACAGAGGCTTCCTGGAAATCGTGTTAGTAGGCTGTAAATTAGAGTGGAATGTGCCAAGGCAAACCCCTAACAGCTTATATCTCCTTACTCTTGTTTGTTTTTTAAATGTAATTTTTCTTTTTCCTCAGAGCAAATGAGATAAAAATGTTGTGTATGTTCTAGGTGTACAGAATCTGGTTCATTATATCTATGTATCTATCTATTCATCTTTGCCTCCTTTCCCATGGACGTTATTACAGAGTGTTGAGTGGACCTCTCTTGGTATTCCATAGGTCTTTGGTGATTCTAGGTTTCATATGTATTAGTATAGGGCTGACACCCCCATATCCTAATTTATCCATTCTTACCACCTTTCCGTCTGGTTAAACATAATCTTGATTTCTTAATCCATGAGTGTCCTTTTCTTCGAAATAAGTTCATGGGTATCATTTTTTAGGTAACACGTATAAGTGATATCATAGGATATCTTTCTTTCGCTTTCTTTCTCACTTCAAGGTGTGTGATTATCTCTGGGTCCTTCTATGGTGGTGCAAACAGCACTGTTTCATGCTTTTCCATGGCTCATGTTCCACTGTGTACATGGACCACTTCTTCTTTGTCCATTCATCTGTTGATGGCCATTTTGGTTGCTTCCAAGTCTTGGCTGTGGTAAATATCACTGCAGTGTAGGATTGCCAGCCTGTGTCTTTTGGATTCTGGTCTTCTCAGGTGATAGGCACAGCAGTGGGTCTACCAGACCATATGGTAGCTCAATTTTTACCTTGAAACGCATGTTCTTTCTGTTGTAACTACTGGCTGTTACCAGTTTTCCTCCCACCAGCAGCTACAGGGTACACAGAGTTCTCTAAAACCCGTTCAGCATGTATTGTTTGTGGACTGTTTTGCTGATGATCATTCTGACTGTTGTGAGGTGAACGTTTTCATAGATTGGATTTGCGTGTCTTTATTAATTTCTGATGTTAAGCATTTTTTCCATGCCCTTGCTTTGGTGAAAGAAAAAAAAAAGAGAAGAAAAGCCAAAATGTGTGTAAAATATGCCTCTTGAAATTGTCTTCTTGAAAGGTTGCCTCTTTTGAAGTTTTTGGTCGATTTTCGACCCCAGAATGTTTTTTTGAGGACAGGTGTCATTTACAGGCCTGCAATTGAGGTGAATTTTAACTGACCATTTGCACTGGGTTTAAAGCTGCTGCTGTTGGAGGAAGGCCGAAATGCTGCAGGATTTCTCCACTCTCAAATCTGGTTACTAGGTCAGCAGAGCCTTCCTGGAAGCTGTGTTCCAAGGTTGGAAGTTAGAATGGCATGAGCCAGGAAGAACATCCATAATTTTCTGCCCCATTGTTTCTTGTTCACTTTTTTAATATAATCTTTTATGACAGCAAATTTGATTGTAACGTTTGCTTTGTTCTAGGTGTGCAAGATGTGTTTGTTTTTTACACCGAGACATATATGTATTCATCTTGGGATCCATTTGCCACGTAGGTTATGACACAGTGTTGAGAAGGCTTCTCTTGGAATTCTGTAGGTCTTTGGTGATTATGTACTTCACGTGTGTTTGTATATCTCTGTCAACCCCAATATCCTAATATATCCAATCTTTACAACTTTCCAATTGGTTAAGCATAAGTTTGTGTAATAAATCTGTGATTCCTGTTATCTGTGGAAATATCTTCGTTGGTATCCATTTCTAGGTAACACCTATAACTGATATCATAGGATACGTGTCTTTCGCTTTGTGACTTACTTCAAGTTGTGTGATCACCTCCAGAGTCATCTACGGTTCTTCAAACTGCTTCGTTTCATGTTTTTTCCATGGCTCATATTCCATCTGTACACGTGCCAGTTCTCCTTTGTCCATTCGTATCTTGATGGACTTTTTGGTTGTTTCCATGTCTTGGCGATTGTAATACTGCTGCAGGGCAGTTTTGCCTGAACGTGTCATTCCACTTCCGTCTTCCTAGGTTATAGGCCAAGGAGTGGGCCTGCGGGATCATATGGTATCTCAGTGTTTACCTTTTAAAGGCTGCTCCATTCTCTTTTCGTTAGTGGCACTTACCAGTTTACGAGCCACTTAAAGGTGAGAGTGCATTTGCTCACAGCCTCTTCAGCATGTATTCTTTGTATTTCTTTGCTGAGGGTCATTCTGACCGGTGTGAGCTGATACCATTTTGTGGCTGGATTTGCCTATGTCTAATAATTCCTTACATTGAGCTTATAGCCATGCATTTTTTATTGTTTTTTAAAGAGTGAGTACAGCTTACCTTCAAATAGTTTCTTGAAGTATGCGGCATATTTTGAATTTATTTTGCCATTACCTCCCTCAACACGTTTTGCTGGCAGGTGTCATTTATAGCCCTGCAGTCCTTGTGAATACGAAGTGACCTTTAGCACAGGTTGTAAAACTGCTGTTGCGGCAAACGGCCACAGGGCGGCAGCATTTCTACATTGCCTACTCTAGTTACTAGGGAAACAGTACCTTCTGGGAAGTAGTGTTCCTTGGTTGTAAATTAGAGTGGAATGTGCCCGGATAAACACACAAAGCTTATGTCTCCTTAGTTATGTTTGTTTTTTATATTGACTGTATTTATTGTATCGGAGTAATACTCCGTTGTGTACACGGACCACTTCTTTTTCGTGCATTCATCGGTTGATGGACATTTTGGTTGTTCCAAGTCTTGGCTAGGGTAAATAGAGCTGCAGTGTAGGATTGTCAACGTGTGTCTTTTTTATTCTGGTCCTCTCAGGTGATAGAGCCAGTAGTGGGCCGACCAGATCATATGGTAGCTCAATTTTGACCTCCTTTCTGTTCTCACTACTGGCTCTTACCATTTGACATCCCAGCAGCAGCTAGAGGGTACACAGTTGTCTAAAACCCCTTGAGCATTTATTGTTTGGAGATTTTTGGCTGATGATCATTCTGACTGTTGTCACGTAAACGTTTTTGTAGATTGCATTTGCATGTCTTTAGTAATTCCTGATGTGGAGCTTTTTCCACGGCCTTTTTTGTTAAACGAAAATAAAGAAAAAGAGAAAGAATGTGAGTTAAATGTGCCTCTTGAAAGATTGCCCTCTTTTGCATTTTTTCGTCGATATTCGAACCCAGGATTTTTTTGAGGGCAGGTGTCATTTACAGAGGTGCCATTCTTGTGGATAGTAAGAGACCCTGAATGCTGTGTTTAAAGCTGCTTTTGCAGGAGACAGTCACAAGGCTGTGGCATGTCTCCGTTCCCAAATCTGGTTACTAGGGCAAAAGAGCCTTCCTAGGTGTAATGTTCCAACCTGTAAGTTAGAATGGAATGGGCCAGGAAAAACCCCCATGAGTTTATGTCTCATTACTTCTTGTTGGTTTTCTTAATTTGATTTTTATTTGTTATCACAGCAAATTTGATTACCATGTTTTGTTTGTTCTGGGTGTGCAAGATGTGGTTCTTTCACATATATGCCTATTATCTGTTCACCTTCGGATCCATTTCCCATGTGGGTTAGGACACAATGTTGAGTAGTCTTCTCTTGGTATTCCATAGGTCTTTGGTGCTTATATATTTCACATGTGTTGGTGTAGCTCTGTTTCCCACAATATGCTAATTTATCCAGTCCTCAAACCTTTCCATTTGGTTAACCATACGTTTGTTGATCGAATCTTTGATTGCCTTGCTCTGTGAAGAATCTTCATTGGTATCAATTTTCAGGTAACACCATTAAGTGATATCATAGGATATGTGTCCTTCGCCCTCTGACTTACTTCATGTTGTGATTACCTCCAGGCTCATCTATGGTGCTGCAAACGGCATTGTTTCATTTTTTTCCTTGGCTACTATTCCATCTGTACATGTACCGGTTCTCCTTTTCCATTCATCTTTGGATGGACTTTTTGGTAGCTTCCCTGTGTGGCCTACTGTCATACTGTTGCAGTGCAGTTTTGCCTGCCTGTGTCTTTCTAATTGTGTCTTCTTAGGTCATAGGCCCGGGAGTGTGCCTGCTGAGTCCTATGGTGCCTCAATGGGTATCTGTTAAAGGCAGCTCCGTTCTGTTTTCATTAGTGGCTCTTCCCAGTTTAGTCCCACTTAGAGATGAGGGTACGCCTTTCTCCACAGCCCCTTCAGCATTTACTGTTTGCAGAATTTTTGCTGATGGTCATTCTGACCGGTGTGAGCTGATACGTTTGTGAAGATTGGATTTGCATATCTTTAACATTTCCTCATGATGAGCATTTTTCCACGACTTTTTTGTTGTTGTTGCTGTTAAAAAGAAAATAAAACACCAGTGTGTGTAAAATATACCTCTTGAAATTGTCTTCTTGAAACCTTGCCCTCTTTTGAAACTTTTGCTCGATTTTCGACCGCAGGATTTTTTTTGAAGGCGTGTGTCACTTACAAGTTTGCAATCGTTGTTAATATTTAGTGACCATTAGCACTGGGTTGAATGCTGCTGCTGTGGGAAACGGCCGCACGGCGGCAGCGTTTCTCCTTTCCCAAACCTTGTTACTAGGGCAGCAGAGCTTTCCTGGAACTCGTGTTCCTAGGTTGTAAATTAGAATGGAATGTGTCAGGAAAAAAAACGCATAAGTTTATGTCTCAGGACATCTTTTTCATTGTTATAATTTAATTTTTTCAATCAGGGTAATGGTTAGAATATTATTTGTTCTAGGTGTACACACTCTGGTTCATTTCTAAAATATATATATATATATTCACACACACATACATATATATATTCATGTACAGATCCTCTTCCCATGTAAATTAATACAGAGTGTTCAGTAGCCCTCCCTTCGTATATGGTGAGTCTCTTATATATATGTATTTCATATGTATTTGTGTACGTATGGCAGCCCTACCCTTAATTTGCCCATTGCTCCCACCTTTCGTTTTAGATAACCATAGTTGTGTTCTAAGTGTGTGTCTTTCTCTGTGGAAATAAGTTCATTTGTATCAGTTGTTAGATGCCACCCAGAAGTGATATCATAAGATAGTTGTCTTTTGCTTTCCGACTTACCTCGTGTCCTGTGATTATCTCTAGGATCATCTATGGTGCAGCAAAGAGCAGTGTTTCATTGTTTTCCACGGCTAATATTCCACTGTGCACATGGACCACTTCTTCTTTGTCCACTCATCTGCTGATGGCCATTTTGGTCGCCACCATGTCTTGGCTTTTGTGCATATTGCTGCAGTGCACCTTTGCCAGCCTGTGTCTTCTCGACTCTGGTCTGCTCGGGTGAAAGGCCCAGCGGTGGGCCTGCTGGATTGAATGGTACCTCAATTTTTGCTTTGAAACACAGTTCCTTTGTGTTCTCATTATTGGCTCTTACTCCTTTACACCTCAACAGCAGCGAGAGGGTACACAGTTCTCTAAAACCTCTTCAGCATTGATTGTTTGTAGACTTTCTGCTTATGGTCATTCGAGTGGTGTGTGTTGAGACCTTTTCATAGATTAGATTGGCATGAGTCTAATAACTCCTGATGTTGAACTTTTATCCATTTCCCTTTTTATTTGTAAAGAGTGTGTAAAACTTACCTCTCATAGGATCTTCTTGAAAACTTTGCTCTCTTTTAAGCTTTTTGGCCACTCCCTACCTCAGAACATTTTTTTGAGGGCAGGTGTCCTTTACAGCCCTGAGTCCTTGTGAGTATTAAGTGACCATCAGCCGCGGTTTAGAGCCGCTCTTGCGGGAATCGGCCACAAGGCGGCACAATTTCTCCATTTACAACTCAGGGCATTTGGGCAACAGAGGCTTCCTGGAAATCGTGTTAGTAGGCTGTAAATTAGAGTGGAATGTGCCAAGGCAAACCCCTAACAGCTTATATCTCCTTACTCTTGTTTGTCTTTTAAATGTAATTTTTCTTTTTCCTCAGAGCAAATGAGATAAAAATGTTGTGTATGTTCTAGGTGTACAGAATCTGGTTCATTATATCTATGTATCTATCTATTCATCTTTGCCTCCTTTCCCATGGACGTTATTACAGAGTGTTGAGTGGACCTCTCTTGGTATTCCATAGGTCTTTGGTGATTCTAGGTTTCATATGTATTAGTATAGGGCTGACACCCCCATATCCTAATTTATCCATTCTTACCACCTTTCCGTCTGGTTAAACATAATCTTGATTTCTTAATCCATGAGTGTCCTTTTCTTCGAAATAAGTTCATGGGTATCATTTTTTAGGTAACACGTATAAGTGATATCATAGGATATCTTTCTTTCGCTTTCTTTCTCACTTCAAGGTGTGTGATTATCTCTGGGTCCTTCTATGGTGGTGCAAACAGCACTGTTTCATGCTTTTCCATGGCTCATGTTCCACTGTGTACATGGACCACTTCTTCTTTGTCCATTCATCTGTTGATGGCCATTTTGGTTGCTTCCAAGTCTTGGCTGTGGTAAATATCACTGCAGTGTAGGATTGCCAGCCTGTGTCTTTTGGATTCTGGTCTTCTCAGGTGATAGGCACAGCAGTGGGTCTACCAGACCATATGGTAGCTCAATTTTTACCTTGAAACGCATGTTCTTTCTGTTGTAACTACTGGCTGTTACCAGTTTTCCTCCCACCAGCAGCTACAGGGTACACAGAGTTCTCTAAAACCCGTTCAGCATGTATTGTTTGTGGACTGTTTTGCTGATGATCATTCTGACTGTTGTGAGGTGAACGTTTTCATAGATTGGATTTGCATGTCTTTATTAATTTCTGATGTTAAGCATTTTTTCCATGCCCTTGCTTTGGTGAAAGAAAAAAAAAAGAGAAGAAAAGCCAAAATGTGTGTAAAATATGCCTCTTGAAATTGTCTTCTTGAAAGGTTGCCTCTTTTGAAGTTTTTGGTCGATTTTCGACCCCAGAATGTTTTTTTGAGGACAGGTGTCATTTACAGGCCTGCAATTGAGGTGAATTTTAACTGACCATTTGCACTGGGTTTAAAGCTGCTGCTGTTGGAGGAAGGCCGAAATGCTGCAGGATTTCTCCACTCTCAAATCTGGTTACTAGGTCAGCAGAGCCTTCCTGGAAGCTGTGTTCCAAGGTTGGAAGTTAGAATGGCATGAGCCAGGAAGAACATCCATAATTTTCTGCCCCATTGTTTCTTGTTCACTTTTTTAATATAATCTTTTATGACAGCAAATTTGATTGTAACGTTTGCTTTGTTCTAGGTGTGCAAGATGTGTTTGTTTTTTACACCGAGACATATATGTATTCATCTTGGGATCCATTTGCCACGTAGGTTATGACACAGTGTTGAGAAGGCTTCTCTTGGAATTCTGTAGGTCTTTGGTGATTATGTACTTCACGTGTGTTTGTATATCTCTGTCAACCCCAATATCCTAATATATCCAATCTTTACAACTTTCCAATTGGTTAAGCATAAGTTTGTGTAATAAATCTGTGATTCCTGTTATCTGTGGAAATATCTTCGTTGGTATCCATTTCTAGGTAACACCTATAACTGATATCATAGGATACGTGTCTTTCGCTTTGTGACTTACTTCAAGTTGTGTGATCACCTCCAGAGTCATCTACGGTTCTTCAAACTGCTTCGTTTCATGTTTTTTCCATGGCTCATATTCCATCTGTACACGTGCCAGTTCTCCTTTGTCCATTCGTATCTTGATGGACTTTTTGGTTGTTTCCATGTCTTGGCGATTGTAATACTGCTGCAGGGCAGTTTTGCCTGAACGTGTCATTCCACTTCCGTCTTCCTAGGTTATAGGCCAAGGAGTGGGCCTGCGGGATCATATGGTATCTCAGTGTTTACCTTTTAAAGGCTGCTCCATTCTCTTTTCGTTAGTGGCACTTACCAGTTTACGAGCCACTTAAAGGTGAGAGTGCATTTGCTCACAGCCTCTTCAGCATGTATTCTTTGTATTTCTTTGCTGAGGGTCATTCTGACCGGTGTGAGCTGATACCATTTTGTGGCTGGATTTGCCTATGTCTAATAATTCCTTACATTGAGCTTATAGCCATGCATTTTTTATTGTTTTTTAAAGAGTGAGTACAGCTTACCTTCAAATAGTTTCTTGAAGTATGCGGCATATTTTGAATTTATTTTGCCATTACCTCCCTCAACACGTTTTGCTGGCAGGTGTCATTTATAGCCCTGCAGTCCTTGTGAATACGAAGTGACCTTTAGCACAGGTTGTAAAACTGCTGTTGCGGCAAACGGCCACAGGGCGGCAGCATTTCTACATTGCCTACTCTAGTTACTAGGGAAAGAGTACCTTCTGGGAAGTAGTGTTCCTTGGTTGTAAATTAGAGTGGAATGTGCCCGGATAAACACACAAAGCTTATGTCTCCTTAGTTATGTTTGTTTTTTATATTGACTGTATTTATTATATCGGAGTAATACTCCGTTGTGTACACGGACCACTTCTTTTTCGTGCATTCATCGGTTGATGGACATTTTGGTTGTTCCAAGTCTTGGCTAGGGTAAATAGAGCTGCAGTGTAGGATTGTCAACGTGTGTCTTTTTTATTCTGGTCCTCTCAGGTGATAGAGCCAGTAGTGGGCCGACCAGATCATATGGTAGCTCAATTTTGACCTCCTTTCTGTTCTCACTACTGGCTCTTACCATTTGACATCCCAGCAGCAGCTAGAGGGTACACAGTTGTCTAAAACCCCTTGAGCATTTATTGTTTGGAGATTTTTGGCTGATGATCATTCTGACTGTTGTCACGTAAACGTTTTTGTAGATTGCATTTGCATGTCTTTAGTAATTCCTGATGTGGAGCTTTTTCCACGGCCTTTTTTGTTAAACGAAAATAAAGAAAAAGAGAAAGAATGTGAGTTAAATGTGCCTCTTGAAAGATTGCCCTCTTTTGCATTTTTTCGTCGATATTCGAACCCAGGATTTTTTTGAGGGCAGGTGTCATTTACAGAGGTGCCATTCTTGTGGATAGTAAGAGACCCTGAATGCTGTGTTTAAAGCTGCTTTTGCAGGAGACAGTCACAAGGCTGTGGCATGTCTCCGTTCCCAAATCTGGTTACTAGGGCAAAAGAGCCTTCCTAGGTGTAATGTTCCAACCTGTAAGTTAGAATGGAATGGGCCAGGAAAAACCCCCATGAGTTTATGTCTCATTACTTCTTGTTGGTTTTCTTAATTTGATTTTTATTTGTTATCACAGCAAATTTGATTACCATGTTTTGTTTGTTCTGGGTGTGCAAGATGTGGTTCTTTCACATATATGCCTATTATCTGTTCACCTTTGGATCCATTTCCCATGTGGGTTAGGACACAATGTTGAGTAGTCTTCTCTTGGTATTCCATAGGTCTTTGGTGCTTATATATTTCACATGTGTTGGTGTAGCTCTGTTTCCCACAATATGCTAATTTATCCAGTCCTCAAACCTTTCCATTTGGTTAACCATACGTTTGTTGATCGAATCTTTGATTGCCTTGCTCTGTGAAGAATCTTCATTGGTATCAATTTTCAGGTAACACCATTAAGTGATATCATAGGATATGTGTCCTTCGCCCTCTGACTTACTTCATGTTGTGATTACCTCCAGGCTCATCTATGGTGCTGCAAACGGCATTGTTTCATTTTTTTCCTTGGCTACTATTCCATCTGTACATGTACCGGTTCTCCTTTTCCATTCATCTTTGGATGGACTTTTTGGTAGCTTCCCTGTGTGGCCTACTGTCATACTGTTGCAGTGCAGTTTTGCCTGCCTGTGTCTTTCTAATTGTGTCTTCTTAGGTCATAGGCCCGGGAGTGTGCCTGCTGAGTCCTATGGTGCCTCAATGGGTATCTGTTAAAGGCAGCTCCGTTCTGTTTTCATTAGTGGCTCTTCCCAGTTTAGTCCCACTTAGAGATGAGGGTACGCCTTTCTCCACAGCCCCTTCAGCATTTACTGTTTGCAGAATTTTTGCTGATGGTCATTCTGACCGGTGTGAGCTGATACGTTTGTGAAGATTGGATTTGCATATCTTTAACATTTCCTCATGATGAGCATTTTTCCACGACTTTTTTGTTGTTGTTGCTGTTAAAAAGAAAATAAAACACCAGTGTGTGTAAAATATACCTCTTGAAATTGTCTTCTTGAAACCTTGCCCTCTTTTGAAACTTTTGCTCGATTTTCGACCGCAGGATTTTTTTTGAAGGCGTGTGTCACTTACAAGTTTGCAATCGTTGTTAATATTTAGTGACCATTAGCACTGGGTTGAATGCTGCTGCTGTGGGAAACGGCCGCACGGCGGCAGCGTTTCTCCTTTCCCAAACCTTGTTACTAGGGCAGCAGAGCTTTCCTGGAACTCGTGTTCCTAGGTTGTAAATTAGAATGGAATGTGTCAGGAAAAAAAACGCATAAGTTTATGTCTCAGGACATCTTTTTCATTGTTATAATTTAATTTTTTCCATCAGGGTAATGGTTAGAATATTATTTGTTCTAGGTGTACACACTCTGGTTCATTTCTAAAATATATATATATATATATTCACACACACATACATATATATATTCATGTACAGATCCTCTTCCCATGTAAATTAATACAGAGTGTTCAGTAGACCTCCCTTCGTATATGGTGAGTCTCTTATATATATGTATTTCATATGTATTTGTGTACGTATGGCAGCCCTACCCTTAATTTGCCCATTGCTCCCACCTTTCGTTTTAGATAACCATAGTTGTGTTCTAAGTGTGTGTCTTTCTCTGTGGAAATAAGTTCATTTGTATCAGTTGTTAGATGCCACCCAGAAGTGATATCATAAGATATTTGTCTTTTGCTTTCCGACTTACCTCGTGTCCTGTGATTATCTCTAGGATCATCTATGGTGCAGCAAAGAGCAGTGTTCCCTTGTTTTCCACGGCTAATATTCCACTGTGCACATGGACCACTTCTTCTTTGTCCACTCATCTGCTGATGGCCATTTTGGTCGCTACCATGTCTTGGCTTTTGTGCATATTGCTGCAGTGCACCTTTGCCAGCCTGTGTCTTCTCGACTCTGGTCTGCTCGGGTGAAAGGCCCAGCGGTGGGCCTGCTGGATTGAATGGTACCTCAATTTTTGCTTTGAAACACAGTTCCTTTGTGTTCTCATTATTGGCTCTTACTCCTTTACACCTCAACAGCAGCGAGAGGGTACACAGTTCTCTAAAACCTCTTCAGCATTGATTGTTTGTAGACTTTCTGCTTATGGTCATTCGAGTGGTGTGTGTTGAGACCTTTTCATAGATTAGATTGGCATGAGTCTAATAACTCCTGATGTTGAACTTTTATCCATTTCCCTTTTTATTTGTAAAGAGTGTGTAAAACTTACCTCTCATAGGATCTTCTTGAAAACTTTGCTCTCTTTTAAGCTTTTTGGCCACTCCCTACCTCAGAACATTTTTTTGAGGGCAGGTGTCCTTTACAGCCCTGAGTCCTTGTGAGTATTAAGTGACCATCAGCCGCGGTTTAGAGCCGCTCTTGCGGGAATCGGCCACAAGGCGGCACAATTTCTCCATTTACAACTCAGGGCATTTGGGCAACAGAGGCTTCCTGGAAATCGTGTTAGTAGGCTGTAAATTAGAGTGGAATGTGCCAAGGCAAACCCCTAACAGCTTATATCTCCTTACTCTTGTTTGTTTTTTAAATGTAATTTTTCTTTTTCCTCAGAGCAAATGAGATAAAAATGTTGTGTATGTTCTAGGTGTACAGAATCTGGTTCATTATATCTATGTATCTATCTATTCATCTTTGCCTCCTTTCCCATGGACGTTATTACAGAGTGTTGAGTGGACCTCTCTTGGTATTCCATAGGTCTTTGGTGATTCTAGGTTTCATATGTATTAGTATAGGGCTGACACCCCCATATCCTAATTTATCCATTCTTACCACCTTTCCGTCTGGTTAAACATAATCTTGATTTCTTAATCCATGAGTGTCCTTTTCTTCGAAATAAGTTCATGGGTATCATTTTTTAGGTAACACGTATAAGTGATATCATAGGATATCTTTCTTTCGCTTTCTTTCTCACTTCAAGGTGTGTGATTATCTCTGGGTCCTTCTATGGTGGTGCAAACAGCACTGTTTCATGCTTTTCCATGGCTCATGTTCCACTGTGTACATGGACCACTTCTTCTTTGTCCATTCATCTGTTGATGGCCATTTTGGTTGCTTCCAAGTCTTGGCTGTGGTAAATATCACTGCAGTGTAGGATTGCCAGCCTGTGTCTTTTGGATTCTGGTCTTCTCAGGTGATAGGCACAGCAGTGGGTCTACCAGACCATATGGTAGCTCAATTTTTACCTTGAAACGCATGTTCTTTCTGTTGTAACTACTGGCTGTTACCAGTTTTCCTCCCACCAGCAGCTACAGGGTACACAGAGTTCTCTAAAACCCGTTCAGCATGTATTGTTTGTGGACTGTTTTGCTGATGATCATTCTGACTGTTGTGAGGTGAACGTTTTCATAGATTGGATTTGCGTGTCTTTATTAATTTCTGATGTTAAGCATTTTTTCCATGCCCTTGCTTTGGTGAAAGAAAAAAAAAAGAGAAGAAAAGCCAAAATGTGTGTAAAATATGCCTCTTGAAATTGTCTTCTTGAAAGGTTGCCTCTTTTGAAGTTTTTGGTCGATTTTCGACCCCAGAATGTTTTTTTGAGGACAGGTGTCATTTACAGGCCTGCAATTGAGGTGAATTTTAACTGACCATTTGCACTGGGTTTAAAGCTGCTGCTGTTGGAGGAAGGCCGAAATGCTGCAGGATTTCTCCACTCTCAAATCTGGTTACTAGGTCAGCAGAGCCTTCCTGGAAGCTGTGTTCCAAGGTTGGAAGTTAGAATGGCATGAGCCAGGAAGAACATCCATAATTTTCTGCCCCATTGTTTCTTGTTCACTTTTTTAATATAATCTTTTATGACAGCAAATTTGATTGTAACGTTTGCTTTGTTCTAGGTGTGCAAGATGTGTTTGTTTTTTACACCGAGACATATATGTATTCATCTTGGGATCCATTTGCCACGTAGGTTATGACACAGTGTTGAGAAGGCTTCTCTTGGAATTCTGTAGGTCTTTGGTGATTATGTACTTCACGTGTGTTTGTATATCTCTGTCAACCCCAATATCCTAATATATCCAATCTTTACAACTTTCCAATTGGTTAAGCATAAGTTTGTGTAATAAATCTGTGATTCCTGTTATCTGTGGAAATATCTTCGTTGGTATCCATTTCTAGGTAACACCTATAACTGATATCATAGGATACGTGTCTTTCGCTTTGTGACTTACTTCAAGTTGTGTGATCACCTCCAGAGTCATCTACGGTTCTTCAAACTGCTTCGTTTCATGTTTTTTCCATGGCTCATATTCCATCTGTACACGTGCCAGTTCTCCTTTGTCCATTCGTATCTTGATGGACTTTTTGGTTGTTTCCATGTCTTGGCGATTGTAATACTGCTGCAGGGCAGTTTTGCCTGAACGTGTCATTCCACTTCCGTCTTCCTAGGTTATAGGCCAAGGAGTGGGCCTGCGGGATCATATGGTATCTCAGTGTTTACCTTTTAAAGGCTGCTCCATTCTCTTTTCGTTAGTGGCACTTACCAGTTTACGAGCCACTTAAAGGTGAGAGTGCATTTGCTCACAGCCTCTTCAGCATGTATTCTTTGTATTTCTTTGCTGAGGGTCATTCTGACCGGTGTGAGCTGATACCATTTTGTGGCTGGATTTGCCTATGTCTAATAATTCCTTACATTGAGCTTATAGCCATGCATTTTTTATTGTTTTTTAAAGAGTGAGTACAGCTTACCTTCAAATAGTTTCTTGAAGTATGCGGCATATTTTGAATTTATTTTGCCATTACCTCCCTCAACACGTTTTGCTGGCAGGTGTCATTTATAGCCCTGCAGTCCTTGTGAATACGAAGTGACCTTTAGCACAGGTTGTAAAACTGCTGTTGCGGCAAACGGCCACAGGGCGGCAGCATTTCTACATTGCCTACTCTAGTTACTAGGGAAAGAGTACCTTCTGGGAAGTAGTGTTCCTTGGTTGTAAATTAGAGTGGAATGTGCCCGGATAAACACACAAAGCTTATGTCTCCTTAGTTATGTTTGTTTTTTATATTGACTGTATTTATTGTATCGGAGTAATACTCCGTTGTGTACACGGACCACTTCTTTTTCGTGCATTCATCGGTTGATGGACATTTTGGTTGTTCCAAGTCTTGGCTAGGGTAAATAGAGCTGCAGTGTAGGATTGTCAACGTGTGTCTTTTTTATTCTGGTCCTCTCAGGTGATAGAGCCAGTAGTGGGCCGACCAGATCATATGGTAGCTCAATTTTGACCTCCTTTCTGTTCTCACTACTGGCTCTTACCATTTGACATCCCAGCAGCAGCTAGAGGGTACACAGTTGTCTAAAACCCCTTGAGCATTTATTGTTTGGAGATTTTTGGCTGATGATCATTCTGACTGTTGTCACGTAAACGTTTTTGTAGATTGCATTTGCATGTCTTTAGTAATTCCTGATGTGGAGCTTTTTCCACGGCCTTTTTTGTTAAACGAAAATAAAGAAAAAGAGAAAGAATGTGAGTTAAATGTGCCTCTTGAAAGATTGCCCTCTTTTGCATTTTTTCGTCGATATTCGAACCCAGGATTTTTTTGAGGGCAGGTGTCATTTACAGAGGTGCCATTCTTGTGGATAGTAAGAGACCCTGAATGCTGTGTTTAAAGCTGCTTTTGCAGGAGACAGTCACAAGGCTGTGGCATGTCTCCGTTCCCAAATCTGGTTACTAGGGCAAAAGAGCCTTCCTAGGTGTAATGTTCCAACCTGTAAGTTAGAATGGAATGGGCCAGGAAAAACCCCCATGAGTTTATGTCTCATTACTTCTTGTTGGTTTTCTTAATTTGATTTTTATTTGTTATCACAGCAAATTTGATTACCATGTTTTGTTTGTTCTGGGTGTGCAAGATGTGGTTCTTTCACATATATGCCTATTATCTGTTCACCTTTGGATCCATTTCCCATGTGGGTTAGGACACAATGTTGAGTAGTCTTCTCTTGGTATTCCATAGGTCTTTGGTGCTTATATATTTCACATGTGTTGGTGTAGCTCTGTTTCCCACAATATGCTAATTTATCCAGTCCTCAAACCTTTCCATTTGGTTAACCATACGTTTGTTGATCGAATCTTTGATTGCCTTGCTCTGTGAAGAATCTTCATTGGTATCAATTTTCAGGTAACACCATTAAGTGATATCATAGGATATGTGTCCTTCGCCCTCTGACTTACTTCATGTTGTGATTACCTCCAGGCTCATCTATGGTGCTGCAAACGGCATTGTTTCATTTTTTTCCTTGGCTACTATTCCATCTGTACATGTACCGGTTCTCCTTTTCCATTCATCTTTGGATGGACTTTTTGGTAGCTTCCCTGTGTGGCCTACTGTCATACTGTTGCAGTGCAGTTTTGCCTGCCTGTGTCTTTCTAATTGTGTCTTCTTAGGTCATAGGCCCGGGAGTGTGCCTGCTGAGTCCTATGGTGCCTCAATGGGTATCTGTTAAAGGCAGCTCCGTTCTGTTTTCATTAGTGGCTCTTCCCAGTTTAGTCCCACTTAGAGATGAGGGTACGCCTTTCTCCACAGCCCCTTCAGCATTTACTGTTTGCAGAATTTTTGCTGATGGTCATTCTGACCGGTGTGAGCTGATACGTTTGTGAAGATTGGATTTGCATATCTTTAACATTTCCTCATGATGAGCATTTTTCCACGACTTTTTTGTTGTTGTTGCTGTTAAAAAGAAAATAAAACACCAGTGTGTGTAAAATATACCTCTTGAAATTGTCTTCTTGAAACCTTGCCCTCTTTTGAAACTTTTGCTCGATTTTCGACCGCAGGATTTTTTTTGAAGGCGTGTGTCACTTACAAGTTTGCAATCGTTGTTAATATTTAGTGACCATTAGCACTGGGTTGAATGCTGCTGCTGTGGGAAACGGCCGCACGGCGGCAGCGTTTCTCCTTTCCCAAACCTTGTTACTAGGGCAGCAGAGCTTTCCTGGAACTCGTGTTCCTAGGTTGTAAATTAGAATGGAATGTGTCAGGAAAAAAAACGCATAAGTTTATGTCTCAGGACATCTTTTTCATTGTTATAATTTAATTTTTTCCATCAGGGTAATGGTTAGAATATTATTTGTTCTAGGTGTACACACTCTGGTTCATTTCTAAAATATATATATATATATATTCACACACACATACATATATATATTCATGTACAGATCCTCTTCCCATGTAAATTAATACAGAGTGTTCAGTAGACCTCCCTTCGTATATGGTGAGTCTCTTATATATATGTATTTCATATGTATTTGTGTACGTATGGCAGCCCTACCCTTAATTTGCCCATTGCTCCCACCTTTCGTTTTAGATAACCATAGTTGTGTTCTAAGTGTGTGTCTTTCTCTGTGGAAATAAGTTCATTTGTATCAGTTGTTAGATGCCACCCAGAAGTGATATCATAAGATATTTGTCTTTTGCTTTCCGACTTACCTCGTGTCCTGTGATTATCTCTAGGATCATCTATGGTGCAGCAAAGAGCAGTGTTCCCTTGTTTTCCACGGCTAATATTCCACTGTGCACATGGACCACTTCTTCTTTGTCCACTCATCTGCTGATGGCCATTTTGGTCGCTACCATGTCTTGGCTTTTGTGCATATTGCTGCAGTGCACCTTTGCCAGCCTGTGTCTTCTCGACTCTGGTCTGCTCGGGTGAAAGGCCCAGCGGTGGGCCTGCTGGATTGAATGGTACCTCAATTTTTGCTTTGAAACACAGTTCCTTTGTGTTCTCATTATTGGCTCTTACTCCTTTACACCTCAACAGCAGCGAGAGGGTACACAGTTCTCTAAAACCTCTTCAGCATTGATTGTTTGTAGACTTTCTGCTTATGGTCATTCGAGTGGTGTGTGTTGAGACCTTTTCATAGATTAGATTGGCATGAGTCTAATAACTCCTGATGTTGAACTTTTATCCATTTCCCTTTTTATTTGTAAAGAGTGTGTAAAACTTACCTCTCATAGGATCTTCTTGAAAACTTTGCTCTCTTTTAAGCTTTTTGGCCACTCCCTACCTCAGAACATTTTTTTGAGGGCAGGTGTCCTTTACAGCCCTGAGTCCTTGTGAGTATTAAGTGACCATCAGCCGCGGTTTAGAGCCGCTCTTGCGGGAATCGGCCACAAGGCGGCACAATTTCTCCATTTACAACTCAGGGCATTTGGGCAACAGAGGCTTCCTGGAAATCGTGTTAGTAGGCTGTAAATTAGAGTGGAATGTGCCAAGGCAAACCCCTAACAGCTTATATCTCCTTACTCTTGTTTGTTTTTTAAATGTAATTTTTCTTTTTCCTCAGAGCAAATGAGATAAAAATGTTGTGTATGTTCTAGGTGTACAGAATCTGGTTCATTATATCTATGTATCTATCTATTCATCTTTGCCTCCTTTCCCATGGACGTTATTACAGAGTGTTGAGTGGACCTCTCTTGGTATTCCATAGGTCTTTGGTGATTCTAGGTTTCATATGTATTAGTATAGGGCTGACACCCCCATATCCTAATTTATCCATTCTTACCACCTTTCCGTCTGGTTAAACATAATCTTGATTTCTTAATCCATGAGTGTCCTTTTCTTCGAAATAAGTTCATGGGTATCATTTTTTAGGTAACACGTATAAGTGATATCATAGGATATCTTTCTTTCGCTTTCTTTCTCACTTCAAGGTGTGTGATTATCTCTGGGTCCTTCTATGGTGGTGCAAACAGCACTGTTTCATGCTTTTCCATGGCTCATGTTCCACTGTGTACATGGACCACTTCTTCTTTGTCCATTCATCTGTTGATGGCCATTTTGGTTGCTTCCAAGTCTTGGCTGTGGTAAATATCACTGCAGTGTAGGATTGCCAGCCTGTGTCTTTTGGATTCTGGTCTTCTCAGGTGATAGGCACAGCAGTGGGTCTACCAGACCATATGGTAGCTCAATTTTTACCTTGAAACGCATGTTCTTTCTGTTGTAACTACTGGCTGTTACCAGTTTTCCTCCCACCAGCAGCTACAGGGTACACAGAGTTCTCTAAAACCCGTTCAGCATGTATTGTTTGTGGACTGTTTTGCTGATGATCATTCTGACTGTTGTGAGGTGAACGTTTTCATAGATTGGATTTGCGTGTCTTTATTAATTTCTGATGTTAAGCATTTTTTCCATGCCCTTGCTTTGGTGAAAGAAAAAAAAAAGAGAAGAAAAGCCAAAATGTGTGTAAAATATGCCTCTTGAAATTGTCTTCTTGAAAGGTTGCCTCTTTTGAAGTTTTTGGTCGATTTTCGACCCCAGAATGTTTTTTTGAGGACAGGTGTCATTTACAGGCCTGCAATTGAGGTGAATTTTAACTGACCATTTGCACTGGGTTTAAAGCTGCTGCTGTTGGAGGAAGGCCGAAATGCTGCAGGATTTCTCCACTCTCAAATCTGGTTACTAGGTCAGCAGAGCCTTCCTGGAAGCTGTGTTCCAAGGTTGGAAGTTAGAATGGCATGAGCCAGGAAGAACATCCATAATTTTCTGCCCCATTGTTTCTTGTTCACTTTTTTAATATAATCTTTTATGACAGCAAATTTGATTGTAACGTTTGCTTTGTTCTAGGTGTGCAAGATGTGTTTGTTTTTTACACCGAGACATATATGTATTCATCTTGGGATCCATTTGCCACGTAGGTTATGACACAGTGTTGAGAAGGCTTCTCTTGGAATTCTGTAGGTCTTTGGTGATTATGTACTTCACGTGTGTTTGTATATCTCTGTCAACCCCAATATCCTAATATATCCAATCTTTACAACTTTCCAATTGGTTAAGCATAAGTTTGTGTAATAAATCTGTGATTCCTGTTATCTGTGGAAATATCTTCGTTGGTATCCATTTCTAGGTAACACCTATAACTGATATCATAGGATACGTGTCTTTCGCTTTGTGACTTACTTCAAGTTGTGTGATCACCTCCAGAGTCATCTACGGTTCTTCAAACTGCTTCGTTTCATGTTTTTTCCATGGCTCATATTCCATCTGTACACGTGCCAGTTCTCCTTTGTCCATTCGTATCTTGATGGACTTTTTGGTTGTTTCCATGTCTTGGCGATTGTAATACTGCTGCAGGGCAGTTTTGCCTGAACGTGTCATTCCACTTCCGTCTTCCTAGGTTATAGGCCAAGGAGTGGGCCTGCGGGATCATATGGTATCTCAGTGTTTACCTTTTAAAGGCTGCTCCATTCTCTTTTCGTTAGTGGCACTTACCAGTTTACGAGCCACTTAAAGGTGAGAGTGCATTTGCTCACAGCCTCTTCAGCATGTATTCTTTGTATTTCTTTGCTGAGGGTCATTCTGACCGGTGTGAGCTGATACCATTTTGTGGCTGGATTTGCCTATGTCTAATAATTCCTTACATTGAGCTTATAGCCATGCATTTTTTATTGTTTTTTAAAGAGTGAGTACAGCTTACCTTCAAATAGTTTCTTGAAGTATGCGGCATATTTTGAATTTATTTTGCCATTACCTCCCTCAACACGTTTTGCTGGCAGGTGTCATTTATAGCCCTGCAGTCCTTGTGAATACGAAGTGACCTTTAGCACAGGTTGTAAAACTGCTGTTGCGGCAAACGGCCACAGGGCGGCAGCATTTCTACATTGCCTACTCTAGTTACTAGGGAAACAGTACCTTCTGGGAAGTAGTGTTCCTTGGTTGTAAATTAGAGTGGAATGTGCCCGGATAAACACACAAAGCTTATGTCTCCTTAGTTATGTTTGTTTTTTATATTGACTGTATTTATTGTATCGGAGTAATACTCCGTTGTGTACACGGACCACTTCTTTTTCGTGCATTCATCGGTTGATGGACATTTTGGTTGTTCCAAGTCTTGGCTAGGGTAAATAGAGCTGCAGTGTAGGATTGTCAACGTGTGTCTTTTTTATTCTGGTCCTCTCAGGTGATAGAGCCAGTAGTGGGCCGACCAGATCATATGGTAGCTCAATTTTGACCTCCTTTCTGTTCTCACTACTGGCTCTTACCATTTGACATCCCAGCAGCAGCTAGAGGGTACACAGTTGTCTAAAACCCCTTGAGCATTTATTGTTTGGAGATTTTTGGCTGATGATCATTCTGACTGTTGTCACGTAAACGTTTTTGTAGATTGCATTTGCATGTCTTTAGTAATTCCTGATGTGGAGCTTTTTCCACGGCCTTTTTTGTTAAACGAAAATAAAGAAAAAGAGAAAGAATGTGAGTTAAATGTGCCTCTTGAAAGATTGCCCTCTTTTGCATTTTTTCGTCGATATTCGAACCCAGGATTTTTTTGAGGGCAGGTGTCATTTACAGAGGTGCCATTCTTGTGGATAGTAAGAGACCCTGAATGCTGTGTTTAAAGCTGCTTTTGCAGGAGACAGTCACAAGGCTGTGGCATGTCTCCGTTCCCAAATCTGGTTACTAGGGCAAAAGAGCCTTCCTAGGTGTAATGTTCCAACCTGTAAGTTAGAATGGAATGGGCCAGGAAAAACCCCCATGAGTTTATGTCTCATTACTTCTTGTTGGTTTTCTTAATTTGATTTTTATTTGTTATCACAGCAAATTTGATTACCATGTTTTGTTTGTTCTGGGTGTGCAAGATGTGGTTCTTTCACATATATGCCTATTATCTGTTCACCTTCGGATCCATTTCCCATGTGGGTTAGGACACAATGTTGAGTAGTCTTCTCTTGGTATTCCATAGGTCTTTGGTGCTTATATATTTCACATGTGTTGGTGTAGCTCTGTTTCCCACAATATGCTAATTTATCCAGTCCTCAAACCTTTCCATTTGGTTAACCATACGTTTGTTGATCGAATCTTTGATTGCCTTGCTCTGTGAAGAATCTTCATTGGTATCAATTTTCAGGTAACACCATTAAGTGATATCATAGGATATGTGTCCTTCGCCCTCTGACTTACTTCATGTTGTGATTACCTCCAGGCTCATCTATGGTGCTGCAAACGGCATTGTTTCATTTTTTTCCTTGGCTACTATTCCATCTGTACATGTACCGGTTCTCCTTTTCCATTCATCTTTGGATGGACTTTTTGGTAGCTTCCCTGTGTGGCCTACTGTCATACTGTTGCAGTGCAGTTTTGCCTGCCTGTGTCTTTCTAATTGTGTCTTCTTAGGTCATAGGCCCGGGAGTGTGCCTGCTGAGTCCTATGGTGCCTCAATGGGTATCTGTTAAAGGCAGCTCCGTTCTGTTTTCATTAGTGGCTCTTCCCAGTTTAGTCCCACTTAGAGATGAGGGTACGCCTTTCTCCACAGCCCCTTCAGCATTTACTGTTTGCAGAATTTTTGCTGATGGTCATTCTGACCGGTGTGAGCTGATACGTTTGTGAAGATTGGATTTGCATATCTTTAACATTTCCTCATGATGAGCATTTTTCCACGACTTTTTTGTTGTTGTTGCTGTTAAAAAGAAAATAAAACACCAGTGTGTGTAAAATATACCTCTTGAAATTGTCTTCTTGAAACCTTGCCCTCTTTTGAAACTTTTGCTCGATTTTCGACCGCAGGATTTTTTTTGAAGGCGTGTGTCACTTACAAGTTTGCAATCGTTGTTAATATTTAGTGACCATTAGCACTGGGTTGAATGCTGCTGCTGTGGGAAACGGCCGCACGGCGGCAGCGTTTCTCCTTTCCCAAACCTTGTTACTAGGGCAGCAGAGCTTTCCTGGAACTCGTGTTCCTAGGTTGTAAATTAGAATGGAATGTGTCAGGAAAAAAAACGCATAAGTTTATGTCTCAGGACATCTTTTTCATTGTTATAATTTAATTTTTTCCATCAGGGTAATGGTTAGAATATTATTTGTTCTAGGTGTACACACTCTGGTTCATTTCTAAAATATATATATATATATATTCACACACACATACATATATATATTCATGTACAGATCCTCTTCCCATGTAAATTAATACAGAGTGTTCAGTAGACCTCCCTTCGTATATGGTGAGTCTCTTATATATATGTATTTCATATGTATTTGTGTACGTATGGCAGCCCTACCCTTAATTTGCCCATTGCTCCCACCTTTCGTTTTAGATAACCATAGTTGTGTTCTAAGTGTGTGTCTTTCTCTGTGGAAATAAGTTCATTTGTATCAGTTGTTAGATGCCACCCAGAAGTGATATCATAAGATATTTGTCTTTTGCTTTCCGACTTACCTCGTGTCCTGTGATTATCTCTAGGATCATCTATGGTGCAGCAAAGAGCAGTGTTCCCTTGTTTTCCACGGCTAATATTCCACTGTGCACATGGACCACTTCTTCTTTGTCCACTCATCTGCTGATGGCCATTTTGGTCGCTACCATGTCTTGGCTTTTGTGCATATTGCTGCAGTGCACCTTTGCCAGCCTGTGTCTTCTCGACTCTGGTCTGCTCGGGTGAAAGGCCCAGCGGTGGGCCTGCTGGATTGAATGGTACCTCAATTTTTGCTTTGAAACACAGTTCCTTTGTGTTCTCATTATTGGCTCTTACTCCTTTACACCTCAACAGCAGCGAGAGGGTACACAGTTCTCTAAAACCTCTTCAGCATTGATTGTTTGTAGACTTTCTGCTTATGGTCATTCGAGTGGTGTGTGTTGAGACCTTTTCATAGATTAGATTGGCATGAGTCTAATAACTCCTGATGTTGAACTTTTATCCATTTCCCTTTTTATTTGTAAAGAGTGTGTAAAACTTACCTCTCATAGGATCTTCTTGAAAACTTTGCTCTCTTTTAAGCTTTTTGGCCACTCCCTACCTCAGAACATTTTTTTGAGGGCAGGTGTCCTTTACAGCCCTGAGTCCTTGTGAGTATTAAGTGACCATCAGCCGCGGTTTAGAGCCGCTCTTGCGGGAATCGGCCACAAGGCGGCACAATTTCTCCATTTACAACTCAGGGCATTTGGGCAACAGAGGCTTCCTGGAAATCGTGTTAGTAGGCTGTAAATTAGAGTGGAATGTGCCAAGGCAAACCCCTAACAGCTTATATCTCCTTACTCTTGTTTGTTTTTTAAATGTAATTTTTCTTTTTCCTCAGAGCAAATGAGATAAAAATGTTGTGTATGTTCTAGGTGTACAGAATCTGGTTCATTATATCTATGTATCTATCTATTCATCTTTGCCTCCTTTCCCATGGACGTTATTACAGAGTGTTGAGTGGACCTCTCTTGGTATTCCATAGGTCTTTGGTGATTCTAGGTTTCATATGTATTAGTATAGGGCTGACACCCCCATATCCTAATTTATCCATTCTTACCACCTTTCCGTCTGGTTAAACATAATCTTGATTTCTTAATCCATGAGTGTCCTTTTCTTCGAAATAAGTTCATGGGTATCATTTTTTAGGTAACACGTATAAGTGATATCATAGGATATCTTTCTTTCGCTTTCTTTCTCACTTCAAGGTGTGTGATTATCTCTGGGTCCTTCTATGGTGGTGCAAACAGCACTGTTTCATGCTTTTCCATGGCTCATGTTCCACTGTGTACATGGACCACTTCTTCTTTGTCCATTCATCTGTTGATGGCCATTTTGGTTGCTTCCAAGTCTTGGCTGTGGTAAATATCACTGCAGTGTAGGATTGCCAGCCTGTGTCTTTTGGATTCTGGTCTTCTCAGGTGATAGGCACAGCAGTGGGTCTACCAGACCATATGGTAGCTCAATTTTTACCTTGAAACGCATGTTCTTTCTGTTGTAACTACTGGCTGTTACCAGTTTTCCTCCCACCAGCAGCTACAGGGTACACAGAGTTCTCTAAAACCCGTTCAGCATGTATTGTTTGTGGACTGTTTTGCTGATGATCATTCTGACTGTTGTGAGGTGAACGTTTTCATAGATTGGATTTGCGTGTCTTTATTAATTTCTGATGTTAAGCATTTTTTCCATGCCCTTGCTTTGGTGAAAGAAAAAAAAAAGAGAAGAAAAGCCAAAATGTGTGTAAAATATGCCTCTTGAAATTGTCTTCTTGAAAGGTTGCCTCTTTTGAAGTTTTTGGTCGATTTTCGACCCCAGAATGTTTTTTTGAGGACAGGTGTCATTTACAGGCCTGCAATTGAGGTGAATTTTAACTGACCATTTGCACTGGGTTTAAAGCTGCTGCTGTTGGAGGAAGGCCGAAATGCTGCAGGATTTCTCCACTCTCAAATCTGGTTACTAGGTCAGCAGAGCCTTCCTGGAAGCTGTGTTCCAAGGTTGGAAGTTAGAATGGCATGAGCCAGGAAGAACATCCATAATTTTCTGCCCCATTGTTTCTTGTTCACTTTTTTAATATAATCTTTTATGACAGCAAATTTGATTGTAACGTTTGCTTTGTTCTAGGTGTGCAAGATGTGTTTGTTTTTTACACCGAGACATATATGTATTCATCTTGGGATCCATTTGCCACGTAGGTTATGACACAGTGTTGAGAAGGCTTCTCTTGGAATTCTGTAGGTCTTTGGTGATTATGTACTTCACGTGTGTTTGTATATCTCTGTCAACCCCAATATCCTAATATATCCAATCTTTACAACTTTCCAATTGGTTAAGCATAAGTTTGTGTAATAAATCTGTGATTCCTGTTATCTGTGGAAATATCTTCGTTGGTATCCATTTCTAGGTAACACCTATAACTGATATCATAGGATACGTGTCTTTCGCTTTGTGACTTACTTCAAGTTGTGTGATCACCTCCAGAGTCATCTACGGTTCTTCAAACTGCTTCGTTTCATGTTTTTTCCATGGCTCATATTCCATCTGTACACGTGCCAGTTCTCCTTTGTCCATTCGTATCTTGATGGACTTTTTGGTTGTTTCCATGTCTTGGCGATTGTAATACTGCTGCAGGGCAGTTTTGCCTGAACGTGTCATTCCACTTCCGTCTTCCTAGGTTATAGGCCAAGGAGTGGGCCTGCGGGATCATATGGTATCTCAGTGTTTACCTTTTAAAGGCTGCTCCATTCTCTTTTCGTTAGTGGCACTTACCAGTTTACGAGCCACTTAAAGGTGAGAGTGCATTTGCTCACAGCCTCTTCAGCATGTATTCTTTGTATTTCTTTGCTGAGGGTCATTCTGACCGGTGTGAGCTGATACCATTTTGTGGCTGGATTTGCATATGTCTAATAATTCCTTACATTGAGCTTATAGCCATGCATTTTTTACTGTTTTTTAAAGAGTGAGTACAGCTTACCTTCAAATAGTTTCTTGAAGTATGCGGCATATTTTGAATTTATTTTGCCATTACCTCCCTCAACACGTTTTGCTGGCAGGTGTCATTTATAGCCCTGCAGTCCTTGTGAATACGAAGTGACCTTTAGCACAGGTTGTAAAACTGCTGTTGCGGCAAACGGCCACAGGGCGGCAGCATTTCTACATTGCCTACTCTAGTTACTAGGGAAACAGTACCTTCTGGGAAGTAGTGTTCCTTGGTTGTAAATTAGAGTGGAATGTGCCCGGATAAACACACAAAGCTTATGTCTCCTTAGTTATGTTTGTTTTTTATATTGACTGTATTTATTGTATCGGAGTAATACTCCGTTGTGTACACGGACCACTTCTTTTTCGTGCATTCATCGGTTGATGGACATTTTGGTTGTTCCAAGTCTTGGCTAGGGTAAATAGAGCTGCAGTGTAGGATTGTCAACGTGTGTCTTTTTTATTCTGGTCCTCTCAGGTGATAGAGCCAGTAGTGGGCCGACCAGATCATATGGTAGCTCAATTTTGACCTCCTTTCTGTTCTCACTACTGGCTCTTACCATTTGACATCCCAGCAGCAGCTAGAGGGTACACAGTTGTCTAAAACCCCTTGAGCATTTATTGTTTGGAGATTTTTGGCTGATGATCATTCTGACTGTTGTCACGTAA
This sequence comes from Grampus griseus, assembly GCF_964374135.1. Lineage (NCBI taxonomy): Eukaryota > Metazoa > Chordata > Mammalia > Artiodactyla > Delphinidae > Grampus > Grampus griseus. The sequence goes on from NW_028133133.1 coordinate 217,514, forward strand.
ACGTTTTTGTAGATTGCATTTGCATGTCTTTAGTAATTCCTGATGTGGAGCTTTTTCCACGGCCTTTTTTGTTAAACGAAAATAAAGAAAAAGAGAAAGAATGTGAGTTAAATGTGCCTCTTGAAAGATTGCCCTCTTTTGCATTTTTTCGTCGATATTCGAACCCAGGATTTTTTTGAGGGCAGGTGTCATTTACAGAGGTGCCATTCTTGTGGATAGTAAGAGACCCTGAATGCTGTGTTTAAAGCTGCTTTTGCAGGAGACAGTCACAAGGCTGTGGCATGTCTCCGTTCCCAAATCTGGTTACTAGGGCAAAAGAGCCTTCCTAGGTGTAATGTTCCAACCTGTAAGTTAGAATGGAATGGGCCAGGAAAAACCCCCATGAGTTTATGTCTCATTACTTCTTGTTGGTTTTCTTAATTTGATTTTTATTTGTTATCACAGCAAATTTGATTACCATGTTTTGTTTGTTCTGGGTGTGCAAGATGTGGTTCTTTCACATATATGCCTATTATCTGTTCACCTTCGGATCCATTTCCCATGTGGGTTAGGACACAATGTTGAGTAGTCTTCTCTTGGTATTCCATAGGTCTTTGGTGCTTATATATTTCACATGTGTTGGTGTAGCTCTGTTTCCCACAATATGCTAATTTATCCAGTCCTCAAACCTTTCCATTTGGTTAACCATACGTTTGTTGATCGAATCTTTGATTGCCTTGCTCTGTGAAGAATCTTCATTGGTATCAATTTTCAGGTAACACCATTAAGTGATATCATAGGATATGTGTCCTTCGCCCTCTGACTTACTTCATGTTGTGATTACCTCCAGGCTCATCTATGGTGCTGCAAACGGCATTGTTTCATTTTTTTCCTTGGCTACTATTCCATCTGTACAGGTACCGGTTCTCCTTTTCCATTCATCTTTGGATGGACTTTTTGGTAGCTTCCCTGTGTGGCCTACTGTCATACTGTTGCAGTGCAGTTTTGCCTGCCTGTGTCTTTCTAATTGTGTCTTCTTAGGTCATAGGCCCGGGAGTGTGCCTGCTGAGTCCTATGGTGCCTCAATGGATATCTGTTAAAGGCAGCTCCGTTCTGTTTTCATTAGTGGCTCTTCCCAGTTTAGTCCCACTTAGAGATGAGGGTACGCCTTTCTCCACAGCCCCTTCAGCATTTACTGTTTGCAGAATTTTTGCTGATGGTCATTCTGACCGGTGTGAGCTGATACGTTTGTGAAGATTGGATTTGCATATCTTTAACATTTCCTCATGATGAGCATTTTTCCATGACTTTTTTGTTGTTGTTGCTGTTAAAAAGAAAATAAAACACCAGTGTGTGTAAAATATACCTCTTGAAATTGTCTTCTTGAAACCTTGCCCTCTTTTGAAACTTTTGCTCGATTTTCGACCGCAGGATTTTTTTTGAAGGCGTGTGTCACTTACAAGTTTGCAATCGTTGTTAATATTTAGTGACCATTAGCACTGGGTTGAATGCTGCTGCTGTGGGAAACGGCCGCACGGCGGCAGCGTTTCTCCTTTCCCAAACCTTGTTACTAGGGCAGCAGAGCTTTCCTGGAACTCGTGTTCCTAGGTTGTAAATTAGAATGGAATGTGTCATGAAAAAAAAACGCATAAGTTTATGTCTCAGGACATCTTTTTCATTGTTATAATTTAATTTTTTCCATCAGGGTAATGATTAGAATATTATTTGTTCTAGGTGTACACACTCTGGTTCAGTTCTAAAATATATATATATATATATTCACACACACATACATATATATATTCATGTACAGATCCTCTTCCCATGTAAATTAATACAGAGTGTTCAGTAGACCTCCCTTCGTATATGGTGAGTCTCTTATATATACGTATTTCATATGTATTTGTGTACGTATGGCAGCCCTACCCTTAATTTGCCCATTGCTCCCACCTTTCGTTTTAGATAACCATAGTTGTGTTCTAAGTGTGTGTCTTTCTCTGTGGAAATAAGTTCATTTGTATCAGTTGTTAGATGCCACCCAGAAGTGATATCATAAGATATTTGTCTTTTGCTTTCCGACTTACCTCGTGTCCTGTGATTATCTCTAGGATCATCTATGGTGCAGCAAAGAGCAGTGTTTCATTGTTTTCCACGGCTAATATTCCACTGTGCACATGGACCACTTCTTCTTTGTCCACTCATCTGCTGATGGCCATTTTGGTCGCCACCATGTCTTGGCTTTTGTGCATATTGCTGCAGTGCACCTTTGCCAGCCTGTGTCTTCTCGACTCTGGTCTGCTCGGGTGAAAGGCCCAGCGGTGGGCCTGCTGGATTGAATGGTACCTCAATTTTTGCTTTGAAACACAGTTCCTTTGTGTTCTCATTATTGGCTCTTACTCCTTTACACCTCAACAGCAGCGAGAGGGTACACAGTTCTCTAAAACCTCTTCAGCATTGATTGTTTGTAGACTTTCTGCTTATGGTCATTCGAGTGGTGTGTGTTGAGACCTTTTCATAGATTAGATTGGCATGAGTCTAATAACTCCTGATGTTGAACTTTTATCCATTTCCCTTTTTATTTGTAAAGAGTGTGTAAAACTTACCTCTCATAGGATCTTCTTGAAAACTTTGCTCTCTTTTAAGCTTTTTGGCCACTCCCTACCTCAGAACATTTTTTTGAGGGCAGGTGTCCTTTACAGCCCTGAGTCCTTGTGAGTATTAAGTGACCATCAGCCGCGGTTTAGAGCCGCTCTTGCGGGAATCGGCCACAAGGCGGCACAATTTCTCCATTTACAACTCAGGGCATTTGGGCAACAGAGGCTTCCTGGAAATCGTGTTAGTAGGCTGTAAATTAGAGTGGAATGTGCCAAGGCAAACCCCTAACAGCTTATATCTCCTTACTCTTGTTTGTTTTTTAAATGTAATTTTTCTTTTTCCTCAGAGCAAATGAGATAAAAATGTTGTGTATGTTCTAGGTGTACAGAATCTGGTTCATTATATCTATGTATCTATCTATTCATCTTTGCCTCCTTTCCCATGGACGTTATTACAGAGTGTTGAGTGGACCTCTCTTGGTATTCCATAGGTCTTTGGTGATTCTAGGTTTCATATGTATTAGTATAGGGCTGACACCCCCATATCCTAATTTATCCATTCTTACCACCTTTCCGTCTGGTTAAACATAATCTTGATTTCTTAATCCATGAGTGTCCTTTTCTTCGAAATAAGTTCATGGGTATCATTTTTTAGGTAACACGTATAAGTGATATCATAGGATATCTTTCTTTCGCTTTCTTTCTCACTTCAAGGTGTGTGATTATCTCTGGGTCCTTCTATGGTGGTGCAAACAGCACTGTTTCATGCTTTTCCATGGCTCATGTTCCACTGTGTACATGGACCACTTCTTCTTTGTCCATTCATCTGTTGATGGCCATTTTGGTTGCTTCCAAGTCTTGGCTGCGGTAAATATCACTGCAGTGTAGGATTGCCAGCCTGTGTCTTTTGGATTCTGGTCTTCTCAGGTGATAGGCACAGCAGTGGGTCTACCAGACCATATGGTAGCTCAATTTTTACCTTGAAACGCATGTTCTTTCTGTTGTAACTACTGGCTGTTACCAGTTTTCCTCCCACCAGCAGCTACAGGGTACACAGAGTTCTCTAAAACCCGTTCAGCATGTATTGTTTGTGGACTGTTTTGCTGATGATCATTCTGACTGTTGTGAGGTGAACGTTTTCATAGATTGGATTTGCGTGTCTTTATTAATTTCTGATGTTAAGCATTTTTTCCATGCCCTTGCTTTGGTGAAAGAAAAAAAAAAGAGAAGAAAAGCCAAAATGTGTGTAAAATATGCCTCTTGAAATTGTCTTCTTGAAAGGTTGCCTCTTTTGAAGTTTTTGGTCGATTTTCGACCCCAGAATGTTTTTTTGAGGACAGGTGTCATTTACAGGCCTGCAATTGAGGTGAATTTTAACTGACCATTTGCACTGGGTTTAAAGCTGCTGCTGTTGGAGGAAGGCCGAAATGCTGCAGGATTTCTCCACTCTCAAATCTGGTTACTAGGTCAGCAGAGCCTTCCTGGAAGCTGTGTTCCAAGGTTGGAAGTTAGAATGGCATGAGCCAGGAAGAACATCCATAATTTTCTGCCCCATTGTTTCTTGTTCACTTTTTTAATATAATCTTTTATGACAGCAAATTTGATTGTAACGTTTGCTTTGTTCTAGGTGTGCAAGATGTGTTTGTTTTTTACACCGAGACATATATGTATTCATCTTGGGATCCATTTGCCACGTAGGTTATGACACAGTGTTGAGAAGGCTTCTCTTGGAATTCTGTAGGTCTTTGGTGATTATGTACTTCACGTGTGTTTGTATATCTCTGTCAACCCCAATATCCTAATATATCCAATCTTTACAACTTTCCAATTGGTTAAGCATAAGTTTGTGTAATAAATCTGTGATTCCTGTTATCTGTGGAAATATCTTCGTTGGTATCCATTTCTAGGTAACACCTATAACTGATATCATAGGATACGTGTCTTTCGCTTTGTGACTTACTTCAAGTTGTGTGATCACCTCCAGAGTCATCTACGGTTCTTCAAACTGCTTCGTTTCATGTTTTTTCCATGGCTCATATTCCATCTGTACACGTGCCAGTTCTCCTTTGTCCATTCGTATCTTGATGGACTTTTTGGTTGTTTCCATGTCTTGGCGATTGTAATACTGCTGCAGGGCAGTTTTGCCTGAACGTGTCATTCCACTTCCGTCTTCCTAGGTTATAGGCCAAGGAGTGGGCCTGCGGGATCATATGGTATCTCAGTGTTTACCTTTTAAAGGCTGCTCCATTCTCTTTTCGTTAGTGGCACTTACCAGTTTACGAGCCACTTAAAGGTGAGAGTGCATTTGCTCACAGCCTCTTCAGCATGTATTCTTTGTATTTCTTTGCTGAGGGTCATTCTGACCGGTGTGAGCTGATACCATTTTGTGGCTGGATTTGCCTATGTCTAATAATTCCTTACATTGAGCTTATAGCCATGCATTTTTTATTGTTTTTTAAAGAGTGAGTACAGCTTACCTTCAAATAGTTTCTTGAAGTATGCGGCATATTTTGAATTTATTTTGCCATTACCTCCCTCAACACGTTTTGCTGGCAGGTGTCATTTATAGCCCTGCAGTCCTTGTGAATACGAAGTGACCTTTAGCACAGGTTGTAAAACTGCTGTTGCGGCAAACGGCCACAGGGCGGCAGCATTTCTACATTGCCTACTCTAGTTACTAGGGAAAGAGTACCTTCTGGGAAGTAGTGTTCCTTGGTTGTAAATTAGAGTGGAATGTGCCCGGATAAACACACAAAGCTTATGTCTCCTTAGTTATGTTTGTTTTTTATATTGACTGTATTTATTGTATCGGAGTAATACTCCGTTGTGTACACGGACCACTTCTTTTTCGTGCATTCATCGGTTGATGGACATTTTGGTTGTTCCAAGTCTCGGCTAGGGTAAATAGAGCTGCAGTGTAGGATTGTCAACGTGTGTCTTTTTTATTCTGGTCCTCTCAGGTGATAGAGCCAGTAGTGGGCCGACCAGATCATATGGTAGCTCAATTTTGACCTCCTTTCTGTTCTCACTACTGGCTCTTACCATTTGACATCCCAGCAGCAGCTAGAGGGTACACAGTTGTCTAAAACCCCTTGAGCATTTATTGTTTGGAGATTTTTGGCTGATGATCATTCTGACTGTTGTCACGTAAACGTTTTTGTAGATTGCATTTGCATGTCTTTAGTAATTCCTGATGTGGAGCTTTTTCCACGGCCTTTTTTGTTAAACGAAAATAAAGAAAAAGAGAAAGAATGTGAGTTAAATGTGCCTCTTGAAAGATTGCCCTCTTTTGCATTTTTTCGTCGATATTCGAACCCAGGATTTTTTTGAGGGCAGGTGTCATTTACAGAGGTGCCATTCTTGTGGATAGTAAGAGACCCTGAATGCTGTGTTTAAAGCTGCTTTTGCAGGAGACAGTCACAAGGCTGTGGCATGTCTCCGTTCCCAAATCTGGTTACTAGGGCAAAAGAGCCTTCCTAGGTGTAATGTTCCAACCTGTAAGTTAGAATGGAATGGGCCAGGAAAAACCCCCATGAGTTTATGTCTCATTACTTCTTGTTGGTTTTCTTAATTTGATTTTTATTTGTTATCACAGCAAATTTGATTACCATGTTTTGTTTGTTCTGGGTGTGCAAGATGTGGTTCTTTCACATATATGCCTATTATCTGTTCACCTTCGGATCCATTTCCCATGTGGGTTAGGACACAATGTTGAGTAGTCTTCTCTTGGTATTCCATAGGTCTTTGGTGCTTATATATTTCACATGTGTTGGTGTAGCTCTGTTTCCCACAATATGCTAATTTATCCAGTCCTCAAACCTTTCCATTTGGTTAACCATACGTTTGTTGATCGAATCTTTGATTGCCTTGCTCTGTGAAGAATCTTCATTGGTATCAATTTTCAGGTAACACCATTAAGTGATATCATAGGATATGTGTCCTTCGCCCTCTGACTTACTTCATGTTGTGATTACCTCCAGGCTCATCTATGGTGCTGCAAACGGCATTGTTTCATTTTTTTCCTTGGCTACTATTCCATCTGTACATGTACCGGTTCTCCTTTTCCATTCATCTTTGGATGGACTTTTTGGTAGCTTCCCTGTGTGGCCTACTGTCATACTGTTGCAGTGCAGTTTTGCCTGCCTGTGTCTTTCTAATTGTGTCTTCTTAGGTCATAGGCCCGGGAGTGTGCCTGCTGAGTCCTATGGTGCCTCAATGGGTATCTGTTAAAGGCAGCTCCGTTCTGTTTTCATTAGTGGCTCTTCCCAGTTTAGTCCCACTTAGAGATGAGGGTACGCCTTTCTCCACAGCCCCTTCAGCATTTACTGTTTGCAGAATTTTTGCTGATGGTCATTCTGACCGGTGTGAGCTGATACGTTTGTGAAGATTGGATTTGCATATCTTTAACATTTCCTCATGATGAGCATTTTTCCACGACTTTTTTGTTGTTGTTGCTGTTAAAAAGAAAATAAAACACCAGTGTGTGTAAAATATACCTCTTGAAATTGTCTTCTTGAAACCTTGCCCTCTTTTGAAACTTTTGCTCGATTTTCGACCGCAGGATTTTTTTTGAAGGCGTGTGTCACTTACAAGTTTGCAATCGTTGTTAATATTTAGTGACCATTAGCACTGGGTTGAATGCTGCTGCTGTGGGAAACGGCCGCACGGCGGCAGCGTTTCTCCTTTCCCAAACCTTGTTACTAGGGCAGCAGAGCTTTCCTGGAACTCGTGTTCCTAGGTTGTAAATTAGAATGGAATGTGTCAGGAAAAAAAACGCATAAGTTTATGTCTCAGGACATCTTTTTCATTGTTATAATTTAATTTTTTCCATCAGGGTAATGGTTAGAATATTATTTGTTCTAGGTGTACACACTCTGGTTCATTTCTAAAATATATATATATATATATTCACACACACATACATATATATATTCATGTACAGATCCTCTTCCCATGTAAATTAATACAGAGTGTTCAGTAGACCTCCCTTCGTATATGGTGAGTCTCTTATATATATGTATTTCATATGTATTTGTGTACGTATGGCAGCCCTACCCTTAATTTGCCCATTGCTCCCACCTTTCGTTTTAGATAACCATAGTTGTGTTCTAAGTGTGTGTCTTTCTCTGTGGAAATAAGTTCATTTGTATCAGTTGTTAGATGCCACCCAGAAGTGATATCATAAGATATTTGTCTTTTGCTTTCCGACTTACCTCGTGTCCTGTGATTATCTCTAGGATCATCTATGGTGCAGCAAAGAGCAGTGTTCCCTTGTTTTCCACGGCTAATATTCCACTGTGCACATGGACCACTTCTTCTTTGTCCACTCATCTGCTGATGGCCATTTTGGTCGCCACCATGTCTTGGCTTTTGTGCATATTGCTGCAGTGCACCTTTGCCAGCCTGTGTCTTCTCGACTCTGGTCTGCTCGGGTGAAAGGCCCAGCGGTGGGCCTGCTGGATTGAATGGTACCTCAATTTTTGCTTTGAAACACAGTTCCTTTGTGTTCTCATTATTGGCTCTTACTCCTTTACACCTCAACAGCAGCGAGAGGGTACACAGTTCTCTAAAACCTCTTCAGCATTGATTGTTTGTAGACTTTCTGCTTATGGTCATTCGAGTGGTGTGTGTTGAGACCTTTTCATAGATTAGATTGGCATGAGTCTAATAACTCCTGATGTTGAACTTTTATCCATTTCCCTTTTTATTTGTAAAGAGTGTGTAAAACTTACCTCTCATAGGATCTTCTTGAAAACTTTGCTCTCTTTTAAGCTTTTTGGCCACTCCCTACCTCAGAACATTTTTTTGAGGGCAGGTGTCCTTTACAGCCCTGAGTCCTTGTGAGTATTAAGTGACCATCAGCCGCGGTTTAGAGCCGCTCTTGCGGGAATCGGCCACAAGGCGGCACAATTTCTCCATTTACAACTCAGGGCATTTGGGCAACAGAGGCTTCCTGGAAATCGTGTTAGTAGGCTGTAAATTAGAGTGGAATGTGCCAAGGCAAACCCCTAACAGCTTATATCTCCTTACTCTTGTTTGTTTTTTAAATGTAATTTTTCTTTTTCCTCAGAGCAAATGAGATAAAAATGTTGTGTATGTTCTAGGTGTACAGAATCTGGTTCATTATATCTATGTATCTATCTATTCATCTTTGCCTCCTTTCCCATGGACGTTATTACAGAGTGTTGAGTGGACCTCTCTTGGTATTCCATAGGTCTTTGGTGATTCTAGGTTTCATATGTATTAGTATAGGGCTGACACCCCCATATCCTAATTTATCCATTCTTACCACCTTTCCGTCTGGTTAAACATAATCTTGATTTCTTAATCCATGAGTGTCCTTTTCTTCGAAATAAGTTCATGGGTATCATTTTTTAGGTAACACGTATAAGTGATATCATAGGATATCTTTCTTTCGCTTTCTTTCTCACTTCAAGGTGTGTGATTATCTCTGGGTCCTTCTATGGTGGTGCAAACAGCACTGTTTCATGCTTTTCCATGGCTCATGTTCCACTGTGTACATGGACCACTTCTTCTTTGTCCATTCATCTGTTGATGGCCATTTTGGTTGCTTCCAAGTCTTGGCTGTGGTAAATATCACTGCAGTGTAGGATTGCCAGCCTGTGTCTTTTGGATTCTGGTCTTCTCAGGTGATAGGCACAGCAGTGGGTCTACCAGACCATATGGTAGCTCAATTTTTACCTTGAAACGCATGTTCTTTCTGTTGTAACTACTGGCTGTTACCAGTTTTCCTCCCACCAGCAGCTACAGGGTACACAGAGTTCTCTAAAACCCGTTCAGCATGTATTGTTTGTGGACTGTTTTGCTGATGATCATTCTGACTGTTGTGAGGTGAACGTTTTCATAGATTGGATTTGCGTGTCTTTATTAATTTCTGATGTTAAGCATTTTTTCCATGCCCTTGCTTTGGTGAAAGAAAAAAAAAAGAGAAGAAAAGCCAAAATGTGTGTAAAATATGCCTCTTGAAATTGTCTTCTTGAAAGGTTGCCTCTTTTGAAGTTTTTGGTCGATTTTCGACCCCAGAATGTTTTTTTGAGGACAGGTGTCATTTACAGGCCTGCAATTGAGGTGAATTTTAACTGACCATTTGCACTGGGTTTAAAGCTGCTGCTGTTGGAGGAAGGCCGAAATGCTGCAGGATTTCTCCACTCTCAAATCTGGTTACTAGGTCAGCAGAGCCTTCCTGGAAGCTGTGTTCCAAGGTTGGAAGTTAGAATGGCATGAGCCAGGAAGAACATCCATAATTTTCTGCCCCATTGTTTCTTGTTCACTTTTTTAATATAATCTTTTATGACAGCAAATTTGATTGTAACGTTTGCTTTGTTCTAGGTGTGCAAGATGTGTTTGTTTTTTACACCGAGACATATATGTATTCATCTTGGGATCCATTTGCCACGTAGGTTATGACACAGTGTTGAGAAGGCTTCTCTTGGAATTCTGTAGGTCTTTGGTGATTATGTACTTCACGTGTGTTTGTATATCTCTGTCAACCCCAATATCCTAATATATCCAATCTTTACAACTTTCCAATTGGTTAAGCATAAGTTTGTGTAATAAATCTGTGATTCCTGTTATCTGTGGAAATATCTTCGTTGGTATCCATTTCTAGGTAACACCTATAACTGATATCATAGGATACGTGTCTTTCGCTTTGTGACTTACTTCAAGTTGTGTGATCACCTCCAGAGTCATCTACGGTTCTTCAAACTGCTTCGTTTCATGTTTTTTCCATGGCTCATATTCCATCTGTACACGTGCCAGTTCTCCTTTGTCCATTCGTATCTTGATGGACTTTTTGGTTGTTTCCATGTCTTGGCGATTGTAATACTGCTGCAGGGCAGTTTTGCCTGAACGTGTCATTCCACTTCCGTCTTCCTAGGTTATAGGCCAAGGAGTGGGCCTGCGGGATCATATGGTATCTCAGTGTTTACCTTTTAAAGGCTGCTCCATTCTCTTTTCGTTAGTGGCACTTACCAGTTTACGAGCCACTTAAAGGTGAGAGTGCATTTGCTCACAGCCTCTTCAGCATGTATTCTTTGTATTTCTTTGCTGAGGGTCATTCTGACCGGTGTGAGCTGATACCATTTTGTGGCTGGATTTGCATATGTCTAATAATTCCTTACATTGAGCTTATAGCCATGCATTTTTTATTGTTTTTTAAAGAGTGAGTACAGCTTACCTTCAAATAGTTTCTTGAAGTATGCGGCATATTTTGAATTTATTTTGCCATTACCTCCCTCAACACGTTTTGCTGGCAGGTGTCATTTATAGCCCTGCAGTCCTTGTGAATACGAAGTGACCTTTAGCACAGGTTGTAAAACTGCTGTTGCGGCAAACGGCCACAGGGCGGCAGCATTTCTACATTGCCTACTCTAGTTACTAGGGAAACAGTACCTTCTGGGAAGTAGTGTTCCTTGGTTGTAAATTAGAGTGGAATGTGCCCGGATAAACACACAAAGCTTATGTCTCCTTAGTTATGTTTGTTTTTTATATTGACTGTATTTATTGTATCGGAGTAATACTCCGTTGTGTACACGGACCACTTCTTTTTCGTGCATTCATCGGTTGATGGACATTTTGGTTGTTCCAAGTCTTGGCTAGGGTAAATAGAGCTGCAGTGTAGGATTGTCAACGTGTGTCTTTTTTATTCTGGTCCTCTCAGGTGATAGAGCCAGTAGTGGGCCGACCAGATCATATGGTAGCTCAATTTTGACCTCCTTTCTGTTCTCACTACTGGCTCTTACCATTTGACATCCCAGCAGCAGCTAGAGGGTACACAGTTGTCTAAAACCCCTTGAGCATTTATTGTTTGGAGATTTTTGGCTGATGATCATTCTGACTGTTGTCACGTAAACGTTTTTGTAGATTGCATTTGCATGTCTTTAGTAATTCCTGATGTGGAGCTTTTTCCACGGCCTTTTTTGTTAAACGAAAATAAAGAAAAAGAGAAAGAATGTGAGTTAAATGTGCCTCTTGAAAGATTGCCCTCTTTTGCATTTTTTCGTCGATATTCGAACCCAGGATTTTTTTGAGGGCAGGTGTCATTTACAGAGGTGCCATTCTTGTGGATAGTAAGAGACCCTGAATGCTGTGTTTAAAGCTGCTTTTGCAGGAGACAGTCACAAGGCTGTGGCATGTCTCCGTTCCCAAATCTGGTTACTAGGGCAAAAGAGCCTTCCTAGGTGTAATGTTCCAACCTGTAAGTTAGAATGGAATGGGCCAGGAAAAACCCCCATGAGTTTATGTCTCATTACTTCTTGTTGGTTTTCTTAATTTGATTTTTATTTGTTATCACAGCAAATTTGATTACCATGTTTTGTTTGTTCTGGGTGTGCAAGATGTGGTTCTTTCACATATATGCCTATTATCTGTTCACCTTCGGATCCATTTCCCATGTGGGTTAGGACACAATGTTGAGTAGTCTTCTCTTGGTATTCCATAGGTCTTTGGTGCTTATATATTTCACATGTGTTGGTGTAGCTCTGTTTCCCACAATATGCTAATTTATCCAGTCCTCAAACCTTTCCATTTGGTTAACCATACGTTTGTTGATCGAATCTTTGATTGCCTTGCTCTGTGAAGAATCTTCATTGGTATCAATTTTCAGGTAACACCATTAAGTGATATCATAGGATATGTGTCCTTCGCCCTCTGACTTACTTCATGTTGTGATTACCTCCAGGCTCATCTATGGTGCTGCAAACGGCATTGTTTCATTTTTTTCCTTGGCTACTATTCCATCTGTACATGTACCGGTTCTCCTTTTCCATTCATCTTTGGATGGACTTTTTGGTAGCTTCCCTGTGTGGCCTACTGTCATACTGTTGCAGTGCAGTTTTGCCTGCCTGTGTCTTTCTAATTGTGTCTTCTTAGGTCATAGGCCCGGGAGTGTGCCTGCTGAGTCCTATGGTGCCTCAATGGGTATCTGTTAAAGGCAGCTCCGTTCTGTTTTCATTAGTGGCTCTTCCCAGTTTAGTCCCACTTAGAGATGAGGGTACGCCTTTCTCCACAGCCCCTTCAGCATTTACTGTTTGCAGAATTTTTGCTGATGGTCATTCTGACCGGTGTGAGCTGATACGTTTGTGAAGATTGGATTTGCATATCTTTAACATTTCCTCATGATGAGCATTTTTCCATGACTTTTTTGTTGTTGTTGCTGTTAAAAAGAAAATAAAACACCAGTGTGTGTAAAATATACCTCTTGAAATTGTCTTCTTGAAACCTTGCCCTCTTTTGAAACTTTTGCTCGATTTTCGACCGCAGGATTTTTTTTGAAGGCGTGTGTCACTTACAAGTTTGCAATCGTTGTTAATATTTAGTGACCATTAGCACTGGGTTGAATGCTGCTGCTGTGGGAAACGGCCGCACGGCGGCAGCGTTTCTCCTTTCCCAAACCTTGTTACTAGGGCAGCAGAGCTTTCCTGGAACTCGTGTTCCTAGGTTGTAAATTAGAATGGAATGTGTCATGAAAAAAAAACGCATAAGTTTATGTCTCAGGACATCTTTTTCATTGTTATAATTTAATTTTTTCCATCAGGGTAATGATTAGAATATTATTTGTTCTAGGTGTACACACTCTGGTTCATTTCTAAAATATATATATATATATATTCACACACACATACATATATATATTCATGTACAGATCCTCTTCCCATGTAAATTAATACAGAGTGTTCAGTAGACCTCCCTTCGTATATGGTGAGTCTCTTATATATACGTATTTCATATGTATTTGTGTACGTATGGCAGCCCTACCCTTAATTTGCCCATTGCTCCCACCTTTCGTTTTAGATAACCATAGTTGTGTTCTAAGTGTGTGTCTTTCTCTGTGGAAATAAGTTCATTTGTATCAGTTGTTAGATGCCACCCAGAAGTGATATCATAAGATATTTGTCTTTTGCTTTCCGACTTACCTCGTGTCCTGTGATTATCTCTAGGATCATCTATGGTGCAGCAAAGAGCAGTGTTTCATTGTTTTCCACGGCTAATATTCCACTGTGCACATGGACCACTTCTTCTTTGTCCACTCATCTGCTGATGGCCATTTTGGTCGCCACCATGTCTTGGCTTTTGTGCATATTGCTGCAGTGCACCTTTGCCAGCCTGTGTCTTCTCGACTCTGGTCTGCTCGGGTGAAAGGCCCAGCGGTGGGCCTGCTGGATTGAATGGTACCTCAATTTTTGCTTTGAAACACAGTTCCTTTGTGTTCTCATTATTGGCTCTTACTCCTTTACACCTCAACAGCAGCGAGAGGGTACACAGTTCTCTAAAACCTCTTCAGCATTGATTGTTTGTAGACTTTCTGCTTATGGTCATTCGAGTGGTGTGTGTTGAGACCTTTTCATAGATTAGATTGGCATGAGTCTAATAACTCCTGATGTTGAACTTTTATCCATTTCCCTTTTTATTTGTAAAGAGTGTGTAAAACTTACCTCTCATAGGATCTTCTTGAAAACTTTGCTCTCTTTTAAGCTTTTTGGCCACTCCCTACCTCAGAACATTTTTTTGAGGGCAGGTGTCCTTTACAGCCCTGAGTCCTTGTGAGTATTAAGTGACCATCAGCCGCGGTTTAGAGCCGCTCTTGCGGGAATCGGCCACAAGGCGGCACAATTTCTCCATTTACAACTCAGGGCATTTGGGCAACAGAGGCTTCCTGGAAATCGTGTTAGTAGGCTGTAAATTAGAGTGGAATGTGCCAAGGCAAACCCCTAACAGCTTATATCTCCTTACTCTTGTTTGTTTTTTAAATGTAATTTTTCTTTTTCCTCAGAGCAAATGAGATAAAAATGTTGTGTATGTTCTAGGTGTACAGAATCTGGTTCATTATATCTATGTATCTATCTATTCATCTTTGCCTCCTTTCCCATGGACGTTATTACAGAGTGTTGAGTGGACCTCTCTTGGTATTCCATAGGTCTTTGGTGATTCTAGGTTTCATATGTATTAGTATAGGGCTGACACCCCCATATCCTAATTTATCCATTCTTACCACCTTTCCGTCTGGTTAAACATAATCTTGATTTCTTAATCCATGAGTGTCCTTTTCTTCGAAATAAGTTCATGGGTATCATTTTTTAGGTAACACGTATAAGTGATATCATAGGATATCTTTCTTTCGCTTTCTTTCTCACTTCAAGGTGTGTGATTATCTCTGGGTCCTTCTATGGTGGTGCAAACAGCACTGTTTCATGCTTTTCCATGGCTCATGTTCCACTGTGTACATGGACCACTTCTTCTTTGTCCATTCATCTGTTGATGGCCATTTTGGTTGCTTCCAAGTCTTGGCTGCGGTAAATATCACTGCAGTGTAGGATTGCCAGCCTGTGTCTTTTGGATTCTGGTCTTCTCAGGTGATAGGCACAGCAGTGGGTCTACCAGACCATATGGTAGCTCAATTTTTACCTTGAAACGCATGTTCTTTCTGTTGTAACTACTGGCTGTTACCAGTTTTCCTCCCACCAGCAGCTACAGGGTACACAGAGTTCTCTAAAACCCGTTCAGCATGTATTGTTTGTGGACTGTTTTGCTGATGATCATTCTGACTGTTGTGAGGTGAACGTTTTCATAGATTGGATTTGCGTGTCTTTATTAATTTCTGATGTTAAGCATTTTTTCCATGCCCTTGCTTTGGTGAAAGAAAAAAAAAAGAGAAGAAAAGCCAAAATGTGTGTAAAATATGCCTCTTGAAATTGTCTTCTTGAAAGGTTGCCTCTTTTGAAGTTTTTGGTCGATTTTCGACCCCAGAATGTTTTTTTGAGGACAGGTGTCATTTACAGGCCTGCAATTGAGGTGAATTTTAACTGACCATTTGCACTGGGTTTAAAGCTGCTGCTGTTGGAGGAAGGCCGAAATGCTGCAGGATTTCTCCACTCTCAAATCTGGTTACTAGGTCAGCAGAGCCTTCCTGGAAGCTGTGTTCCAAGGTTGGAAGTTAGAATGGCATGAGCCAGGAAGAACATCCATAATTTTCTGCCCCATTGTTTCTTGTTCACTTTTTTAATATAATCTTTTATGACAGCAAATTTGATTGTAACGTTTGCTTTGTTCTAGGTGTGCAAGATGTGTTTGTTTTTTACACCGAGACATATATGTATTCATCTTGGGATCCATTTGCCACGTAGGTTATGACACAGTGTTGAGAAGGCTTCTCTTGGAATTCTGTAGGTCTTTGGTGATTATGTACTTCACGTGTGTTTGTATATCTCTGTCAACCCCAATATCCTAATATATCCAATCTTTACAACTTTCCAATTGGTTAAGCATAAGTTTGTGTAATAAATCTGTGATTCCTGTTATCTGTGGAAATATCTTCGTTGGTATCCATTTCTAGGTAACACCTATAACTGATATCATAGGATACGTGTCTTTCGCTTTGTGACTTACTTCAAGTTGTGTGATCACCTCCAGAGTCATCTACGGTTCTTCAAACTGCTTCGTTTCATGTTTTTTCCATGGCTCATATTCCATCTGTACACGTGCCAGTTCTCCTTTGTCCATTCGTATCTTGATGGACTTTTTGGTTGTTTCCATGTCTTGGCGATTGTAATACTGCTGCAGGGCAGTTTTGCCTGAACGTGTCATTCCACTTCCGTCTTCCTAGGTTATAGGCCAAGGAGTGGGCCTGCGGGATCATATGGTATCTCAGTGTTTACCTTTTAAAGGCTGCTCCATTCTCTTTTCGTTAGTGGCACTTACCAGTTTACGAGCCACTTAAAGGTGAGAGTGCATTTGCTCACAGCCTCTTCAGCATGTATTCTTTGTATTTCTTTGCTGAGGGTCATTCTGACCGGTGTGAGCTGATACCATTTTGTGGCTGGATTTGCATATGTCTAATAATTCCTTACATTGAGCTTATAGCCATGCATTTTTTATTGTTTTTTAAAGAGTGAGTACAGCTTACCTTCAAATAGTTTCTTGAAGTATGCGGCATATTTTGAATTTATTTTGCCATTACCTCCCTCAACACGTTTTGCTGGCAGGTGTCATTTATAGCCCTGCAGTCCTTGTGAATACGAAGTGACCTTTAGCACAGGTTGTAAAACTGCTGTTGCGGCAAACGGCCACAGGGCGGCAGCATTTCTACATTGCCTACTCTAGTTACTAGGGAAACAGTACCTTCTGGGAAGTAGTGTTCCTTGGTTGTAAATTAGAGTGGAATGTGCCCGGATAAACACACAAAGCTTATGTCTCCTTAGTTATGTTTGTTTTTTATATTGACTGTATTTATTGTATCGGAGTAATACTCCGTTGTGTACACGGACCACTTCTTTTTCGTGCATTCATCGGTTGATGGACATTTTGGTTGTTCCAAGTCTTGGCTAGGGTAAATAGAGCTGCAGTGTAGGATTGTCAACGTGTGTCTTTTTTATTCTGGTCCTCTCAGGTGATAGAGCCAGTAGTGGGCCGACCAGATCATATGGTAGCTCAATTTTGACCTCCTTTCTGTTCTCACTACTGGCTCTTACCATTTGACATCCCAGCAGCAGCTAGAGGGTACACAGTTGTCTAAAACCCCTTGAGCATTTATTGTTTGGAGATTTTTGGCTGATGATCATTCTGACTGTTGTCACGTAAACGTTTTTGTAGATTGCATTTGCATGTCTTTAGTAATTCCTGATGTGGAGCTTTTTCCACGGCCTTTTTTGTTAAACGAAAATAAAGAAAAAGAGAAAGAATGTGAGTTAAATGTGCCTCTTGAAAGATTGCCCTCTTTTGCATTTTTTCGTCGATATTCGAACCCAGGATTTTTTTGAGGGCAGGTGTCATTTACAGAGGTGCCATTCTTGTGGATAGTAAGAGACCCTGAATGCTGTGTTTAAAGCTGCTTTTGCAGGAGACAGTCACAAGGCTGTGGCATGTCTCCGTTCCCAAATCTGGTTACTAGGGCAAAAGAGCCTTCCTAGGTGTAATGTTCCAACCTGTAAGTTAGAATGGAATGGGCCAGGAAAAACCCCCATGAGTTTATGTCTCATTACTTCTTGTTGGTTTTCTTAATTTGATTTTTATTTGTTATCACAGCAAATTTGATTACCATGTTTTGTTTGTTCTGGGCGTGCAAGATGTGATTCTTTCACATATATGCCTATTATCTGTTCACCTTCGGATCCATTTCCCTTGTGGGTTAGGACACAATGTTGAGTAGTCTTCTCTTGGTATTCCATAGGTCTTTGGTGCTTATATATTTCACATGTGTTGGTGTAGCTCTGTTTCCCACAATATGCTAATTTATCCAGTCCTCAAACCTTTCCATTTGGTTAACCATACGTTTGTTGATCGAATCTTTGATTGCCTTGCTCTGTGAAGAATCTTCATTGGTATCAATTTTCAGGTAACACCATTAAGTGATATCATAGGATATGTGTCCTTCGCCCTCTGACTTACTTCATGTTGTGATTACCTCCAGGCTCATCTATGGTGCTGCAAACGGCATTGTTTCATTTTTTTCCTTGGCTACTATTCCATCTGTACAGGTACCGGTTCTCCTTTTCCATTCATCTTTGGATGGACTTTTTGGTAGCTTCCCTGTGTGGCCTACTGTCATACTGTTGCAGTGCAGTTTTGCCTGCCTGTGTCTTTCTAATTGTGTCTTCTTAGGTCATAGGCCCGGGAGTGTGCCTGCTGAGTCCTATGGTGCCTCAATGGGTATCTGTTAAAGGCAGCTCCGTTCTGTTTTCATTAGTGGCTCTTCCCAGTTTAGTCCCACTTAGAGATGAGGGTACGCCTTTCTCCACAGCCCCTTCAGCATTTACTGTTTGCAGGATTTTTGCTGATGGTCATTCTGACCGGTGTGAGCTGATACGTTTGTGAAGATTGGATTTGCATATCTTTAACATTTCCTCATGATGAGCATTTTTCCACGACTTTTTTGTTGTTGTTGCTGTTAAAAAGAAAATAAAACACCAGTGTGTGTAAAATATACCTCTTGAAATTGTCTTCTTGAAACCTTGCCCTCTTTTGAAACTTTTGCTCGATTTTCGACCGCAGGATTTTTTTTGAAGGCGTGTGTCACTTACAAGTTTGCAATCGTTGTTAATATTTAGTGACCATTAGCACTGGGTTGAATGCTGCTGCTGTGGGAAACGGCCGCACGGCGGCAGCGTTTCTCCTTTCCCAAACCTTGTTACTAGGGCAGCAGAGCTTTCCTGGAACTCGTGTTCCTAGGTTGTAAATTAGAATGGAATGTGTCAGGAAAAAAAACGCATAAGTTTATGTCTCAGGACATCTTTTTCATTGTTATAATTTAATTTTTTCCATCAGGGTAATGGTTAGAATATTATTTGTTCTAGGTGTACACACTCTGGTTCATTTCTAAAATATATATATATATATATTCACACACACATACATATATATATTCATGTACAGATCCTCTTCCCATGTAAATTAATACAGAGTGTTCAGTAGACCTCCCTTCGTATATGGTGAGTCTCTTATATATACGTATTTCATATGTATTTGTGTACGTATGGCAGCCCTACCCTTAATTTGCCCATTGCTCCCACCTTTCGTTTTAGATAACCATAGTTGTGTTCTAAGTGTGTGTCTTTCTCTGTGGAAATAAGTTCATTTGTATCAGTTGTTAGATGCCACCCAGAAGTGATATCATAAGATATTTGTCTTTTGCTTTCCGACTTACCTCGTGTCCTGTGATTATCTCTAGGATCATCTATGGTGCAGCAAAGAGCAGTGTTCCCTTGTTTTCCACGGCTAATATTCCACTGTGCACATGGACCACTTCTTCTTTGTCCACTCATCTGCTGATGGCCATTTTGGTCGCCACCATGTCTTGGCTTTTGTGCATATTGCTGCAGTGCACCTTTGCCAGCCTGTGTCTTCTCGACTCTGGTCTGCTCGGGTGAAAGGCCCAGCGGTGGGCCTGCTGGATTGAATGGTACCTCAATTTTTGCTTTGAAACACAGTTCCTTTGTGTTCTCATTATTGGCTCTTACTCCTTTACACCTCAACAGCAGCGAGAGGGTACACAGTTCTCTAAAACCTCTTCAGCATTGATTGTTTGTAGACTTTCTGCTTATGGTCATTCGAGTGGTGTGTGTTGAGACCTTTTCATAGATTAGATTGGCATGAGTCTAATAACTCCTGATGTTGAACTTTTATCCATTTCCCTTTTTATTTGTAAAGAGTGTGTAAAACTTACCTCTCATAGGATCTTCTTGAAAACTTTGCTCTCTTTTAAGCTTTTTGGCCACTCCCTACCTCAGAACATTTTTTTGAGGGCAGGTGTCCTTTACAGCCCTGAGTCCTTGTGAGTATTAAGTGACCATCAGCCGCGGTTTAGAGCCGCTCTTGCGGGAATCGGCCACAAGGCGGCACAATTTCTCCATTTACAACTCAGGGCATTTGGGCAACAGAGGCTTCCTGGAAATCGTGTTAGTAGGCTGTAAATTAGAGTGGAATGTGCCAAGGCAAACCCCTAACAGCTTATATCTCCTTACTCTTGTTTGTCTTTTAAATGTAATTTTTCTTTTTCCTCAGAGCAAATGAGATAAAAATGTTGTGTATGTTCTAGGTGTACAGAATCTGGTTCATTATATCTATGTATCTATCTATTCATCTTTGCCTCCTTTCCCATGGACGTTATTACAGAGTGTTGAGTGGACCTCTCTTGGTATTCCATAGGTCTTTGGTGATTCTAGGTTTCATATGTATTAGTATAGGGCTGACACCCCCATATCCTAATTTATCCATTCTTACCACCTTTCCGTCTGGTTAAACATAATCTTGATTTCTTAATCCATGAGTGTCCTTTTCTTCGAAATAAGTTCATGGGTATCATTTTTTAGGTAACACGTATAAGTGATATCATAGGATATCTTTCTTTCGCTTTCTTTCTCACTTCAAGGTGTGTGATTATCTCTGGGTCCTTCTATGGTGGTGCAAACAGCACTGTTTCATGCTTTTCCATGGCTCATGTTCCACTGTGTACATGGACCACTTCTTCTTTGTCCATTCATCTGTTGATGGCCATTTTGGTTGCTTCCAAGTCTTGGCTGCGGTAAATATCACTGCAGTGTAGGATTACCAGCCTGTGTCTTTTGGATTCTGGTCTTCTCAGGTGATAGGCACAGCAGTGGGTCTACCAGACCATATGGTAGCTCAATTTTTACCTTGAAACGCATGTTCTTTCTGTTGTAACTACTGGCTGTTACCAGTTTTCCTCCCACCAGCAGCTACAGGGTACACAGAGTTCTCTAAAACCCGTTCAGCATGTATTGTTTGTGGACTGTTTTGCTGATGATCATTCTGACTGTTGTGAGGTGAACGTTTTCATAGATTGGATTTGCGTGTCTTTATTAATTTCTGATGTTAAGCATTTTTTCCATGCCCTTGCTTTGGTGAAAGAAAAAAAAAAGAGAAGAAAAGCCAAAATGTGTGTAAAATATGCCTCTTGAAATTGTCTTCTTGAAAGGTTGCCTCTTTTGAAGTTTTTGGTCGATTTTCGACCCCAGAATGTTTTTTTGAGGACAGGTGTCATTTACAGGCCTGCAATTGAGGTGAATTTTAACTGACCATTTGCACTGGGTTTAAAGCTGCTGCTGTTGGAGGAAGGCCGAAATGCTGCAGGATTTCTCCACTCTCAAATCTGGTTACTAGGTCAGCAGAGCCTTCCTGGAAGCTGTGTTCCAAGGTTGGAAGTTAGAATGGCATGAGCCAGGAAGAACATCCATAATTTTCTGCCCCATTGTTTCTTGTTCACTTTTTTAATATAATCTTTTATGACAGCAAATTTGATTGTAACGTTTGCTTTGTTCTAGGTGTGCAAGATGTGTTTGTTTTTTACACCGAGACATATATGTATTCATCTTGGGATCCATTTGCCACGTAGGTTATGACACAGTGTTGAGAAGGCTTCTCTTGGAATTCTGTAGGTCTTTGGTGATTATGTACTTCACGTGTGTTTGTATATCTCTGTCAACCCCAATATCCTAATATATCCAATCTTTACAACTTTCCAATTGGTTAAGCATAAGTTTGTGTAATAAATCTGTGATTCCTGTTATCTGTGGAAATATCTTCGTTGGTATCCATTTCTAGGTAACACCTATAACTGATATCATAGGATACGTGTCTTTCGCTTTGTGACTTACTTCAAGTTGTGTGATCACCTCCAGAGTCATCTACGGTTCTTCAAACTGCTTCGTTTCATGTTTTTTCCATGGCTCATATTCCATCTGTACACGTGCCAGTTCTCCTTTGTCCATTCGTATCTTGATGGACTTTTTGGTTGTTTCCATGTCTTGGCGATTGTAATACTGCTGCAGGGCAGTTTTGCCTGAACGTGTCATTCCACTTCCGTCTTCCTAGGTTATAGGCCAAGGAGTGGGCCTGCGGGATCATATGGTATCTCAGTGTTTACCTTTTAAAGGCTGCTCCATTCTCTTTTCGTTAGTGGCACTTACCAGTTTACGAGCCACTTAAAGGTGAGAGTGCATTTGCTCACAGCCTCTTCAGCATGTATTCTTTGTATTTCTTTGCTGAGGGTCATTCTGACCGGTGTGAGCTGATACCATTTTGTGGCTGGATTTGCATATGTCTAATAATTCCTTACATTGAGCTTATAGCCATGCATTTTTTATTGTTTTTTAAAGAGTGAGTACAGCTTACCTTCAAATAGTTTCTTGAAGTATGCGGCATATTTTGAATTTATTTTGCCATTACCTCCCTCAACACGTTTTGCTGGCAGGTGTCATTTATAGCCCTGCAGTCCTTGTGAATACGAAGTGACCTTTAGCACAGGTTGTAAAACTGCTGTTGCGGCAAACGGCCACAGGGCGGCAGCATTTCTACATTGCCTACTCTAGTTACTAGGGAAACAGTACCTTCTGGGAAGTAGTGTTCCTTGGTTGTAAATTAGAGTGGAATGTGCCCGGATAAACACACAAAGCTTATGTCTCCTTAGTTATGTTTGTTTTTTATATTGACTGTATTTATTGTATCGGAGTAATACTCCGTTGTGTACACGGACCACTTCTTTTTCGTGCATTCATCGGTTGATGGACATTTTGGTTGTTCCAAGTCTTGGCTAGGGTAAATAGAGCTGCAGTGTAGGATTGTCAACGTGTGTCTTTTTTATTCTGGTCCTCTCAGGTGATAGAGCCAGTAGTGGGCCGACCAGATCATATGGTAGCTCAATTTTGACCTCCTTTCTGTTCTCACTACTGGCTCTTACCATTTGACATCCCAGCAGCAGCTAGAGGGTACACAGTTGTCTAAAACCCCTTGAGCATTTATTGTTTGGAGATTTTTGGCTGATGATCATTCTGACTGTTGTCACGTAAACGTTTTTGTAGATTGCATTTGCATGTCTTTAGTAATTCCTGATGTGGAGCTTTTTCCACGGCCTTTTTTGTTAAACGAAAATAAAGAAAAAGAGAAAGAATGTGAGTTAAATGTGCCTCTTGAAAGATTGCCCTCTTTTGCATTTTTTCGTCGATATTCGAACCCAGGATTTTTTTGAGGGCAGGTGTCATTTACAGAGGTGCCATTCTTGTGGATAGTAAGAGACCCTGAATGCTGTGTTTAAAGCTGCTTTTGCAGGAGACAGTCACAAGGCTGTGGCATGTCTCCGTTCCCAAATCTGGTTACTAGGGCAAAAGAGCCTTCCTAGGTGTAATGTTCCAACCTGTAAGTTAGAATGGAATGGGCCAGGAAAAACCCCCATGAGTTTATGTCTCATTACTTCTTGTTGGTTTTCTTAATTTGATTTTTATTTGTTATCACAGCAAATTTGATTACCATGTTTTGTTTGTTCTGGGCGTGCAAGATGTGATTCTTTCACATATATGCCTATTATCTGTTCACCTTCGGATCCATTTCCCTTGTGGTTTAGGACACAATGTTGAGTAGTCTTCTCTTGGTATTCCATAGGTCTTTGGTGCTTATATATTTCACATGTGTTGGTGTAGCTCTGTTTCCCACAATATGCTAATTTATCCAGTCCTCAAACCTTTCCATTTGGTTAACCATACGTTTGTTGATCGAATCTTTGATTGCCTTGCTCTGTGAAGAATCTTCATTGGTATCAATTTTCAGGTAACACCATTAAGTGATATCATAGGATATGTGTCCTTCGCCCTCTGACTTACTTCATGTTGTGATTACCTCCAGGCTCATCTATGGTGCTGCAAACGGCATTGTTTCATTTTTTTCCTTGGCTACTATTCCATCTGTACATGTACCGGTTCTCCTTTTCCATTCATCTTTGGATGGACTTTTTGGTAGCTTCCCTGTGTGGCCTACTGTCATACTGTTGCAGTGCAGTTTTGCCTGCCTGTGTCTTTCTAATTGTGTCTTCTTAGGTCATAGGCCCGGGAGTGTGCCTGCTGAGTCCTATGGTGCCTCAATGGGTATCTGTTAAAGGCAGCTCCGTTCTGTTTTCATTAGTGGCTCTTCCCAGTTTAGTCCCACTTAGAGATGAGGGTACGCCTTTCTCCACAGCCCCTTCAGCATTTACTGTTTGCAGAATTTTTGCTGATGGTCATTCTGACCGGTGTGAGCTGATACGTTTGTGAAGATTGGATTTGCATATCTTTAACATTTCCTCATGATGAGCATTTTTCCACGACTTTTTTGTTGTTGTTGCTGTTAAAAAGAAAATAAAACACCAGTGTGTGTAAAATATACCTCTTGAAATTGTCTTCTTGAAACCTTGCCCTCTTTTGAAACTTTTGCTCGATTTTCGACCGCAGGATTTTTTTTGAAGGCGTGTGTCACTTACAAGTTTGCAATCGTTGTTAATATTTAGTGACCATTAGCACTGGGTTGAATGCTGCTGCTGTGGGAAACGGCCGCACGGCGGCAGCGTTTCTCCTTTCCCAAACCTTGTTACTAGGGCAGCAGAGCTTTCCTGGAACTCGTGTTCCTAGGTTGTAAATTAGAATGGAATGTGTCAGGAAAAAAAACGCATAAGTTTATGTCTCAGGACATCTTTTTCATTGTTATAATTTAATTTTTTCCATCAGGGTAATGGTTAGAATATTATTTGTTCTAGGTGTACACACTCTGGTTCATTTCTAAAATATATATATATATATTCACACACACATACATATATATATTCATGTACAGATCCTCTTCCCATGTAAATTAATACAGAGTGTTCAGTAGACCTCCCTTCGTATATGGTGAGTCTCTTATATATACGTATTTCATATGTATTTGTGTACGTATGGCAGCCCTACCCTTAATTTGCCCATTGCTCCCACCTTTCGTTTTAGATAACCATAGTTGTGTTCTAAGTGTGTGTCTTTCTCTGTGGAAATAAGTTCATTTGTATCAGTTGTTAGATGCCACCCAGAAGTGATATCATAAGATATTTGTCTTTTGCTTTCCGACTTACCTCGTGTCCTGTGATTATCTCTAGGATCATCTATGGTGCAGCAAAGAGCAGTGTTCCCTTGTTTTCCACGGCTAATATTCCACTGTGCACATGGACCACTTCTTCTTTGTCCACTCATCTGCTGATGGCCATTTTGGTCGCTACCATGTCTTGGCTTTTGTGCATATTGCTGCAGTGCACCTTTGCCAGCCTGTGTCTTCTCGACTCTGGTCTGCTCGGGTGAAAGGCCCAGCGGTGGGCCTGCTGGATTGAATGGTACCTCAATTTTTGCTTTGAAACACAGTTCCTTTGTGTTCTCATTATTGGCTCTTACTCCTTTACACCTCAACAGCAGCGAGAGGGTACACAGTTCTCTAAAACCTCTTCAGCATTGATTGTTTGTAGACTTTCTGCTTATGGTCATTCGAGTGGTGTGTGTTGAGACCTTTTCATAGATTAGATTGGCATGAGTCTAATAACTCCTGATGTTGAACTTTTATCCATTTCCCTTTTTATTTGTAAAGAGTGTGTAAAACTTACCTCTCATAGGATCTTCTTGAAAACTTTGCTCTCTTTTAAGCTTTTTGGCCACTCCCTACCTCAGAACATTTTTTTGAGGGCAGGTGTCCTTTACAGCCCTGAGTCCTTGTGAGTATTAAGTGACCATCAGCCGCGGTTTAGAGCCGCTCTTGCGGGAATCGGCCACAAGGCGGCACAATTTCTCCATTTACAACTCAGGGCATTTGGGCAACAGAGGCTTCCTGGAAATCGTGTTAGTAGGCTGTAAATTAGAGTGGAATGTGCCAAGGCAAACCCCTAACAGCTTATATCTCCTTACTCTTGTTTGTTTTTTAAATGTAATTTTTCTTTTTCCTCAGAGCAAATGAGATAAAAATGTTGTGTATGTTCTAGGTGTACAGAATCTGGTTCATTATATCTATGTATCTATCTATTCATCTTTGCCTCCTTTCCCATGGACGTTATTACAGAGTGTTGAATGGACCTCTCTTGGTATTCCATAGGTCTTTGGTGATTCTAGGTTTCATATGTATTAGTATAGGGCTGACACCCCCATATCCTAATTTATCCATTCTTACCACCTTTCCGTCTGGTTAAACATAATCTTGATTTCTTAATCCATGAGTGTCCTTTTCTTCGAAATAAGTTCATGGGTATCATTTTTTAGGTAACACGTATAAGTGATATCATAGGATATCTTTCTTTCGCTTTCTTTCTCACTTCAAGGTGTGTGATTATCTCTGGGTCCTTCTATGGTGGTGCAAACAGCACTGTTTCATGCTTTTCCATGGCTCATGTTCCACTGTGTACATGGACCACTTCTTCTTTGTCCATTCATCTGTTGATGGCCATTTTGGTTGCTTCCAAGTCTTGGCTGTGGTAAATATCACTGCAGTGTAGGATTGCCAGCCTGTGTCTTTTGGATTCTGGTCTTCTCAGGTGATAGGCACAGCAGTGGGTCTACCAGACCATATGGTAGCTCAATTTTTACCTTGAAACGCATGTTCTTTCTGTTGTAACTACTGGCTGTTACCAGTTTTCCTCCCACCAGCAGCTACAGGGTACACAGAGTTCTCTAAAACCCGTTCAGCATGTATTGTTTGTGGACTGTTTTGCTGATGATCATTCTGACTGTTGTGAGGTGAACGTTTTCATAGATTGGATTTGCGTGTCTTTATTAATTTCTGATGTTAAGCATTTTTTCCATGCCCTTGCTTTGGTGAAAGAAAAAAAAAAGAGAAGAAAAGCCAAAATGTGTGTAAAATATGCCTCTTGAAATTGTCTTCTTGAAAGGTTGCCTCTTTTGAAGTTTTTGGTCGATTTTCGACCCCAGAATGTTTTTTTGAGGACAGGTGTCATTTACAGGCCTGCAATTGAGGTGAATTTTAACTGACCATTTGCACTGGGTTTAAAGCTGCTGCTGTTGGAGGAAGGCCGAAATGCTGCAGGATTTCTCCACTCTCAAATCTGGTTACTAGGTCAGCAGAGCCTTCCTGGAAGCTGTGTTCCAAGGTTGGAAGTTAGAATGGCATGAGCCAGGAAGAACATCCATAATTTTCTGCCCCATTGTTTCTTGTTCACTTTTTTAATATAATCTTTTATGACAGCAAATTTGATTGTAACGTTTGCTTTGTTCTAGGTGTGCAAGATGTGTTTGTTTTTTACACCGAGACATATATGTATTCATCTTGGGATCCATTTGCCACGTAGGTTATGACACAGTGTTGAGAAGGCTTCTCTTGGAATTCTGTAGGTCTTTGGTGATTATGTACTTCACGTGTGTTTGTATATCTCTGTCAACCCCAATATCCTAATATATCCAATCTTTACAACTTTCCAATTGGTTAAGCATAAGTTTGTGTAATAAATCTGTGATTCCTGTTATCTGTGGAAATATCTTCGTTGGTATCCATTTCTAGGTAACACCTATAACTGATATCATAGGATACGTGTCTTTCGCTTTGTGACTTACTTCAAGTTGTGTGATCACCTCCAGAGTCATCTACGGTTCTTCAAACTGCTTCGTTTCATGTTTTTTCCATGGCTCATATTCCATCTGTACACGTGCCAGTTCTCCTTTGTCCATTCGTATCTTGATGGACTTTTTGGTTGTTTCCATGTCTTGGCGATTGTAATACTGCTGCAGGGCAGTTTTGCCTGAACGTGTCATTCCACTTCCGTCTTCCTAGGTTATAGGCCAAGGAGTGGGCCTGCGGGATCATATGGTATCTCAGTGTTTACCTTTTAAAGGCTGCTCCATTCTCTTTTCGTTAGTGGCACTTACCAGTTTACGAGCCACTTAAAGGTGAGAGTGCATTTGCTCACAGCCTCTTCAGCATGTATTCTTTGTATTTCTTTGCTGAGGGTCATTCTGACCGGTGTGAGCTGATACCATTTTGTGGCTGGATTTGCATATGTCTAATAATTCCTTACATTGAGCTTATAGCCATGCATTTTTTATTGTTTTTTAAAGAGTGAGTACAGCTTACCTTCAAATAGTTTCTTGAAGTATGCGGCATATTTTGAATTTATTTTGCCATTACCTCCCTCAACACGTTTTGCTGGCAGGTGTCATTTATAGCCCTGCAGTCCTTGTGAATACGAAGTGACCTTTAGCACAGGTTGTAAAACTGCTGTTGCGGCAAACGGCCACAGGGCGGCAGCATTTCTACATTGCCTACTCTAGTTACTAGGGAAACAGTACCTTCTGGGAAGTAGTGTTCCTTGGTTGTAAATTAGAGTGGAATGTGCCCGGATAAACACACAAAGCTTATGTCTCCTTAGTTATGTTTGTTTTTTATATTGACTGTATTTATTGTATCGGAGTAATACTCCGTTGTGTACACGGACCACTTCTTTTTCGTGCATTCATCGGTTGATGGACATTTTGGTTGTTCCAAGTCTTGGCTAGGGTAAATAGAGCTGCAGTGTAGGATTGTCAACGTGTGTCTTTTTTATTCTGGTCCTCTCAGGTGATAGAGCCAGTAGTGGGCCGACCAGATCATATGGTAGCTCAATTTTGACCTCCTTTCTGTTCTCACTACTGGCTCTTACCATTTGACATCCCAGCAGCAGCTAGAGGGTACACAGTTGTCTAAAACCCCTTGAGCATTTATTGTTTGGAGATTTTTGGCTGATGATCATTCTGACTGTTGTCACGTAAACGTTTTTGTAGATTGCATTTGCATGTCTTTAGTAATTCCTGATGTGGAGCTTTTTCCACGGCCTTTTTTGTTAAACGAAAATAAAGAAAAAGAGAAAGAATGTGAGTTAAATGTGCCTCTTGAAAGATTGCCCTCTTTTGCATTTTTTCGTCGATATTCGAACCCAGGATTTTTTTGAGGGCAGGTGTCATTTACAGAGGTGCCATTCTTGTGGATAGTAAGAGACCCTGAATGCTGTGTTTAAAGCTGCTTTTGCAGGAGACAGTCACAAGGCTGTGGCATGTCTCCGTTCCCAAATCTGGTTACTAGGGCAAAAGAGCCTTCCTAGGTGTAATGTTCCAACCTGTAAGTTAGAATGGAATGGGCCAGGAAAAACCCCCATGAGTTTATGTCTCATTACTTCTTGTTGGTTTTCTTAATTTGATTTTTATTTGTTATCACAGCAAATTTGATTACCATGTTTTGTTTGTTCTGGGTGTGCAAGATGTGGTTCTTTCACATATATGCCTATTATCTGTTCACCTTCGGATCCATTTCCCATGTGGGTTAGGACACAATGTTGAGTAGTCTTCTCTTGGTATTCCATAGGTCTTTGGTGCTTATATATTTCACATGTGTTGGTGTAGCTCTGTTTCCCACAATATGCTAATTTATCCAGTCCTCAAACCTTTCCATTTGGTTAACCATACGTTTGTTGATCGAATCTTTGATTGCCTTGCTCTGTGAAGAATCTTCATTGGTATCAATTTTCAGGTAACACCATTAAGTGATATCATAGGATATGTGTCCTTCGCCCTCTGACTTACTTCATGTTGTGATTACCTCCAGGCTCATCTATGGTGCTGCAAACGGCATTGTTTCATTTTTTTCCTTGGCTACTATTCCATCTGTACATGTACCGGTTCTCCTTTTCCATTCATCTTTGGATGGACTTTTTGGTAGCTTCCCTGTGTGGCCTACTGTCATACTGTTGCAGTGCAGTTTTGCCTGCCTGTGTCTTTCTAATTGTGTCTTCTTAGGTCATAGGCCCGGGAGTGTGCCTGCTGAGTCCTATGGTGCCTCAATGGGTATCTGTTAAAGGCAGCTCCGTTCTGTTTTCATTAGTGGCTCTTCCCAGTTTAGTCCCACTTAGAGATGAGGGTACGCCTTTCTCCACAGCCCCTTCAGCATTTACTGTTTGCAGAATTTTTGCTGATGGTCATTCTGACCGGTGTGAGCTGATACGTTTGTGAAGATTGGATTTGCATATCTTTAACATTTCCTCATGATGAGCATTTTTCCATGACTTTTTTGTTGTTGTTGCTGTTAAAAAGAAAATAAAACACCAGTGTGTGTAAAATATACCTCTTGAAATTGTCTTCTTGAAACCTTGCCCTCTTTTGAAACTTTTGCTCGATTTTCGACCGCAGGATTTTTTTTGAAGGCGTGTGTCACTTACAAGTTTGCAATCGTTGTTAATATTTAGTGACCATTAGCACTGGGTTGAATGCTGCTGCTGTGGGAAACGGCCGCACGGCGGCAGCGTTTCTCCTTTCCCAAACCTTGTTACTAGGGCAGCAGAGCTTTCCTGGAACTCGTGTTCCTAAGTTGTAAATTAGAATGGAATGTGTCATGAAAAAAAAACGCATAAGTTTATGTCTCAGGACATCTTTTTCATTGTTATAATTTAATTTTTTCCATCAGGGTAATGATTAGAATATTATTTGTTCTAGGTGTACACACTCTGGTTCATTTCTAAAATATATATATATATATATTCACACACACATACATATATATATTCATGTACAGATCCTCTTCCCATGTAAATTAATACAGAGTGTTCAGTAGACCTCCCTTCGTATATGGTGAGTCTCTTATATATACGTATTTCATATGTATTTGTGTACGTATGGCAGCCCTACCCTTAATTTGCCCATTGCTCCCACCTTTCGTTTTAGATAACCATAGTTGTGTTCTAAGTGTGTGTCTTTCTCTGTGGAAATAAGTTCATTTGTATCAGTTGTTAGATGCCACCCAGAAGTGATATCATAAGATATTTGTCTTTTGCTTTCCGACTTACCTCGTGTCCTGTGATTATCTCTAGGATCATCTATGGTGCAGCAAAGAGCAGTGTTTCATTGTTTTCCACGGCTAATATTCCACTGTGCACATGGACCACTTCTTCTTTGTCCACTCATCTGCTGATGGCCATTTTGGTCGCCACCATGTCTTGGCTTTTGTGCATATTGCTGCAGTGCACCTTTGCCAGCCTGTGTCTTCTCGACTCTGGTCTGCTCGGGTGAAAGGCCCAGCGGTGGGCCTGCTGGATTGAATGGTACCTCAATTTTTGCTTTGAAACACAGTTCCTTTGTGTTCTCATTATTGGCTCTTACTCCTTTACACCTCAACAGCAGCGAGAGGGTACACAGTTCTCTAAAACCTCTTCAGCATTGATTGTTTGTAGACTTTCTGCTTATGGTCATTCGAGTGGTGTGTGTTGAGACCTTTTCATAGATTAGATTGGCATGAGTCTAATAACTCCTGATGTTGAACTTTTATCCATTTCCCTTTTTATTTGTAAAGAGTGTGTAAAACTTACCTCTCATAGGATCTTCTTGAAAACTTTGCTCTCTTTTAAGCTTTTTGGCCACTCCCTACCTCAGAACATTTTTTTGAGGGCAGGTGTCCTTTACAGCCCTGAGTCCTTGTGAGTATTAAGTGACCATCAGCCGCGGTTTAGAGCCGCTCTTGCGGGAATCGGCCACAAGGCGGCACAATTTCTCCATTTACAACTCAGGGCATTTGGGCAACAGAGGCTTCCTGGAAATCGTGTTAGTAGGCTGTAAATTAGAGTGGAATGTGCCAAGGCAAACCCCTAACAGCTTATATCTCCTTACTCTTGTTTGTTTTTTAAATGTAATTTTTCTTTTTCCTCAGAGCAAATGAGATAAAAATGTTGTGTATGTTCTAGGTGTACAGAATCTGGTTCATTATATCTATGTATCTATCTATTCATCTTTGCCTCCTTTCCCATGGACGTTATTACAGAGTGTTGAGTGGACCTCTCTTGGTATTCCATAGGTCTTTGGTGATTCTAGGTTTCATATGTATTAGTATAGGGCTGACACCCCCATATCCTAATTTATCCATTCTTACCACCTTTCCGTCTGGTTAAACATAATCTTGATTTCTTAATCCATGAGTGTCCTTTTCTTCGAAATAAGTTCATGGGTATCATTTTTTAGGTAACACGTATAAGTGATATCATAGGATATCTTTCTTTCGCTTTCTTTCTCACTTCAAGGTGTGTGATTATCTCTGGGTCCTTCTATGGTGGTGCAAACAGCACTGTTTCATGCTTTTCCATGGCTCATGTTCCACTGTGTACATGGACCACTTCTTCTTTGTCCATTCATCTGTTGATGGCCATTTTGGTTGCTTCCAAGTCTTGGCTGCGGTAAATATCACTGCAGTGTAGGATTGCCAGCCTGTGTCTTTTGGATTCTGGTCTTCTCAGGTGATAGGCACAGCAGTGGGTCTACCAGACCATATGGTAGCTCAATTTTTACCTTGAAACGCATGTTCTTTCTGTTGTAACTACTGGCTGTTACCAGTTTTCCTCCCACCAGCAGCTACAGGGTACACAGAGTTCTCTAAAACCCGTTCAGCATGTATTGTTTGTGGACTGTTTTGCTGATGATCATTCTGACTGTTGTGAGGTGAACGTTTTCATAGATTGGATTTGCGTGTCTTTATTAATTTCTGATGTTAAGCATTTTTTCCATGCCCTTGCTTTGGTGAAAGAAAAAAAAAAGAGAAGAAAAGCCAAAATGTGTGTAAAATATGCCTCTTGAAATTGTCTTCTTGAAAGGTTGCCTCTTTTGAAGTTTTTGGTCGATTTTCGACCCCAGAATGTTTTTTTGAGGACAGGTGTCATTTACAGGCCTGCAATTGAGGTGAATTTTAACTGACCATTTGCACTGGGTTTAAAGCTGCTGCTGTTGGAGGAAGGCCGAAATGCTGCAGGATTTCTCCACTCTCAAATCTGGTTACTAGGTCAGCAGAGCCTTCCTGGAAGCTGTGTTCCAAGGTTGGAAGTTAGAATGGCATGAGCCAGGAAGAACATCCATAATTTTCTGCCCCATTGTTTCTTGTTCACTTTTTTAATATAATCTTTTATGACAGCAAATTTGATTGTAACGTTTGCTTTGTTCTAGGTGTGCAAGATGTGTTTGTTTTTTACACCGAGACATATATGTATTCATCTTGGGATCCATTTGCCACGTAGGTTATGACACAGTGTTGAGAAGGCTTCTCTTGGAATTCTGTAGGTCTTTGGTGATTATGTACTTCACGTGTGTTTGTATATCTCTGTCAACCCCAATATCCTAATATATCCAATCTTTACAACTTTCCAATTGGTTAAGCATAAGTTTGTGTAATAAATCTGTGATTCCTGTTATCTGTGGAAATATCTTCGTTGGTATCCATTTCTAGGTAACACCTATAACTGATATCATAGGATACGTGTCTTTCGCTTTGTGACTTACTTCAAGTTGTGTGATCACCTCCAGAGTCATCTACGGTTCTTCAAACTGCTTCGTTTCATGTTTTTTCCATGGCTCATATTCCATCTGTACACGTGCCAGTTCTCCTTTGTCCATTCGTATCTTGATGGACTTTTTGGTTGTTTCCATGTCTTGGCGATTGTAATACTGCTGCAGGGCAGTTTTGCCTGAACGTGTCATTCCACTTCCGTCTTCCTAGGTTATAGGCCAAGGAGTGGGCCTGCGGGATCATATGGTATCTCAGTGTTTACCTTTTAAAGGCTGCTCCATTCTCTTTTCGTTAGTGGCACTTACCAGTTTACGAGCCACTTAAAGGTGAGAGTGCATTTGCTCACAGCCTCTTCAGCATGTATTCTTTGTATTTCTTTGCTGAGGGTCATTCTGACCGGTGTGAGCTGATACCATTTTGTGGCTGGATTTGCATATGTCTAATAATTCCTTACATTGAGCTTATAGCCATGCATTTTTTATTGTTTTTTAAAGAGTGAGTACAGCTTACCTTCAAATAGTTTCTTGAAGTATGCGGCATATTTTGAATTTATTTTGCCATTACCTCCCTCAACACGTTTTGCTGGCAGGTGTCATTTATAGCCCTGCAGTCCTTGTGAATACGAAGTGACCTTTAGCACAGGTTGTAAAACTGCTGTTGCGGCAAACGGCCACAGGGCGGCAGCATTTCTACATTGCCTACTCTAGTTACTAGGGAAACAGTACCTTCTGGGAAGTAGTGTTCCTTGGTTGTAAATTAGAGTGGAATGTGCCCGGATAAACACACAAAGCTTATGTCTCCTTAGTTATGTTTGTTTTTTATATTGACTGTATTTATTGTATCGGAGTAATACTCCGTTGTGTACACGGACCACTTCTTTTTCGTGCATTCATCGGTTGATGGACATTTTGGTTGTTCCAAGTCTTGGCTAGGGTAAATAGAGCTGCAGTGTAGGATTGTCAACGTGTGTCTTTTTTATTCTGGTCCTCTCAGGTGATAGAGCCAGTAGTGGGCCGACCAGATCATATGGTAGCTCAATTTTGACCTCCTTTCTGTTCTCACTACTGGCTCTTACCATTTGACATCCCAGCAGCAGCTAGAGGGTACACAGTTGTCTAAAACCCCTTGAGCATTTATTGTTTGGAGATTTTTGGCTGATGATCATTCTGACTGTTGTCACGTAAACGTTTTTGTAGATTGCATTTGCATGTCTTTAGTAATTCCTGATGTGGAGCTTTTTCCACGGCCTTTTTTGTTAAACGAAAATAAAGAAAAAGAGAAAGAATGTGAGTTAAATGTGCCTCTTGAAAGATTGCCCTCTTTTGCATTTTTTCGTCGATATTCGAACCCAGGATTTTTTTGAGGGCAGGTGTCATTTACAGAGGTGCCATTCTTGTGGATAGTAAGAGACCCTGAATGCTGTGTTTAAAGCTGCTTTTGCAGGAGACAGTCACAAGGCTGTGGCATGTCTCCGTTCCCAAATCTGGTTACTAGGGCAAAAGAGCCTTCCTAGGTGTAATGTTCCAACCTGTAAGTTAGAATGGAATGGGCCAGGAAAAACCCCCATGAGTTTATGTCTCATTACTTCTTGTTGGTTTTCTTAATTTGATTTTTATTTGTTATCACAGCAAATTTGATTACCATGTTTTGTTTGTTCTGGGCGTGCAAGATGTGATTCTTTCACATATATGCCTATTATCTGTTCACCTTCGGATCCATTTCCCTTGTGGGTTAGGACACAATGTTGAGTAGTCTTCTCTTGGTATTCCATAGGTCTTTGGTGCTTATATATTTCACATGTGTTGGTGTAGCTCTGTTTCCCACAATATGCTAATTTATCCAGTCCTCAAACCTTTCCATTTGGTTAACCATACGTTTGTTGATCGAATCTTTGATTGCCTTGCTCTGTGAAGAATCTTCATTGGTATCAATTTTCAGGTAACACCATTAAGTGATATCATAGGATATGTGTCCTTCGCCCTCTGACTTACTTCATGTTGTGATTACCTCCAGGCTCATCTATGGTGCTGCAAACGGCATTGTTTCATTTTTTTCCTTGGCTACTATTCCATCTGTACATGTACCGGTTCTCCTTTTCCATTCATCTTTGGATGGACTTTTTGGTAGCTTCCCTGTGTGGCCTACTGTCATACTGTTGCAGTGCAGTTTTGCCTGCCTGTGTCTTTCTAATTGTGTCTTCTTAGGTCATAGGCCCGGGAGTGTGCCTGCTGAGTCCTATGGTGCCTCAATGGGTATCTGTTAAAGGCAGCTCCGTTCTGTTTTCATTAGTGGCTCTTCCCAGTTTAGTCCCACTTAGAGATGAGGGTACGCCTTTCTCCACAGCCCCTTCAGCATTTACTGTTTGCAGGATTTTTGCTGATGGTCATTCTGACCGGTGTGAGCTGATACGTTTGTGAAGATTGGATTTGCATATCTTTAACATTTCCTCATGATGAGCATTTTTCCACGACTTTTTTGTTGTTGTTGCTGTTAAAAAGAAAATAAAACACCAGTGTGTGTAAAATATACCTCTTGAAATTGTCTTCTTGAAACCTTGCCCTCTTTTGAAACTTTTGCTCGATTTTCGACCGCAGGATTTTTTTTGAAGGCGTGTGTCACTTACAAGTTTGCAATCGTTGTTAATATTTAGTGACCATTAGCACTGGGTTGAATGCTGCTGCTGTGGGAAACGGCCGCACGGCGGCAGCGTTTCTCCTTTCCCAAACCTTGTTACTAGGGCAGCAGAGCTTTCCTGGAACTCGTGTTCCTAGGTTGTAAATTAGAATGGAATGTGTCAGGAAAAAAAACGCATAAGTTTATGTCTCAGGACATCTTTTTCATTGTTATAATTTAATTTTTTCCATCAGGGTAATGGTTAGAATATTATTTGTTCTAGGTGTACACACTCTGGTTCATTTCTAAAATATATATATATATATATTCACACACACATACATATATATATTCATGTACAGATCCTCTTCCCATGTAAATTAATACAGAGTGTTCAGTAGACCTCCCTTCGTATATGGTGAGTCTCTTATATATACGTATTTCATATGTATTTGTGTACGTATGGCAGCCCTACCCTTAATTTGCCCATTGCTCCCACCTTTCGTTTTAGATAACCATAGTTGTGTTCTAAGTGTGTGTCTTTCTCTGTGGAAATAAGTTCATTTGTATCAGTTGTTAGATGCCACCCAGAAGTGATATCATAAGATATTTGTCTTTTGCTTTCCGACTTACCTCGTGTCCTGTGATTATCTCTAGGATCATCTATGGTGCAGCAAAGAGCAGTGTTTCATTGTTTTCCACGGCTAATATTCCACTGTGCACATGGACCACTTCTTCTTTGTCCACTCATCTGCTGATGGCCATTTTGGTCGCCACCATGTCTTGGCTTTTGTGCATATTGCTGCAGTGCACCTTTGCCAGCCTGTGTCTTCTCGACTCTGGTCTGCTCGGGTGAAAGGCCCAGCGGTGGGCCTGCTGGATTGAATGGTACCTCAATTTTTGCTTTGAAACACAGTTCCTTTGTGTTCTCATTATTGGCTCTTACTCCTTTACACCTCAACAGCAGCGAGAGGGTACACAGTTCTCTAAAACCTCTTCAGCATTGATTGTTTGTAGACTTTCTGCTTATGGTCATTC
Organism: Grampus griseus; assembly: GCF_964374135.1. Taxonomy (NCBI): domain Eukaryota; kingdom Metazoa; phylum Chordata; class Mammalia; order Artiodactyla; family Delphinidae; genus Grampus; species Grampus griseus. The sequence continues at coordinate 254,320 of NW_028133133.1, forward strand.
GAGTGGTGTGTGTTGAGACCTTTTCATAGATTAGATTGGCATGAGTCTAATAACTCCTGATGTTGAACTTTTATCCATTTCCCTTTTTATTTGTAAAGAGTGTGTAAAACTTACCTCTCATAGGATCTTCTTGAAAACTTTGCTCTCTTTTAAGCTTTTTGGCCACTCCCTACCTCAGAACATTTTTTTGAGGGCAGGTGTCCTTTACAGCCCTGAGTCCTTGTGAGTATTAAGTGACCATCAGCCGCGGTTTAGAGCCGCTCTTGCGGGAATCGGCCACAAGGCGGCACAATTTCTCCATTTACAACTCAGGGCATTTGGGCAACAGAGGCTTCCTGGAAATCGTGTTAGTAGGCTGTAAATTAGAGTGGAATGTGCCAAGGCAAACCCCTAACAGCTTATATCTCCTTACTCTTGTTTGTCTTTTAAATGTAATTTTTCTTTTTCCTCAGAGCAAATGAGATAAAAATGTTGTGTATGTTCTAGGTGTACAGAATCTGGTTCATTATATCTATGTATCTATCTATTCATCTTTGCCTCCTTTCCCATGGACGTTATTACAGAGTGTTGAGTGGACCTCTCTTGGTATTCCATAGGTCTTTGGTGATTCTAGGTTTCATATGTATTAGTATAGGGCTGACACCCCCATATCCTAATTTATCCATTCTTACCACCTTTCCGTCTGGTTAAACATAATCTTGATTTCTTAATCCATGAGTGTCCTTTTCTTCGAAATAAGTTCATGGGTATCATTTTTTAGGTAACACGTATAAGTGATATCATAGGATATCTTTCTTTCGCTTTCTTTCTCACTTCAAGGTGTGTGATTATCTCTGGGTCCTTCTATGGTGGTGCAAACAGCACTGTTTCATGCTTTTCCATGGCTCATGTTCCACTGTGTACATGGACCACTTCTTCTTTGTCCATTCATCTGTTGATGGCCATTTTGGTTGCTTCCAAGTCTTGGCTGCGGTAAATATCACTGCAGTGTAGGATTGCCAGCCTGTGTCTTTTGGATTCTGGTCTTCTCAGGTGATAGGCACAGCAGTGGGTCTACCAGACCATATGGTAGCTCAATTTTTACCTTGAAACGCATGTTCTTTCTGTTGTAACTACTGGCTGTTACCAGTTTTCCTCCCACCAGCAGCTACAGGGTACACAGAGTTCTCTAAAACCCGTTCAGCATGTATTGTTTGTGGACTGTTTTGCTGATGATCATTCTGACTGTTGTGAGGTGAACGTTTTCATAGATTGGATTTGCGTGTCTTTATTAATTTCTGATGTTAAGCATTTTTTCCATGCCCTTGCTTTGGTGAAAGAAAAAAAAAAGAGAAGAAAAGCCAAAATGTGTGTAAAATATGCCTCTTGAAATTGTCTTCTTGAAAGGTTGCCTCTTTTGAAGTTTTTGGTCGATTTTCGACCCCAGAATGTTTTTTTGAGGACAGGTGTCATTTACAGGCCTGCAATTGAGGTGAATTTTAACTGACCATTTGCACTGGGTTTAAAGCTGCTGCTGTTGGAGGAAGGCCGAAATGCTGCAGGATTTCTCCACTCTCAAATCTGGTTACTAGGTCAGCAGAGCCTTCCTGGAAGCTGTGTTCCAAGGTTGGAAGTTAGAATGGCATGAGCCAGGAAGAACATCCATAATTTTCTGCCCCATTGTTTCTTGTTCACTTTTTTAATATAATCTTTTATGACAGCAAATTTGATTGTAACGTTTGCTTTGTTCTAGGTGTGCAAGATGTGTTTGTTTTTTACACCGAGACATATATGTATTCATCTTGGGATCCATTTGCCACGTAGGTTATGACACAGTGTTGAGAAGGCTTCTCTTGGAATTCTGTAGGTCTTTGGTGATTATGTACTTCACGTGTGTTTGTATATCTCTGTCAACCCCAATATCCTAATATATCCAATCTTTACAACTTTCCAATTGGTTAAGCATAAGTTTGTGTAATAAATCTGTGATTCCTGTTATCTGTGGAAATATCTTCGTTGGTATCCATTTCTAGGTAACACCTATAACTGATATCATAGGATACGTGTCTTTCGCTTTGTGACTTACTTCAAGTTGTGTGATCACCTCCAGAGTCATCTACGGTTCTTCAAACTGCTTCGTTTCATGTTTTTTCCATGGCTCATATTCCATCTGTACACGTGCCAGTTCTCCTTTGTCCATTCGTATCTTGATGGACTTTTTGGTTGTTTCCATGTCTTGGCGATTGTAATACTGCTGCAGGGCAGTTTTGCCTGAACGTGTCATTCCACTTCCGTCTTCCTAGGTTATAGGCCAAGGAGTGGGCCTGCGGGATCATATGGTATCTCAGTGTTTACCTTTTAAAGGCTGCTCCATTCTCTTTTCGTTAGTGGCACTTACCAGTTTACGAGCCACTTAAAGGTGAGAGTGCATTTGCTCACAGCCTCTTCAGCATGTATTCTTTGTATTTCTTTGCTGAGGGTCATTCTGACCGGTGTGAGCTGATACCATTTTGTGGCTGGATTTGCATATGTCTAATAATTCCTTACATTGAGCTTATAGCCATGCATTTTTTATTGTTTTTTAAAGAGTGAGTACAGCTTACCTTCAAATAGTTTCTTGAAGTATGCGGCATATTTTGAATTTATTTTGCCATTACCTCCCTCAACACGTTTTGCTGGCAGGTGTCATTTATAGCCCTGCAGTCCTTGTGAATACGAAGTGACCTTTAGCACAGGTTGTAAAACTGCTGTTGCGGCAAACGGCCACAGGGCGGCAGCATTTCTACATTGCCTACTCTAGTTACTAGGGAAACAGTACCTTCTGGGAAGTAGTGTTCCTTGGTTGTAAATTAGAGTGGAATGTGCCCGGATAAACACACAAAGCTTATGTCTCCTTAGTTATGTTTGTTTTTTATATTGACTGTATTTATTGTATCGGAGTAATACTCCGTTGTGTACACGGACCACTTCTTTTTCGTGCATTCATCGGTTGATGGACATTTTGGTTGTTCCAAGTCTTGGCTAGGGTAAATAGAGCTGCAGTGTAGGATTGTCAACGTGTGTCTTTTTTATTCTGGTCCTCTCAGGTGATAGAGCCAGTAGTGGGCCGACCAGATCATATGGTAGCTCAATTTTGACCTCCTTTCTGTTCTCACTACTGGCTCTTACCATTTGACATCCCAGCAGCAGCTAGAGGGTACACAGTTGTCTAAAACCCCTTGAGCATTTATTGTTTGGAGATTTTTGGCTGATGATCATTCTGACTGTTGTCACGTAAACGTTTTTGTAGATTGCATTTGCATGTCTTTAGTAATTCCTGATGTGGAGCTTTTTCCACGGCCTTTTTTGTTAAACGAAAATAAAGAAAAAGAGAAAGAATGTGAGTTAAATGTGCCTCTTGAAAGATTGCCCTCTTTTGCATTTTTTCGTCGATATTCGAACCCAGGATTTTTTTGAGGGCAGGTGTCATTTACAGAGGTGCCATTCTTGTGGATAGTAAGAGACCCTGAATGCTGTGTTTAAAGCTGCTTTTGCAGGAGACAGTCACAAGGCTGTGGCATGTCTCCGTTCCCAAATCTGGTTACTAGGGCAAAAGAGCCTTCCTAGGTGTAATGTTCCAACCTGTAAGTTAGAATGGAATGGGCCAGGAAAAACCCCCATGAGTTTATGTCTCATTACTTCTTGTTGGTTTTCTTAATTTGATTTTTATTTGTTATCACAGCAAATTTGATTACCATGTTTTGTTTGTTCTGGGCGTGCAAGATGTGATTCTTTCACATATATGCCTATTATCTGTTCACCTTCGGATCCATTTCCCTTGTGGGTTAGGACACAATGTTGAGTAGTCTTCTCTTGGTATTCCATAGGTCTTTGGTGCTTATATATTTCACATGTGTTGGTGTAGCTCTGTTTCCCACAATATGCTAATTTATCCAGTCCTCAAACCTTTCCATTTGGTTAACCATACGTTTGTTGATCGAATCTTTGATTGCCTTGCTCTGTGAAGAATCTTCATTGGTATCAATTTTCAGGTAACACCATTAAGTGATATCATAGGATATGTGTCCTTCGCCCTCTGACTTACTTCATGTTGTGATTACCTCCAGGCTCATCTATGGTGCTGCAAACGGCATTGTTTCATTTTTTTCCTTGGCTACTATTCCATCTGTACATGTACCGGTTCTCCTTTTCCATTCATCTTTGGATGGACTTTTTGGTAGCTTCCCTGTGTGGCCTACTGTCATACTGTTGCAGTGCAGTTTTGCCTGCCTGTGTCTTTCTAATTGTGTCTTCTTAGGTCATAGGCCCGGGAGTGTGCCTGCTGAGTCCTATGGTGCCTCAATGGGTATCTGTTAAAGGCAGCTCCGTTCTGTTTTCATTAGTGGCTCTTCCCAGTTTAGTCCCACTTAGAGATGAGGGTACGCCTTTCTCCACAGCCCCTTCAGCATTTACTGTTTGCAGGATTTTTGCTGATGGTCATTCTGACCGGTGTGAGCTGATACGTTTGTGAAGATTGGATTTGCATATCTTTAACATTTCCTCATGATGAGCATTTTTCCACGACTTTTTTGTTGTTGTTGCTGTTAAAAAGAAAATAAAACACCAGTGTGTGTAAAATATACCTCTTGAAATTGTCTTCTTGAAACCTTGCCCTCTTTTGAAACTTTTGCTCGATTTTCGACCGCAGGATTTTTTTTGAAGGCGTGTGTCACTTACAAGTTTGCAATCGTTGTTAATATTTAGTGACCATTAGCACTGGGTTGAATGCTGCTGCTGTGGGAAACGGCCGCACGGCGGCAGCGTTTCTCCTTTCCCAAACCTTGTTACTAGGGCAGCAGAGCTTTCCTGGAACTCGTGTTCCTAGGTTGTAAATTAGAATGGAATGTGTCAGGAAAAAAAACGCATAAGTTTATGTCTCAGGACATCTTTTTCATTGTTATAATTTAATTTTTTCCATCAGGGTAATGGTTAGAATATTATTTGTTCTAGGTGTACACACTCTGGTTCATTTCTAAAATATATATATATATATATTCACACACACATACATATATATATTCATGTACAGATCCTCTTCCCATGTAAATTAATACAGAGTGTTCAGTAGACCTCCCTTCGTATATGGTGAGTCTCTTATATATACGTATTTCATATGTATTTGTGTACGTATGGCAGCCCTACCCTTAATTTGCCCATTGCTCCCACCTTTCGTTTTAGATAACCATAGTTGTGTTCTAAGTGTGTGTCTTTCTCTGTGGAAATAAGTTCATTTGTATCAGTTGTTAGATGCCACCCAGAAGTGATATCATAAGATATTTGTCTTTTGCTTTCCGACTTACCTCGTGTCCTGTGATTATCTCTAGGATCATCTATGGTGCAGCAAAGAGCAGTGTTCCCTTGTTTTCCACGGCTAATATTCCACTGTGCACATGGACCACTTCTTCTTTGTCCACTCATCTGCTGATGGCCATTTTGGTCGCCACCATGTCTTGGCTTTTGTGCATATTGCTGCAGTGCACCTTTGCCAGCCTGTGTCTTCTCGACTCTGGTCTGCTCGGGTGAAAGGCCCAGCGGTGGGCCTGCTGGATTGAATGGTACCTCAATTTTTGCTTTGAAACACAGTTCCTTTGTGTTCTCATTATTGGCTCTTACTCCTTTACACCTCAACAGCAGCGAGAGGGTACACAGTTCTCTAAAACCTCTTCAGCATTGATTGTTTGTAGACTTTCTGCTTATGGTCATTCGAGTGGTGTGTGTTGAGACCTTTTCATAGATTAGATTGGCATGAGTCTAATAACTCCTGATGTTGAACTTTTATCCATTTCCCTTTTTATTTGTAAAGAGTGTGTAAAACTTACCTCTCATAGGATCTTCTTGAAAACTTTGCTCTCTTTTAAGCTTTTTGGCCACTCCCTACCTCAGAACATTTTTTTGAGGGCAGGTGTCCTTTACAGCCCTGAGTCCTTGTGAGTATTAAGTGACCATCAGCCGCGGTTTAGAGCCGCTCTTGCGGGAATCGGCCACAAGGCGGCACAATTTCTCCATTTACAACTCAGGGCATTTGGGCAACAGAGGCTTCCTGGAAATCGTGTTAGTAGGCTGTAAATTAGAGTGGAATGTGCCAAGGCAAACCCCTAACAGCTTATATCTCCTTACTCTTGTTTGTCTTTTAAATGTAATTTTTCTTTTTCCTCAGAGCAAATGAGATAAAAATGTTGTGTATGTTCTAGGTGTACAGAATCTGGTTCATTATATCTATGTATCTATCTATTCATCTTTGCCTCCTTTCCCATGGACGTTATTACAGAGTGTCGAGTGGACCTCTCTTGGTATTCCATAGGTCTTTGGTGATTCTAGGTTTCATATGTATTAGTATAGGGCTGACACCCCCATATCCTAATTTATCCATTCTTACCACCTTTCCGTCTGGTTAAACATAATCTTGATTTCTTAATCCATGAGTGTCCTTTTCTTCGAAATAAGTTCATGGGTATCATTTTTTAGGTAACACGTATAAGTGATATCATAGGATATCTTTCTTTCGCTTTCTTTCTCACTTCAAGGTGTGTGATTATCTCTGGGTCCTTCTATGGTGGTGCAAACAGCACTGTTTCATGCTTTTCCATGGCTCATGTTCCACTGTGTACATGGACCACTTCTTCTTTGTCCATTCATCTGTTGATGGCCATTTTGGTTGCTTCCAAGTCTTGGCTGCGGTAAATATCACTGCAGTGTAGGATTGCCAGCCTGTGTCTTTTGGATTCTGGTCTTCTCAGGTGATAGGCACAGCAGTGGGTCTACCAGACCCTATGGTAGCTCAATTTTTACCTTGAAACGCATGTTCTTTCTGTTGTAACTACTGGCTGTTACCAGTTTTCCTCCCACCAGCAGCTACAGGGTACACAGAGTTCTCTAAAACCCGTTCAGCATGTATTGTTTGTGGACTGTTTTGCTGATGATCATTCTGACTGTTGTGAGGTGAACGTTTTCATAGATTGGATTTGCGTGTCTTTATTAATTTCTGATGTTAAGCATTTTTTCCATGCCCTTGCTTTGGTGAAAGAAAAAAAAAAGAGAAGAAAAGCCAAAATGTGTGTAAAATATGCCTCTTGAAATTGTCTTCTTGAAAGGTTGCCTCTTTTGAAGTTTTTGGTCGATTTTCGACCCCAGAATGTTTTTTTGAGGACAGGTGTCATTTACAGGCCTGCAATTGAGGTGAATTTTAACTGACCATTTGCACTGGGTTTAAAGCTGCTGCTGTTGGAGGAAGGCCGAAATGCTGCAGGATTTCTCCACTCTCAAATCTGGTTACTAGGTCAGCAGAGCCTTCCTGGAAGCTGTGTTCCAAGGTTGGAAGTTAGAATGGCATGAGCCAGGAAGAACATCCATAATTTTCTGCCCCATTGTTTCTTGTTCACTTTTTTAATATAATCTTTTATGACAGCAAATTTGATTGTAACGTTTGCTTTGTTCTAGGTGTGCAAGATGTGTTTGTTTTTTACACCGAGACATATATGTATTCATCTTGGGATCCATTTGCCACGTAGGTTATGACACAGTGTTGAGAAGGCTTCTCTTGGAATTCTGTAGGTCTTTGGTGATTATGTACTTCACGTGTGTTTGTATATCTCTGTCAACCCCAATATCCTAATATATCCAATCTTTACAACTTTCCAATTGGTTAAGCATAAGTTTGTGTAATAAATCTGTGATTCCTGTTATCTGTGGAAATATCTTCGTTGGTATCCATTTCTAGGTAACACCTATAACTGATATCATAGGATACGTGTCTTTCGCTTTGTGACTTACTTCAAGTTGTGTGATCACCTCCAGAGTCATCTACGGTTCTTCAAACTGCTTCGTTTCATGTTTTTTCCATGGCTCATATTCCATCTGTACACGTGCCAGTTCTCCTTTGTCCATTCGTATCTTGATGGACTTTTTGGTTGTTTCCATGTCTTGGCGATTGTAATACTGCTGCAGGGCAGTTTTGCCTGAACGTGTCATTCCACTTCCGTCTTCCTAGGTTATAGGCCAAGGAGTGGGCCTGCGGGATCATATGGTATCTCAGTGTTTACCTTTTAAAGGCTGCTCCATTCTCTTTTCGTTAGTGGCACTTACCAGTTTACGAGCCACTTAAAGGTGAGAGTGCATTTGCTCACAGCCTCTTCAGCATGTATTCTTTGTATTTCTTTGCTGAGGGTCATTCTGACCGGTGTGAGCTGATACCATTTTGTGGCTGGATTTGCATATGTCTAATAATTCCTTACATTGAGCTTATAGCCATGCATTTTTTATTGTTTTTTAAAGAGTGAGTACAGCTTACCTTCAAATAGTTTCTTGAAGTATGCGGCATATTTTGAATTTATTTTGCCATTACCTCCCTCAACACGTTTTGCTGGCAGGTGTCATTTATAGCCCTGCAGTCCTTGTGAATACGAAGTGACCTTTAGCACAGGTTGTAAAACTGCTGTTGCGGCAAACGGCCACAGGGCGGCAGCATTTCTACATTGCCTACTCTAGTTACTAGGGAAACAGTACCTTCTGGGAAGTAGTGTTCCTTGGTTGTAAATTAGAGTGGAATGTGCCCGGATAAACACACAAAGCTTATGTCTCCTTAGTTATGTTTGTTTTTTATATTGACTGTATTTATTGTATCGGAGTAATACTCCGTTGTGTACACGGACCACTTCTTTTTCGTGCATTCATCGGTTGATGGACATTTTGGTTGTTCCAAGTCTTGGCTAGGGTAAATAGAGCTGCAGTGTAGGATTGTCAACGTGTGTCTTTTTTATTCTGGTCCTCTCAGGTGATAGAGCCAGTAGTGGGCCGACCAGATCATATGGTAGCTCAATTTTGACCTCCTTTCTGTTCTCACTACTGGCTCTTACCATTTGACATCCCAGCAGCAGCTAGAGGGTACACAGTTGTCTAAAACCCCTTGAGCATTTATTGTTTGGAGATTTTTGGCTGATGATCATTCTGACTGTTGTCACGTAAACGTTTTTGTAGATTGCATTTGCATGTCTTTAGTAATTCCTGATGTGGAGCTTTTTCCACGGCCTTTTTTGTTAAACGAAAATAAAGAAAAAGAGAAAGAATGTGAGTTAAATGTGCCTCTTGAAAGATTGCCCTCTTTTGCATTTTTTCGTCGATATTCGAACCCAGGATTTTTTTGAGGGCAGGTGTCATTTACAGAGGTGCCATTCTTGTGGATAGTAAGAGACCCTGAATGCTGTGTTTAAAGCTGCTTTTGCAGGAGACAGTCACAAGGCTGTGGCATGTCTCCGTTCCCAAATCTGGTTACTAGGGCAAAAGAGCCTTCCTAGGTGTAATGTTCCAACCTGTAAGTTAGAATGGAATGGGCCAGGAAAAACCCCCATGAGTTTATGTCTCATTACTTCTTGTTGGTTTTCTTAATTTGATTTTTATTTGTTATCACAGCAAATTTGATTACCATGTTTTGTTTGTTCTGGGCGTGCAAGATGTGATTCTTTCACATATATGCCTATTATCTGTTCACCTTCGGATCCATTTCCCTTGTGGGTTAGGACACAATGTTGAGTAGTCTTCTCTTGGTATTCCATAGGTCTTTGGTGCTTATATATTTCACATGTGTTGGTGTAGCTCTGTTTCCCACAATATGCTAATTTATCCAGTCCTCAAACCTTTCCATTTGGTTAACCATACGTTTGTTGATCGAATCTTTGATTGCCTTGCTCTGTGAAGAATCTTCATTGGTATCAATTTTCAGGTAACACCATTAAGTGATATCATAGGATATGTGTCCTTCGCCCTCTGACTTACTTCATGTTGTGATTACCTCCAGGCTCATCTATGGTGCTGCAAACGGCATTGTTTCATTTTTTTCCTTGGCTACTATTCCATCTGTACATGTACCGGTTCTCCTTTTCCATTCATCTTTGGATGGACTTTTTGGTAGCTTCCCTGTGTGGCCTACTGTCATACTGTTGCAGTGCAGTTTTGCCTGCCTGTGTCTTTCTAATTGTGTCTTCTTAGGTCATAGGCCCGGGAGTGTGCCTGCTGAGTCCTATGGTGCCTCAATGGGTATCTGTTAAAGGCAGCTCCGTTCTGTTTTCATTAGTGGCTCTTCCCAGTTTAGTCCCACTTAGAGATGAGGGTACGCCTTTCTCCACAGCCCCTTCAGCATTTACTGTTTGCAGAATTTTTGCTGATGGTCATTCTGACCGGTGTGAGCTGATACGTTTGTGAAGATTGGATTTGCATATCTTTAACATTTCCTCATGATGAGCATTTTTCCACGACTTTTTTGTTGTTGTTGCTGTTAAAAAGAAAATAAAACACCAGTGTGTGTAAAATATACCTCTTGAAATTGTCTTCTTGAAACCTTGCCCTCTTTTGAAACTTTTGCTCGATTTTCGACCGCAGGATTTTTTTTGAAGGCGTGTGTCACTTACAAGTTTGCAATCGTTGTTAATATTTAGTGACCATTAGCACTGGGTTGAATGCTGCTGCTGTGGGAAACGGCCGCACGGCGGCAGCGTTTCTCCTTTCCCAAACCTTGTTACTAGGGCAGCAGAGCTTTCCTGGAACTCGTGTTCCTAGGTTGTAAATTAGAATGGAATGTGTCAGGAAAAAAAACGCATAAGTTTATGTCTCAGGACATCTTTTTCATTGTTATAATTTAATTTTTTCCATCAGGGTAATGGTTAGAATATTATTTGTTCTAGGTGTACACACTCTGGTTCATTTCTAAAATATATATATATATATTCACACACACATACATATATATATTCATGTACAGATCCTCTTCCCATGTAAATTAATACAGAGTGTTCAGTAGACCTCCCTTCGTATATGGTGAGTCTCTTATATATACGTATTTCATATGTATTTGTGTACGTATGGCAGCCCTACCCTTAATTTGCCCATTGCTCCCACCTTTCGTTTTAGATAACCATAGTTGTGTTCTAAGTGTGTGTCTTTCTCTGTGGAAATAAGTTCATTTGTATCAGTTGTTAGATGCCACCCAGAAGTGATATCATAAGATATTTGTCTTTTGCTTTCCGACTTACCTCGTGTCCTGTGATTATCTCTAGGATCATCTATGGTGCAGCAAAGAGCAGTGTTCCCTTGTTTTCCACGGCTAATATTCCACTGTGCACATGGACCACTTCTTCTTTGTCCACTCATCTGCTGATGGCCATTTTGGTCGCCACCATGTCTTGGCTTTTGTGCATATTGCTGCAGTGCACCTTTGCCAGCCTGTGTCTTCTCGACTCTGGTCTGCTCGGGTGAAAGGCCCAGCGGTGGGCCTGCTGGATTGAATGGTACCTCAATTTTTGCTTTGAAACACAGTTCCTTTGTGTTCTCATTATTGGCTCTTACTCCTTTACACCTCAACAGCAGCGAGAGGGTACACAGTTCTCTAAAACCTCTTCAGCATTGATTGTTTGTAGACTTTCTGCTTATGGTCATTCGAGTGGTGTGTGTTGAGACCTTTTCATAGATTAGATTGGCATGAGTCTAATAACTCCTGATGTTGAACTTTTATCCATTTCCCTTTTTATTTGTAAAGAGTGTGTAAAACTTACCTCTCATAGGATCTTCTTGAAAACTTTGCTCTCTTTTAAGCTTTTTGGCCACTCCCTACCTCAGAACATTTTTTTGAGGGCAGGTGTCCTTTACAGCCCTGAGTCCTTGTGAGTATTAAGTGACCATCAGCCGCGGTTTAGAGCCGCTCTTGCGGGAATCGGCCACAAGGCGGCACAATTTCTCCATTTACAACTCAGGGCATTTGGGCAACAGAGGCTTCCTGGAAATCGTGTTAGTAGGCTGTAAATTAGAGTGGAATGTGCCAAGGCAAACCCCTAACAGCTTATATCTCCTTACTCTTGTTTGTCTTTTAAATGTAATTTTTCTTTTTCCTCAGAGCAAATGAGATAAAAATGTTGTGTATGTTCTAGGTGTACAGAATCTGGTTCATTATATCTATGTATCTATCTATTCATCTTTGCCTCCTTTCCCATGGACGTTATTACAGAGTGTCGAGTGGACCTCTCTTGGTATTCCATAGGTCTTTGGTGATTCTAGGTTTCATATGTATTAGTATAGGGCTGACACCCCCATATCCTAATTTATCCATTCTTACCACCTTTCCGTCTGGTTAAACATAATCTTGATTTCTTAATCCATGAGTGTCCTTTTCTTCGAAATAAGTTCATGGGTATCATTTTTTAGGTAACACGTATAAGTGATATCATAGGATATCTTTCTTTCGCTTTCTTTCTCACTTCAAGGTGTGTGATTATCTCTGGGTCCTTCTATGGTGGTGCAAACAGCACTGTTTCATGCTTTTCCATGGCTCATGTTCCACTGTGTACATGGACCACTTCTTCTTTGTCCATTCATCTGTTGATGGCCATTTTGGTTGCTTCCAAGTCTTGGCTGCGGTAAATATCACTGCAGTGTAGGATTGCCAGCCTGTGTCTTTTGGATTCTGGTCTTCTCAGGTGATAGGCACAGCAGTGGGTCTACCAGACCCTATGGTAGCTCAATTTTTACCTTGAAACGCATGTTCTTTCTGTTGTAACTACTGGCTGTTACCAGTTTTCCTCCCACCAGCAGCTACAGGGTACACAGAGTTCTCTAAAACCCGTTCAGCATGTATTGTTTGTGGACTGTTTTGCTGATGATCATTCTGACTGTTGTGAGGTGAACGTTTTCATAGATTGGATTTGCGTGTCTTTATTAATTTCTGATGTTAAGCATTTTTTCCATGCCCTTGCTTTGGTGAAAGAAAAAAAAAAGAGAAGAAAAGCCAAAATGTGTGTAAAATATGCCTCTTGAAATTGTCTTCTTGAAAGGTTGCCTCTTTTGAAGTTTTTGGTCGATTTTCGACCCCAGAATGTTTTTTTGAGGACAGGTGTCATTTACAGGCCTGCAATTGAGGTGAATTTTAACTGACCATTTGCACTGGGTTTAAAGCTGCTGCTGTTGGAGGAAGGCCGAAATGCTGCAGGATTTCTCCACTCTCAAATCTGGTTACTAGGTCAGCAGAGCCTTCCTGGAAGCTGTGTTCCAAGGTTGGAAGTTAGAATGGCATGAGCCAGGAAGAACATCCATAATTTTCTGCCCCATTGTTTCTTGTTCACTTTTTTAATATAATCTTTTATGACAGCAAATTTGATTGTAACGTTTGCTTTGTTCTAGGTGTGCAAGATGTGTTTGTTTTTTACACCGAGACATATATGTATTCATCTTGGGATCCATTTGCCACGTAGGTTATGACACAGTGTTGAGAAGGCTTCTCTTGGAATTCTGTAGGTCTTTGGTGATTATGTACTTCACGTGTGTTTGTATATCTCTGTCAACCCCAATATCCTAATATATCCAATCTTTACAACTTTCCAATTGGTTAAGCATAAGTTTGTGTAATAAATCTGTGATTCCTGTTATCTGTGGAAATATCTTCGTTGGTATCCATTTCTAGGTAACACCTATAACTGATATCATAGGATACGTGTCTTTCGCTTTGTGACTTACTTCAAGTTGTGTGATCACCTCCAGAGTCATCTACGGTTCTTCAAACTGCTTCGTTTCATGTTTTTTCCATGGCTCATATTCCATCTGTACACGTGCCAGTTCTCCTTTGTCCATTCGTATCTTGATGGACTTTTTGGTTGTTTCCATGTCTTGGCGATTGTAATACTGCTGCAGGGCAGTTTTGCCTGAACGTGTCATTCCACTTCCGTCTTCCTAGGTTATAGGCCAAGGAGTGGGCCTGCGGGATCATATGGTATCTCAGTGTTTACCTTTTAAAGGCTGCTCCATTCTCTTTTCGTTAGTGGCACTTACCAGTTTACGAGCCACTTAAAGGTGAGAGTGCATTTGCTCACAGCCTCTTCAGCATGTATTCTTTGTATTTCTTTGCTGAGGGTCATTCTGACCGGTGTGAGCTGATACCATTTTGTGGCTGGATTTGCATATGTCTAATAATTCCTTACATTGAGCTTATAGCCATGCATTTTTTATTGTTTTTTAAAGAGTGAGTACAGCTTACCTTCAAATAGTTTCTTGAAGTATGCGGCATATTTTGAATTTATTTTGCCATTACCTCCCTCAACACGTTTTGCTGGCAGGTGTCATTTATAGCCCTGCAGTCCTTGTGAATACGAAGTGACCTTTAGCACAGGTTGTAAAACTGCTGTTGCGGCAAACGGCCACAGGGCGGCAGCATTTCTACATTGCCTACTCTAGTTACTAGGGAAACAGTACCTTCTGGGAAGTAGTGTTCCTTGGTTGTAAATTAGAGTGGAATGTGCCCGGATAAACACACAAAGCTTATGTCTCCTTAGTTATGTTTGTTTTTTATATTGACTGTATTTATTGTATCGGAGTAATACTCCGTTGTGTACACGGACCACTTCTTTTTCGTGCATTCATCGGTTGATGGACATTTTGGTTGTTCCAAGTCTTGGCTAGGGTAAATAGAGCTGCAGTGTAGGATTGTCAACGTGTGTCTTTTTTATTCTGGTCCTCTCAGGTGATAGAGCCAGTAGTGGGCCGACCAGATCATATGGTAGCTCAATTTTGACCTCCTTTCTGTTCTCACTACTGGCTCTTACCATTTGACATCCCAGCAGCAGCTAGAGGGTACACAGTTGTCTAAAACCCCTTGAGCATTTATTGTTTGGAGATTTTTGGCTGATGATCATTCTGACTGTTGTCACGTAAACGTTTTTGTAGATTGCATTTGCATGTCTTTAGTAATTCCTGATGTGGAGCTTTTTCCACGGCCTTTTTTGTTAAACGAAAATAAAGAAAAAGAGAAAGAATGTGAGTTAAATGTGCCTCTTGAAAGATTGCCCTCTTTTGCATTTTTTCGTCGATATTCGAACCCAGGATTTTTTTGAGGGCAGGTGTCATTTACAGAGGTGCCATTCTTGTGGATAGTAAGAGACCCTGAATGCTGTGTTTAAAGCTGCTTTTGCAGGAGACAGTCACAAGGCTGTGGCATGTCTCCGTTCCCAAATCTGGTTACTAGGGCAAAAGAGCCTTCCTAGGTGTAATGTTCCAACCTGTAAGTTAGAATGGAATGGGCCAGGAAAAACCCCCATGAGTTTATGTCTCATTACTTCTTGTTGGTTTTCTTAATTTGATTTTTATTTGTTATCACAGCAAATTTGATTACCATGTTTTGTTTGTTCTGGGCGTGCAAGATGTGATTCTTTCACATATATGCCTATTATCTGTTCACCTTCGGATCCATTTCCCTTGTGGGTTAGGACACAATGTTGAGTAGTCTTCTCTTGGTATTCCATAGGTCTTTGGTGCTTATATATTTCACATGTGTTGGTGTAGCTCTGTTTCCCACAATATGCTAATTTATCCAGTCCTCAAACCTTTCCATTTGGTTAACCATACGTTTGTTGATCGAATCTTTGATTGCCTTGCTCTGTGAAGAATCTTCATTGGTATCAATTTTCAGGTAACACCATTAAGTGATATCATAGGATATGTGTCCTTCGCCCTCTGACTTACTTCATGTTGTGATTACCTCCAGGCTCATCTATGGTGCTGCAAACGGCATTGTTTCATTTTTTTCCTTGGCTACTATTCCATCTGTACATGTACCGGTTCTCCTTTTCCATTCATCTTTGGATGGACTTTTTGGTAGCTTCCCTGTGTGGCCTACTGTCATACTGTTGCAGTGCAGTTTTGCCTGCCTGTGTCTTTCTAATTGTGTCTTCTTAGGTCATAGGCCCGGGAGTGTGCCTGCTGAGTCCTATGGTGCCTCAATGGGTATCTGTTAAAGGCAGCTCCGTTCTGTTTTCATTAGTGGCTCTTCCCAGTTTAGTCCCACTTAGAGATGAGGGTACGCCTTTCTCCACAGCCCCTTCAGCATTTACTGTTTGCAGAATTTTTGCTGATGGTCATTCTGACCGGTGTGAGCTGATACGTTTGTGAAGATTGGATTTGCATATCTTTAACATTTCCTCATGATGAGCATTTTTCCACGACTTTTTTGTTGTTGTTGCTGTTAAAAAGAAAATAAAACACCAGTGTGTGTAAAATATACCTCTTGAAATTGTCTTCTTGAAACCTTGCCCTCTTTTGAAACTTTTGCTCGATTTTCGACCGCAGGATTTTTTTTGAAGGCGTGTGTCACTTACAAGTTTGCAATCGTTGTTAATATTTAGTGACCATTAGCACTGGGTTGAATGCTGCTGCTGTGGGAAACGGCCGCACGGCGGCAGCGTTTCTCCTTTCCCAAACCTTGTTACTAGGGCAGCAGAGCTTTCCTGGAACTCGTGTTCCTAGGTTGTAAATTAGAATGGAATGTGTCAGGAAAAAAAACGCATAAGTTTATGTCTCAGGACATCTTTTTCATTGTTATAATTTAATTTTTTCCATCAGGGTAATGGTTAGAATATTATTTGTTCTAGGTGTACACACTCTGGTTCATTTCTAAAATATATATATATATATTCACACACACATACATATATATATTCATGTACAGATCCTCTTCCCATGTAAATTAATACAGAGTGTTCAGTAGACCTCCCTTCGTATATGGTGAGTCTCTTATATATACGTATTTCATATGTATTTGTGTACGTATGGCAGCCCTACCCTTAATTTGCCCATTGCTCCCACCTTTCGTTTTAGATAACCATAGTTGTGTTCTAAGTGTGTGTCTTTCTCTGTGGAAATAAGTTCATTTGTATCAGTTGTTAGATGCCACCCAGAAGTGATATCATAAGATATTTGTCTTTTGCTTTCCGACTTACCTCGTGTCCTGTGATTATCTCTAGGATCATCTATGGTGCAGCAAAGAGCAGTGTTCCCTTGTTTTCCACGGCTAATATTCCACTGTGCACATGGACCACTTCTTCTTTGTCCACTCATCTGCTGATGGCCATTTTGGTCGCTACCATGTCTTGGCTTTTGTGCATATTGCTGCAGTGCACCTTTGCCAGCCTGTGTCTTCTCGACTCTGGTCTGCTCGGGTGAAAGGCCCAGCGGTGGGCCTGCTGGATTGAATGGTACCTCAATTTTTGCTTTGAAACACAGTTCCTTTGTGTTCTCATTATTGGCTCTTACTCCTTTACACCTCAACAGCAGCGAGAGGGTACACAGTTCTCTAAAACCTCTTCAGCATTGATTGTTTGTAGACTTTCTGCTTATGGTCATTCGAGTGGTGTGTGTTGAGACCTTTTCATAGATTAGATTGGCATGAGTCTAATAACTCCTGATGTTGAACTTTTATCCATTTCCCTTTTTATTTGTAAAGAGTGTGTAAAACTTACCTCTCATAGGATCTTCTTGAAAACTTTGCTCTCTTTTAAGCTTTTTGGCCACTCCCTACCTCAGAACATTTTTTTGAGGGCAGGTGTCCTTTACAGCCCTGAGTCCTTGTGAGTATTAAGTGACCATCAGCCGCGGTTTAGAGCCGCTCTTGCGGGAATCGGCCACAAGGCGGCACAATTTCTCCATTTACAACTCAGGGCATTTGGGCAACAGAGGCTTCCTGGAAATCGTGTTAGTAGGCTGTAAATTAGAGTGGAATGTGCCAAGGCAAACCCCTAACAGCTTATATCTCCTTACTCTTGTTTGTCTTTTAAATGTAATTTTTCTTTTTCCTCAGAGCAAATGAGATAAAAATGTTGTGTATGTTCTAGGTGTACAGAATCTGGTTCATTATATCTATGTATCTATCTATTCATCTTTGCCTCCTTTCCCATGGACGTTATTACAGAGTGTCGAGTGGACCTCTCTTGGTATTCCATAGGTCTTTGGTGATTCTAGGTTTCATATGTATTAGTATAGGGCTGACACCCCCATATCCTAATTTATCCATTCTTACCACCTTTCCGTCTGGTTAAACATAATCTTGATTTCTTAATCCATGAGTGTCCTTTTCTTCGAAATAAGTTCATGGGTATCATTTTTTAGGTAACACGTATAAGTGATATCATAGGATATCTTTCTTTCGCTTTCTTTCTCACTTCAAGGTGTGTGATTATCTCTGGGTCCTTCTATGGTGGTGCAAACAGCACTGTTTCATGCTTTTCCATGGCTCATGTTCCACTGTGTACATGGACCACTTCTTCTTTGTCCATTCATCTGTTGATGGCCATTTTGGTTGCTTCCAAGTCTTGGCTGCGGTAAATATCACTGCAGTGTAGGATTGCCAGCCTGTGTCTTTTGGATTCTGGTCTTCTCAGGTGATAGGCACAGCAGTGGGTCTACCAGACCCTATGGTAGCTCAATTTTTACCTTGAAACGCATGTTCTTTCTGTTGTAACTACTGGCTGTTACCAGTTTTCCTCCCACCAGCAGCTACAGGGTACACAGAGTTCTCTAAAACCCGTTCAGCATGTATTGTTTGTGGACTGTTTTGCTGATGATCATTCTGACTGTTGTGAGGTGAACGTTTTCATAGATTGGATTTGCGTGTCTTTATTAATTTCTGATGTTAAGCATTTTTTCCATGCCCTTGCTTTGGTGAAAGAAAAAAAAAAGAGAAGAAAAGCCAAAATGTGTGTAAAATATGCCTCTTGAAATTGTCTTCTTGAAAGGTTGCCTCTTTTGAAGTTTTTGGTCGATTTTCGACCCCAGAATGTTTTTTTGAGGACAGGTGTCATTTACAGGCCTGCAATTGAGGTGAATTTTAACTGACCATTTGCACTGGGTTTAAAGCTGCTGCTGTTGGAGGAAGGCCGAAATGCTGCAGGATTTCTCCACTCTCAAATCTGGTTACTAGGTCAGCAGAGCCTTCCTGGAAGCTGTGTTCCAAGGTTGGAAGTTAGAATGGCATGAGCCAGGAAGAACATCCATAATTTTCTGCCCCATTGTTTCTTGTTCACTTTTTTAATATAATCTTTTATGACAGCAAATTTGATTGTAACGTTTGCTTTGTTCTAGGTGTGCAAGATGTGTTTGTTTTTTACACCGAGACATATATGTATTCATCTTGGGATCCATTTGCCACGTAGGTTATGACACAGTGTTGAGAAGGCTTCTCTTGGAATTCTGTAGGTCTTTGGTGATTATGTACTTCACGTGTGTTTGTATATCTCTGTCAACCCCAATATCCTAATATATCCAATCTTTACAACTTTCCAATTGGTTAAGCATAAGTTTGTGTAATAAATCTGTGATTCCTGTTATCTGTGGAAATATCTTCGTTGGTATCCATTTCTAGGTAACACCTATAACTGATATCATAGGATACGTGTCTTTCGCTTTGTGACTTACTTCAAGTTGTGTGATCACCTCCAGAGTCATCTACGGTTCTTCAAACTGCTTCGTTTCATGTTTTTTCCATGGCTCATATTCCATCTGTACACGTGCCAGTTCTCCTTTGTCCATTCGTATCTTGATGGACTTTTTGGTTGTTTCCATGTCTTGGCGATTGTAATACTGCTGCAGGGCAGTTTTGCCTGAACGTGTCATTCCACTTCCGTCTTCCTAGGTTATAGGCCAAGGAGTGGGCCTGCGGGATCATATGGTATCTCAGTGTTTACCTTTTAAAGGCTGCTCCATTCTCTTTTCGTTAGTGGCACTTACCAGTTTACGAGCCACTTAAAGGTGAGAGTGCATTTGCTCAAGCCTCTTCAGCATGTATTCTTTGTATTTCTTTGCTGAGGGTCATTCTGACCGGTGTGAGCTGATACCATTTTGTGGCTGGATTTGCATATGTCTAATAATTCCTTACATTGAGCTTATAGCCATGCATTTTTTATTGTTTTTTAAAGAGTGAGTACAGCTTACCTTCAAATAGTTTCTTGAAGTATGCGGCATATTTTGAATTTATTTTGCCATTACCTCCCTCAACACGTTTTGCTGGCAGGTGTCATTTATAGCCCTGCAGTCCTTGTGAATACGAAGTGACCTTTAGCACAGGTTGTAAAACTGCTGTTGCGGCAAACGGCCACAGGGCGGCAGCATTTCTACATTGCCTACTCTAGTTACTAGGGAAACAGTACCTTCTGGGAAGTAGTGTTCCTTGGTTGTAAATTAGAGTGGAATGTGCCCGGATAAACACACAAAGCTTATGTCTCCTTAGTTATGTTTGTTTTTTATATTGACTGTATTTATTGTATCGGAGTAATACTCCGTTGTGTACACGGACCACTTCTTTTTCGTGCATTCATCGGTTGATGGACATTTTGGTTGTTCCAAGTCTTGGCTAGGGTAAATAGAGCTGCAGTGTAGGATTGTCAACGTGTGTCTTTTTTATTCTGGTCCTCTCAGGTGATAGAGCCAGTAGTGGGCCGACCAGATCATATGGTAGCTCAATTTTGACCTCCTTTCTGTTCTCACTACTGGCTCTTACCATTTGACATCCCAGCAGCAGCTAGAGGGTACACAGTTGTCTAAAACCCCTTGAGCATTTATTGTTTGGAGATTTTTGGCTGATGATCATTCTGACTGTTGTCACGTAAACGTTTTTGTAGATTGCATTTGCATGTCTTTAGTAATTCCTGATGTGGAGCTTTTTCCACGGCCTTTTTTGTTAAACGAAAATAAAGAAAAAGAGAAAGAATGTGAGTTAAATGTGCCTCTTGAAAGATTGCCCTCTTTTGCATTTTTTCGTCGATATTCGAACCCAGGATTTTTTTGAGGGCAGGTGTCATTTACAGAGGTGCCATTCTTGTGGATAGTAAGAGACCCTGAATGCTGTGTTTAAAGCTGCTTTTGCAGGAGACAGTCACAAGGCTGTGGCATGTCTCCGTTCCCAAATCTGGTTACTAGGGCAAAAGAGCCTTCCTAGGTGTAATGTTCCAACCTGTAAGTTAGAATGGAATGGGCCAGGAAAAACCCCCATGAGTTTATGTCTCATTACTTCTTGTTGGTTTTCTTAATTTGATTTTTATTTGTTATCACAGCAAATTTGATTACCATGTTTTGTTTGTTCTGGGCGTGCAAGATGTGATTCTTTCACATATATGCCTATTATCTGTTCACCTTCGGATCCATTTCCCATGTGGGTTAGGACACAATGTTGAGTAGTCTTCTCTTGGTATTCCATAGGTCTTTGGTGCTTATATATTTCACATGTGTTGGTGTAGCTCTGTTTCCCACAATATGCTAATTTATCCAGTCCTCAAACCTTTCCATTTGGTTAACCATACGTTTGTTGATCGAATCTTTGATTGCCTTGCTCTGTGAAGAATCTTCATTGGTATCAATTTTCAGGTAACACCATTAAGTGATATCATAGGATATGTGTCCTTCGCCCTCTGACTTACTTCATGTTGTGATTACCTCCAGGCTCATCTATGGTGCTGCAAACGGCATTGTTTCATTTTTTTCCTTGGCTACTATTCCATCTGTACATGTACCGGTTCTCCTTTTCCATTCATCTTTGGATGGACTTTTTGGTAGCTTCCCTGTGTGGCCTACTGTCATACTGTTGCAGTGCAGTTTTGCCTGCCTGTGTCTTTCTAATTGTGTCTTCTTAGGTCATAGGCCCGGGAGTGTGCCTGCTGAGTCCTATGGTGCCTCAATGGGTATCTGTTAAAGGCAGCTCCGTTCTGTTTTCATTAGTGGCTCTTCCCAGTTTAGTCCCACTTAGAGATGAGGGTACGCCTTTCTCCACAGCCCCTTCAGCATTTACTGTTTGCAGAATTTTTGCTGATGGTCATTCTGACCGGTGTGAGCTGATACGTTTGTGAAGATTGGATTTGCATATCTTTAACATTTCCTCATGATGAGCATTTTTCCACGACTTTTTTGTTGTTGTTGCTGTTAAAAAGAAAATAAAACACCAGTGTGTGTAAAATATACCTCTTGAAATTGTCTTCTTGAAACCTTGCCCTCTTTTGAAACTTTTGCTCGATTTTCGACCGCAGGATTTTTTTTGAAGGCGTGTGTCACTTACAAGTTTGCAATCGTTGTTAATATTTAGTGACCATTAGCACTGGGTTGAATGCTGCTGCTGTGGGAAACGGCCGCACGGCGGCAGCGTTTCTCCTTTCCCAAACCTTGTTACTAGGGCAGCAGAGCTTTCCTGGAACTCGTGTTCCTAGGTTGTAAATTAGAATGGAATGTGTCAGGAAAAAAAACGCATAAGTTTATGTCTCAGGACATCTTTTTCATTGTTATAATTTAATTTTTTCCATCAGGGTAATGGTTAGAATATTATTTGTTCTAGGTGTACACACTCTGGTTCATTTCTAAAATATATATATATATATATTCACACACACATACATATATATATTCATGTACAGATCCTCTTCCCATGTAAATTAATACAGAGTGTTCAGTAGACCTCCCTTCGTATATGGTGAGTCTCTTATATATATGTATTTCATATGTATTTGTGTACGTATGGCAGCCCTACCCTTAATTTGCCCATTGCTCCCACCTTTCGTTTTAGATAACCATAGTTGTGTTCTAAGTGTGTGTCTTTCTCTGTGGAAATAAGTTCATTTGTATCAGTTGTTAGATGCCACCCAGAAGTGATATCATAAGATATTTGTCTTTTGCTTTCCGACTTACCTCGTGTCCTGTGATTATCTCTAGGATCATCTATGGTGCAGCAAAGAGCAGTGTTCCCTTGTTTTCCACGGCTAATATTCCACTGTGCACATGGACCACTTCTTCTTTGTCCACTCATCTGCTGATGGCCATTTTGGTCGCTACCATGTCTTGGCTTTTGTGCATATTGCTGCAGTGCACCTTTGCCAGCCTGTGTCTTCTCGACTCTGGTCTGCTCGGGTGAAAGGCCCAGCGGTGGGCCTGCTGGATTGAATGGTACCTCAATTTTTGCTTTGAAACACAGTTCCTTTGTGTTCTCATTATTGGCTCTTACTCCTTTACACCTCAACAGCAGCGAGAGGGTACACAGTTCTCTAAAACCTCTTCAGCATTGATTGTTTGTAGACTTTCTGCTTATGGTCATTCGAGTGGTGTGTGTTGAGACCTTTTCATAGATTAGATTGGCATGAGTCTAATAACTCCTGATGTTGAACTTTTATCCATTTCCCTTTTTATTTGTAAAGAGTGTGTAAAACTTACCTCTCATAGGATCTTCTTGAAAACTTTGCTCTCTTTTAAGCTTTTTGGCCACTCCCTACCTCAGAACATTTTTTTGAGGGCAGGTGTCCTTTACAGCCCTGAGTCCTTGTGAGTATTAAGTGACCATCAGCCGCGGTTTAGAGCCGCTCTTGCGGGAATCGGCCACAAGGCGGCACAATTTCTCCATTTACAACTCAGGGCATTTGGGCAACAGAGGCTTCCTGGAAATCGTGTTAGTAGGCTGTAAATTAGAGTGGAATGTGCCAAGGCAAACCCCTAACAGCTTATATCTCCTTACTCTTGTTTGTTTTTTAAATGTAATTTTTCTTTTTCCTCAGAGCAAATGAGATAAAAATGTTGTGTATGTTCTAGGTGTACAGAATCTGGTTCATTATATCTATGTATCTATCTATTCATCTTTGCCTCCTTTCCCATGGACGTTATTACAGAGTGTCGAGTGGACCTCTCTTGGTATTCCATAGGTCTTTGGTGATTCTAGGTTTCATATGTATTAGTATAGGGCTGACACCCCCATATCCTAATTTATCCATTCTTACCACCTTTCCGTCTGGTTAAACATAATCTTGATTTCTTAATCCATGAGTGTCCTTTTCTTCGAAATAAGTTCATGGGTATCATTTTTTAGGTAACACGTATAAGTGATATCATAGGATATCTTTCTTTCGCTTTCTTTCTCACTTCAAGGTGTGTGATTATCTCTGGGTCCTTCTATGGTGGTGCAAACAGCACTGTTTCATGCTTTTCCATGGCTCATGTTCCACTGTGTACATGGACCACTTCTTCTTTGTCCATTCATCTGTTGATGGCCATTTTGGTTGCTTCCAAGTCTTGGCTGTGGTAAATATCACTGCAGTGTAGGATTGCCAGCCTGTGTCTTTTGGATTCTGGTCTTCTCAGGTGATAGGCACAGCAGTGGGTCTACCAGACCCTATGGTAGCTCAATTTTTACCTTGAAACGCATGTTCTTTCTGTTGTAACTACTGGCTGTTACCAGTTTTCCTCCCACCAGCAGCTACAGGGTACACAGAGTTCTCTAAAACCCGTTCAGCATGTATTGTTTGTGGACTGTTTTGCTGATGATCATTCTGACTGTTGTGAGGTGAACGTTTTCATAGATTGGATTTGCGTGTCTTTATTAATTTCTGATGTTAAGCATTTTTTCCATGCCCTTGCTTTGGTGAAAGAAAAAAAAAAGAGAAGAAAAGCCAAAATGTGTGTAAAATATGCCTCTTGAAATTGTCTTCTTGAAAGGTTGCCTCTTTTGAAGTTTTTGGTCGATTTTCGACCCCAGAATGTTTTTTTGAGGACAGGTGTCATTTACAGGCCTGCAATTGAGGTGAATTTTAACTGACCATTTGCACTGGGTTTAAAGCTGCTGCTGTTGGAGGAAGGCCGAAATGCTGCAGGATTTCTCCACTCTCAAATCTGGTTACTAGGTCAGCAGAGCCTTCCTGGAAGCTGTGTTCCAAGGTTGGAAGTTAGAATGGCATGAGCCAGGAAGAACATCCATAATTTTCTGCCCCATTGTTTCTTGTTCACTTTTTTAATATAATCTTTTATGACAGCAAATTTGATTGTAACGTTTGCTTTGTTCTAGGTGTGCAAGATGTGTTTGTTTTTTACACCGAGACATATATGTATTCATCTTGGGATCCATTTGCCACGTAGGTTATGACACAGTGTTGAGAAGGCTTCTCTTGGAATTCTGTAGGTCTTTGGTGATTATGTACTTCACGTGTGTTTGTATATCTCTGTCAACCCCAATATCCTAATATATCCAATCTTTACAACTTTCCAATTGGTTAAGCATAAGTTTGTGTAATAAATCTGTGATTCCTGTTATCTGTGGAAATATCTTCGTTGGTATCCATTTCTAGGTAACACCTATAACTGATATCATAGGATACGTGTCTTTCGCTTTGTGACTTACTTCAAGTTGTGTGATCACCTCCAGAGTCATCTACGGTTCTTCAAACTGCTTCGTTTCATGTTTTTTCCATGGCTCATATTCCATCTGTACACGTGCCAGTTCTCCTTTGTCCATTCGTATCTTGATGGACTTTTTGGTTGTTTCCATGTCTTGGCGATTGTAATACTGCTGCAGGGCAGTTTTGCCTGAACGTGTCATTCCACTTCCGTCTTCCTAGGTTATAGGCCAAGGAGTGGGCCTGCGGGATCATATGGTATCTCAGTGTTTACCTTTTAAAGGCTGCTCCATTCTCTTTTCGTTAGTGGCACTTACCAGTTTACGAGCCACTTAAAGGTGAGAGTGCATTTGCTCACAGCCTCTTCAGCATGTATTCTTTGTATTTCTTTGCTGAGGGTCATTCTGACCGGTGTGAGCTGATACCATTTTGTGGCTGGATTTGCATATGTCTAATAATTCCTTACATTGAGCTTATAGCCATGCATTTTTTATTGTTTTTTAAAGAGTGAGTACAGCTTACCTTCAAATAGTTTCTTGAAGTATGCGGCATATTTTGAATTTATTTTGCCATTACCTCCCTCAACACGTTTTGCTGGCAGGTGTCATTTATAGCCCTGCAGTCCTTGTGAATACGAAGTGACCTTTAGCACAGGTTGTAAAACTGCTGTTGCGGCAAACGGCCACAGGGCGGCAGCATTTCTACATTGCCTACTCTAGTTACTAGGGAAACAGTACCTTCTGGGAAGTAGTGTTCCTTGGTTGTAAATTAGAGTGGAATGTGCCCGGATAAACACACAAAGCTTATGTCTCCTTAGTTATGTTTGTTTTTTATATTGACTGTATTTATTGTATCGGAGTAATACTCCGTTGTGTACACGGACCACTTCTTTTTCGTGCATTCATCGGTTGATGGACATTTTGGTTGTTCCAAGTCTTGGCTAGGGTAAATAGAGCTGCAGTGTAGGATTGTCAACGTGTGTCTTTTTTATTCTGGTCCTCTCAGGTGATAGAGCCAGTAGTGGGCCGACCAGATCATATGGTAGCTCAATTTTGACCTCCTTTCTGTTCTCACTACTGGCTCTTACCATTTGACATCCCAGCAGCAGCTAGAGGGTACACAGTTGTCTAAAACCCCTTGAGCATTTATTGTTTGGAGATTTTTGGCTGATGATCATTCTGACTGTTGTCACGTAAACGTTTTTGTAGATTGCATTTGCATGTCTTTAGTAATTCCTGATGTGGAGCTTTTTCCACGGCCTTTTTTGTTAAACGAAAATAAAGAAAAAGAGAAAGAATGTGAGTTAAATGTGCCTCTTGAAAGATTGCCCTCTTTTGCATTTTTTCGTCGATATTCGAACCCAGGATTTTTTTGAGGGCAGGTGTCATTTACAGAGGTGCCATTCTTGTGGATAGTAAGAGACCCTGAATGCTGTGTTTAAAGCTGCTTTTGCAGGAGACAGTCACAAGGCTGTGGCATGTCTCCGTTCCCAAATCTGGTTACTAGGGCAAAAGAGCCTTCCTAGGTGTAATGTTCCAACCTGTAAGTTAGAATGGAATGGGCCAGGAAAAACCCCCATGAGTTTATGTCTCATTACTTCTTGTTGGTTTTCTTAATTTGATTTTTATTTGTTATCACAGCAAATTTGATTACCATGTTTTGTTTGTTCTGGGCGTGCAAGATGTGATTCTTTCACATATATGCCTATTATCTGTTCACCTTCGGATCCATTTCCCTTGTGGTTTAGGACACAATGTTGAGTAGTCTTCTCTTGGTATTCCATAGGTCTTTGGTGCTTATATATTTCACATGTGTTGGTGTAGCTCTGTTTCCCACAATATGCTAATTTATCCAGTCCTCAAACCTTTCCATTTGGTTAACCATACGTTTGTTGATCGAATCTTTGATTGCCTTGCTCTGTGAAGAATCTTCATTGGTATCAATTTTCAGGTAACACCATTAAGTGATATCATAGGATATGTGTCCTTCGCCCTCTGACTTACTTCATGTTGTGATTACCTCCAGGCTCATCTATGGTGCTGCAAACGGCATTGTTTCATTTTTTTCCTTGGCTACTATTCCATCTGTACATGTACCGGTTCTCCTTTTCCATTCATCTTTGGATGGACTTTTTGGTAGCTTCCCTGTGTGGCCTACTGTCATACTGTTGCAGTGCAGTTTTGCCTGCCTGTGTCTTTCTAATTGTGTCTTCTTAGGTCATAGGCCCGGGAGTGTGCCTGCTGAGTCCTATGGTGCCTCAATGGGTATCTGTTAAAGGCAGCTCCGTTCTGTTTTCATTAGTGGCTCTTCCCAGTTTAGTCCCACTTAGAGATGAGGGTACGCCTTTCTCCACAGCCCCTTCAGCATTTACTGTTTGCAGAATTTTTGCTGATGGTCATTCTGACCGGTGTGAGCTGATACGTTTGTGAAGATTGGATTTGCATATCTTTAACATTTCCTCATGATGAGCATTTTTCCACGACTTTTTTGTTGTTGTTGCTGTTAAAAAGAAAATAAAACACCAGTGTGTGTAAAATATACCTCTTGAAATTGTCTTCTTGAAACCTTGCCCTCTTTTGAAACTTTTGCTCGATTTTCGACCGCAGGATTTTTTTTGAAGGCGTGTGTCACTTACAAGTTTGCAATCGTTGTTAATATTTAGTGACCATTAGCACTGGGTTGAATGCTGCTGCTGTGGGAAACGGCCGCACGGCGGCAGCGTTTCTCCTTTCCCAAACCTTGTTACTAGGGCAGCAGAGCTTTCCTGGAACTCGTGTTCCTAGGTTGTAAATTAGAATGGAATGTGTCAGGAAAAAAAACGCATAAGTTTATGTCTCAGGACATCTTTTTCATTGTTATAATTTAATTTTTTCCATCAGGGTAATGGTTAGAATATTATTTGTTCTAGGTGTACACACTCTGGTTCATTTCTAAAATATATATATATATATTCACACACACATACATATATATATTCATGTGCAGATCCTCTTCCCATGTAAATTAATACAGAGTGTTCAGTAGACCTCCCTTCGTATATGGTGAGTCTCTTATATATATGTATTTCATATGTATTTGTGTACGTATGGCAGCCCTACCCTTAATTTGCCCATTGCTCCCACCTTTCGTTTTAGATAACCATAGTTGTGTTCTAAGTGTGTGTCTTTCTCTGTGGAAATAAGTTCATTTGTATCAGTTGTTAGATGCCACCCAGAAGTGATATCATAAGATATTTGTCTTTTGCTTTCCGACTTACCTCGTGTCCTGTGATTATCTCTAGGATCATCTATGGTGCAGCAAAGAGCAGTGTTCCCTTGTTTTCCACGGCTAATATTCCACTGTGCACATGGACCACTTCTTCTTTGTCCACTCATCTGCTGATGGCCATTTTGGTCGCCACCATGTCTTGGCTTTTGTGCATATTGCTGCAGTGCACCTTTGCCAGCCTGTGTCTTCTCGACTCTGGTCTGCTCGGGTGAAAGGCCCAGCGGTGGGCCTGCTGGATTGAATGGTACCTCAATTTTTGCTTTGAAACACAGTTCCTTTGTGTTCTCATTATTGGCTCTTACTCCTTTACACCTCAACAGCAGCGAGAGGGTACACAGTTCTCTAAAACCTCTTCAGCATTGATTGTTTGTAGACTTTCTGCTTATGGTCATTCGAGTGGTGTGTGTTGAGACCTTTTCATAGATTAGATTGGCATGAGTCTAATAACTCCTGATGTTGAACTTTTATCCATTTCCCTTTTTATTTGTAAAGAGTGTGTAAAACTTACCTCTCATAGGATCTTCTTGAAAACTTTGCTCTCTTTTAAGCTTTTTGGCCACTCCCTACCTCAGAACATTTTTTTGAGGGCAGGTGTCCTTTACAGCCCTGAGTCCTTGTGAGTATTAAGTGACCATCAGCCGCGGTTTAGAGCCGCTCTTGCGGGAATCGGCCACAAGGCGGCACAATTTCTCCATTTACAACTCAGGGCATTTGGGCAACAGAGGCTTCCTGGAAATCGTGTTAGTAGGCTGTAAATTAGAGTGGAATGTGCCAAGGCAAACCCCTAACAGCTTATATCTCCTTACTCTTGTTTGTCTTTTAAATGTAATTTTTCTTTTTCCTCAGAGCAAATGAGATAAAAATGTTGTGTATGTTCTAGGTGTACAGAATCTGGTTCATTATATCTATGTATCTATCTATTCATCTTTGCCTCCTTTCCCATGGACGTTATTACAGAGTGTCGAGTGGACCTCTCTTGGTATTCCATAGGTCTTTGGTGATTCTAGGTTTCATATGTATTAGTATAGGGCTGACACCCCCATATCCTAATTTATCCATTCTTACCACCTTTCCGTCTGGTTAAACATAATCTTGATTTCTTAATCCATGAGTGTCCTTTTCTTCGAAATAAGTTCATGGGTATCATTTTTTAGGTAACACGTATAAGTGATATCATAGGATATCTTTCTTTCGCTTTCTTTCTCACTTCAAGGTGTGTGATTATCTCTGGGTCCTTCTATGGTGGTGCAAACAGCACTGTTTCATGCTTTTCCATGGCTCATGTTCCACTGTGTACATGGACCACTTCTTCTTTGTCCATTCATCTGTTGATGGCCATTTTGGTTGCTTCCAAGTCTTGGCTGCGGTAAATATCACTGCAGTGTAGGATTGCCAGCCTGTGTCTTTTGGATTCTGGTCTTCTCAGGTGATAGGCACAGCAGTGGGTCTACCAGACCCTATGGTAGCTCAATTTTTACCTTGAAACGCATGTTCTTTCTGTTGTAACTACTGGCTGTTACCAGTTTTCCTCCCACCAGCAGCTACAGGGTACACAGAGTTCTCTAAAACCCGTTCAGCATGTATTGTTTGTGGACTGTTTTGCTGATGATCATTCTGACTGTTGTGAGGTGAACGTTTTCATAGATTGGATTTGCGTGTCTTTATTAATTTCTGATGTTAAGCATTTTTTCCATGCCCTTGCTTTGGTGAAAGAAAAAAAAAAGAGAAGAAAAGCCAAAATGTGTGTAAAATATGCCTCTTGAAATTGTCTTCTTGAAAGGTTGCCTCTTTTGAAGTTTTTGGTCGATTTTCGACCCCAGAATGTTTTTTTGAGGACAGGTGTCATTTACAGGCCTGCAATTGAGGTGAATTTTAACTGACCATTTGCACTGGGTTTAAAGCTGCTGCTGTTGGAGGAAGGCCGAAATGCTGCAGGATTTCTCCACTCTCAAATCTGGTTACTAGGTCAGCAGAGCCTTCCTGGAAGCTGTGTTCCAAGGTTGGAAGTTAGAATGGCATGAGCCAGGAAGAACATCCATAATTTTCTGCCCCATTGTTTCTTGTTCACTTTTTTAATATAATCTTTTATGACAGCAAATTTGATTGTAACGTTTGCTTTGTTCTAGGTGTGCAAGATGTGTTTGTTTTTTACACCGAGACATATATGTATTCATCTTGGGATCCATTTGCCACGTAGGTTATGACACAGTGTTGAGAAGGCTTCTCTTGGAATTCTGTAGGTCTTTGGTGATTATGTACTTCACGTGTGTTTGTATATCTCTGTCAACCCCAATATCCTAATATATCCAATCTTTACAACTTTCCAATTGGTTAAGCATAAGTTTGTGTAATAAATCTGTGATTCCTGTTATCTGTGGAAATATCTTCGTTGGTATCCATTTCTAGGTAACACCTATAACTGATATCATTGGATACGTGTCTTTCGCTTTGTGACTTACTTCAAGTTGTGTGATCACCTCCAGAGTCATCTACGGTTCTTCAAACTGCTTCGTTTCATGTTTTTTCCATGGCTCATATTCCATCTGTACACGTGCCAGTTCTCCTTTGTCCATTCGTATCTTGATGGACTTTTTGGTTGTTTCCATGTCTTGGCGATTGTAATACTGCTGCAGGGCAGTTTTGCCTGAACGTGTCATTCCACTTCCGTCTTCCTAGGTTATAGGCCAAGGAGTGGACCTGCGGGATCATATGGTATCTCAGTGTTTACCTTTTAAAGGCTGCTCCATTCTCTTTTCGTTAGTGGCACTTACCAGTTTACGAGCCACTTAAAGGTGAGAGTGCATTTGCTCACAGCCTCTTCAGCATGTATTCTTTGTATTTCTTTGCTGAGGGTCATTCTGACCGGTGTGAGCTGATACCATTTTGTGGCTGGATTTGCATATGTCTAATAATTCCTTACATTGAGCTTATAGCCATGCATTTTTTATTGTTTTTTAAAGAGTGAGTACAGCTTACCTTCAAATAGTTTCTTGAAGTATGCGGCATATTTTGAATTTATTTTGCCATTACCTCCCTCAACACGTTTTGCTGGCAGGTGTCATTTATAGCCCTGCAGTCCTTGTGAATACGAAGTGACCTTTAGCACAGGTTGTAAAACTGCTGTTGCGGCAAACGGCCACAGGGCGGCAGCATTTCTACATTGCCTACTCTAGTTACTAGGGAAACAGTACCTTCTGGGAAGTAGTGTTCCTTGGTTGTAAATTAGAGTGGAATGTGCCCGGATAAACACACAAAGCTTATGTCTCCTTAGTTATGTTTGTTTTTTATATTGACTGTATTTATTGTATCGGAGTAATACTCCGTTGTGTACACGGACCACTTCTTTTTCGTGCATTCATCGGTTGATGGACATTTTGGTTGTTCCAAGTCTTGGCTAGGGTAAATAGAGCTGCAGTGTAGGATTGTCAACGTGTGTCTTTTTTATTCTGGTCCTCTCAGGTGATAGAGCCAGTAGTGGGCCGACCAGATCATATGGTAGCTCAATTTTGACCTCCTTTCTGTTCTCACTACTGGCTCTTACCATTTGACATCCCAGCAGCAGCTAGAGGGTACACAGTTGTCTAAAACCCCTTGAGCATTTATTGTTTGGAGATTTTTGGCTGATGATCATTCTGACTGTTGTCACGTAAACGTTTTTGTAGATTGCATTTGCATGTCTTTAGTAATTCCTGATGTGGAGCTTTTTCCACGGCCTTTTTTGTTAAACGAAAATAAAGAAAAAGAGAAAGAATGTGAGTTAAATGTGCCTCTTGAAAGATTGCCCTCTTTTGCATTTTTTCGTCGATATTCGAACCCAGGATTTTTTTGAGGGCAGGTGTCATTTACAGAGGTGCCATTCTTGTGGATAGTAAGAGACCCTGAATGCTGTGTTTAAAGCTGCTTTTGCAGGAGACAGTCACAAGGCTGTGGCATGTCTCCGTTCCCAAATCTGGTTACTAGGGCAAAAGAGCCTTCCTAGGTGTAATGTTCCAACCTGTAAGTTAGAATGGAATGGGCCAGGAAAAACCCCCATGAGTTTATGTCTCATTACTTCTTGTTGGTTTTCTTAATTTGATTTTTATTTGTTATCACAGCAAATTTGATTACCATGTTTTGTTTGTTCTGGGTGTGCAAGATGTGGTTCTTTCACATATATGCCTATTATCTGTTCACCTTCGGATCCATTTCCCATGTGGGTTAGGACACAATGTTGAGTAGTCTTCTCTTGGTATTCCATAGGTCTTTGGTGCTTATATATTTCACATGTGTTGGTGTAGCTCTGTTTCCCACAATATGCTAATTTATCCAGTCCTCAAACCTTTCCATTTGGTTAACCATACGTTTGTTGATCGAATCTTTGATTGCCTTGCTCTGTGAAGAATCTTCATTGGTATCAATTTTCAGGTAACACCATTAAGTGATATCATAGGATATGTGTCCTTCGCCCTCTGACTTACTTCATGTTGTGATTACCTCCAGGCTCATCTATGGTGCTGCAAACGGCATTGTTTCATTTTTTTCCTTGGCTACTATTCCATCTGTACATGTACCGGTTCTCCTTTTCCATTCATCTTTGGATGGACTTTTTGGTAGCTTCCCTGTGTGGCCTACTGTCATACTGTTGCAGTGCAGTTTTGCCTGCCTGTGTCTTTCTAATTGTGTCTTCTTAGGTCATAGGCCCGGGAGTGTGCCTGCTGAGTCCTATGGTGCCTCAATGGGTATCTGTTAAAGGCAGCTCCGTTCTGTTTTCATTAGTGGCTCTTCCCAGTTTAGTCCCACTTAGAGATGAGGGTACGCCTTTCTCCACAGCCCCTTCAGCATTTACTGTTTGCAGAATTTTTGCTGATGGTCATTCTGACCGGTGTGAGCTGATACGTTTGTGAAGATTGGATTTGCATATCTTTAACATTTCCTCATGATGAGCATTTTTCCACGACTTTTTTGTTGTTGTTGCTGTTAAAAAGAAAATAAAACACCAGTGTGTGTAAAATATACCTCTTGAAATTGTCTTCTTGAAACCTTGCCCTCTTTTGAAACTTTTGCTCGATTTTCGACCGCAGGATTTTTTTTGAAGGCGTGTGTCACTTACAAGTTTGCAATCGTTGTTAATATTTAGTGACCATTAGCACTGGGTTGAATGCTGCTGCTGTGGGAAACGGCCGCACGGCGGCAGCGTTTCTCCTTTCCCAAACCTTGTTACTAGGGCAGCAGAGCTTTCCTGGAACTCGTGTTCCTAGGTTGTAAATTAGAATGGAATGTGTCAGGAAAAAAAACGCATAAGTTTATGTCTCAGGACATCTTTTTCATTGTTATAATTTAATTTTTTCCATCAGGGTAATGGTTAGAATATTATTTGTTCTAGGTGTACACACTCTGGTTCATTTCTAAAATATATATATATATATTCACACACACATACATATATATATTCATGTACAGATCCTCTTCCCATGTAAATTAATACAGAGTGTTCAGTAGACCTCCCTTCGTATATGGTGAGTCTCTTATATATATGTATTTCATATGTATTTGTGTACGTATGGCAGCCCTACCCTTAATTTGCCCATTGCTCCCACCTTTCGTTTTAGATAACCATAGTTGTGTTCTAAGTGTGTGTCTTTCTCTGTGGAAATAAGTTCATTTGTATCAGTTGTTAGATGCCACCCAGAAGTGATATCATAAGATATTTGTCTTTTGCTTTCCGACTTACCTCGTGTCCTGTGATTATCTCTAGGATCATCTATGGTGCAGCAAAGAGCAGTGTTCCCTTGTTTTCCACGGCTAATATTCCACTGTGCACATGGACCACTTCTTCTTTGTCCACTCATCTGCTGATGGCCATTTTGGTCGCCACCATGTCTTGGCTTTTGTGCATATTGCTGCAGTGCACCTTTGCCAGCCTGTGTCTTCTCGACTCTGGTCTGCTCGGGTGAAAGGCCCAGCGGTGGGCCTGCTGGATTGAATGGTACCTCAATTTTTGCTTTGAAACACAGTTCCTTTGTGTTCTCATTATTGGCTCTTACTCCTTTACACCTCAACAGCAGCGAGAGGGTACACAGTTCTCTAAAACCTCTTCAGCATTGATTGTTTGTAGACTTTCTGCTTATGGTCATTCGAGTGGTGTGTGTTGAGACCTTTTCATAGATTAGATTGGCATGAGTCTAATAACTCCTGATGTTGAACTTTTATCCATTTCCCTTTTTATTTGTAAAGAGTGTGTAAAACTTACCTCTCATAGGATCTTCTTGAAAACTTTGCTCTCTTTTAAGCTTTTTGGCCACTCCCTACCTCAGAACATTTTTTTGAGGGCAGGTGTCCTTTACAGCCCTGAGTCCTTGTGAGTATTAAGTGACCATCAGCCGCGGTTTAGAGCCGCTCTTGCGGGAATCGGCCACAAGGCGGCACAATTTCTCCATTTACAACTCAGGGCATTTGGGCAACAGAGGCTTCCTGGAAATCGTGTTAGTAGGCTGTAAATTAGAGTGGAATGTGCCAAGGCAAACCCCTAACAGCTTA
This sequence comes from Grampus griseus, assembly GCF_964374135.1. NCBI lineage: Eukaryota > Metazoa > Chordata > Mammalia > Artiodactyla > Delphinidae > Grampus > Grampus griseus. Next base: position 289,050 of record NW_028133133.1, read on the forward strand.
TATCTCCTTACTCTTGTTTGTCTTTTAAATGTAATTTTTCTTTTTCCTCAGAGCAAATGAGATAAAAATGTTGTGTATGTTCTAGGTGTACAGAATCTGGTTCATTATATCTATGTATCTATCTATTCATCTTTGCCTCCTTTCCCATGGACGTTATTACAGAGTGTCGAGTGGACCTCTCTTGGTATTCCATAGGTCTTTGGTGATTCTAGGTTTCATATGTATTAGTATAGGGCTGACACCCCCATATCCTAATTTATCCATTCTTACCACCTTTCCGTCTGGTTAAACATAATCTTGATTTCTTAATCCATGAGTGTCCTTTTCTTCGAAATAAGTTCATGGGTATCATTTTTTAGGTAACACGTATAAGTGATATCATAGGATATCTTTCTTTCGCTTTCTTTCTCACTTCAAGGTGTGTGATTATCTCTGGGTCCTTCTATGGTGGTGCAAACAGCACTGTTTCATGCTTTTCCATGGCTCATGTTCCACTGTGTACATGGACCACTTCTTCTTTGTCCATTCATCTGTTGATGGCCATTTTGGTTGCTTCCAAGTCTTGGCTGCGGTAAATATCACTGCAGTGTAGGATTGCCAGCCTGTGTCTTTTGGATTCTGGTCTTCTCAGGTGATAGGCACAGCAGTGGGTCTACCAGACCCTATGGTAGCTCAATTTTTACCTTGAAACGCATGTTCTTTCTGTTGTAACTACTGGCTCTTACCAGTTTTCCTCCCACCAGCAGCTACAGGGTACACAGAGTTCTCTAAAACCCGTTCAGCATGTATTGTTTGTGGACTGTTTTGCTGATGATCATTCTGACTGTTGTGAGGTGAACGTTTTCATAGATTGGATTTGCGTGTCTTTATTAATTTCTGATGTTAAGCATTTTTTCCATGCCCTTGCTTTGGTGAAAGAAAAAAAAAAGAGAAGAAAAGCCAAAATGTGTGTAAAATATGCCTCTTGAAATTGTCTTCTTGAAAGGTTGCCTCTTTTGAAGTTTTTGGTCGATTTTCGACCCCAGAATGTTTTTTTGAGGACAGGTGTCATTTACAGGCCTGCAATTGAGGTGAATTTTAACTGACCATTTGCACTGGGTTTAAAGCTGCTGCTGTTGGAGGAAGGCCGAAATGCTGCAGGATTTCTCCACTCTCAAATCTGGTTACTAGGTCAGCAGAGCCTTCCTGGAAGCTGTGTTCCAAGGTTGGAAGTTAGAATGGCATGAGCCAGGAAGAACATCCATAATTTTCTGCCCCATTGTTTCTTGTTCACTTTTTTAATATAATCTTTTATGACAGCAAATTTGATTGTAACGTTTGCTTTGTTCTAGGTGTGCAAGATGTGTTTGTTTTTTACACCGAGACATATATGTATTCATCTTGGGATCCATTTGCCACGTAGGTTATGACACAGTGTTGAGAAGGCTTCTCTTGGAATTCTGTAGGTCTTTGGTGATTATGTACTTCACGTGTGTTTGTATATCTCTGTCAACCCCAATATCCTAATATATCCAATCTTTACAACTTTCCAATTGGTTAAGCATAAGTTTGTGTAATAAATCTGTGATTCCTGTTATCTGTGGAAATATCTTCGTTGGTATCCATTTCTAGGTAACACCTATAACTGATATCATAGGATACGTGTCTTTCGCTTTGTGACTTACTTCAAGTTGTGTGATCACCTCCAGAGTCATCTACGGTTCTTCAAACTGCTTCGTTTCATGTTTTTTCCATGGCTCATATTCCATCTGTACACGTGCCAGTTCTCCTTTGTCCATTCGTATCTTGATGGACTTTTTGGTTGTTTCCATGTCTTGGCGATTGTAATACTGCTGCAGGGCAGTTTTGCCTGAACGTGTCATTCCACTTCCGTCTTCCTAGGTTATAGGCCAAGGAGTGGGCCTGCGGGATCATATGGTATCTCAGTGTTTACCTTTTAAAGGCTGCTCCATTCTCTTTTCGTTAGTGGCACTTACCAGTTTACGAGCCACTTAAAGGTGAGAGTGCATTTGCTCACAGCCTCTTCAGCATGTATTCTTTGTATTTCTTTGCTGAGGGTCATTCTGACCGGTGTGAGCTGATACCATTTTGTGGCTGGATTTGCATATGTCTAATAATTCCTTACATTGAGCTTATAGCCATGCATTTTTTATTGTTTTTTAAAGAGTGAGTACAGCTTACCTTCAAATAGTTTCTTGAAGTATGCGGCATATTTTGAATTTATTTTGCCATTACCTCCCTCAACACGTTTTGCTGGCAGGTGTCATTTATAGCCCTGCAGTCCTTGTGAATACGAAGTGACCTTTAGCACAGGTTGTAAAACTGCTGTTGCGGCAAACGGCCACAGGGCGGCAGCATTTCTACATTGCCTACTCTAGTTACTAGGGAAACAGTACCTTCTGGGAAGTAGTGTTCCTTGGTTGTAAATTAGAGTGGAATGTGCCCGGATAAACACACAAAGCTTATGTCTCCTTAGTTATGTTTGTTTTTTATATTGACTGTATTTATTGTATCGGAGTAATACTCCGTTGTGTACACGGACCACTTCTTTTTCGTGCATTCATCGGTTGATGGACATTTTGGTTGTTCCAAGTCTTGGCTAGGGTAAATAGAGCTGCAGTGTAGGATTGTCAACGTGTGTCTTTTTTATTCTGGTCCTCTCAGGTGATAGAGCCAGTAGTGGGCCGACCAGATCATATGGTAGCTCAATTTTGACCTCCTTTCTGTTCTCACTACTGGCTCTTACCATTTGACATCCCAGCAGCAGCTAGAGGGTACACAGTTGTCTAAAACCCCTTGAGCATTTATTGTTTGGAGATTTTTGGCTGATGATCATTCTGACTGTTGTCACGTAAACGTTTTTGTAGATTGCATTTGCATGTCTTTAGTAATTCCTGATGTGGAGCTTTTTCCACGGCCTTTTTTGTTAAACGAAAATAAAGAAAAAGAGAAAGAATGTGAGTTAAATGTGCCTCTTGAAAGATTGCCCTCTTTTGCATTTTTTCGTCGATATTCGAACCCAGGATTTTTTTGAGGGCAGGTGTCATTTACAGAGGTGCCATTCTTGTGGATAGTAAGAGACCCTGAATGCTGTGTTTAAAGCTGCTTTTGCAGGAGACAGTCACAAGGCTGTGGCATGTCTCCGTTCCCAAATCTGGTTACTAGGGCAAAAGAGCCTTCCTAGGTGTAATGTTCCAACCTGTAAGTTAGAATGGAATGGGCCAGGAAAAACCCCCATGAGTTTATGTCTCATTACTTCTTGTTGGTTTTCTTAATTTGATTTTTATTTGTTATCACAGCAAATTTGATTACCATGTTTTGTTTGTTCTGGGCGTGCAAGATGTGATTCTTTCACATATATGCCTATTATCTGTTCACCTTCGGATCCATTTCCCTTGTGGGTTAGGACACAATGTTGAGTAGTCTTCTCTTGGTATTCCATAGGTCTTTGGTGCTTATATATTTCACATGTGTTGGTGTAGCTCTGTTTCCCACAATATGCTAATTTATCCAGTCCTCAAACCTTTCCATTTGGTTAACCATACGTTTGTTGATCGAATCTTTGATTGCCTTGCTCTGTGAAGAATCTTCATTGGTATCAATTTTCAGGTAACACCATTAAGTGATATCATAGGATATGTGTCCTTCGCCCTCTGACTTACTTCATGTTGTGATTACCTCCAGGCTCATCTATGGTGCTGCAAACGGCATTGTTTCATTTTTTTCCTTGGCTACTATTCCATCTGTACATGTACCGGTTCTCCTTTTCCATTCATCTTTGGATGGACTTTTTGGTAGCTTCCCTGTGTGGCCTACTGTCATACTGTTGCAGTGCAGTTTTGCCTGCCTGTGTCTTTCTAATTGTGTCTTCTTAGGTCATAGGCCCGGGAGTGTGCCTGCTGAGTCCTATGGTGCCTCAATGGGTATCTGTTAAAGGCAGCTCCGTTCTGTTTTCATTAGTGGCTCTTCCCAGTTTAGTCCCACTTAGAGATGAGGGTACGCCTTTCTCCACAGCCCCTTCAGCATTTACTGTTTGCAGAATTTTTGCTGATGGTCATTCTGACCGGTGTGAGCTGATACGTTTGTGAAGATTGGATTTGCATATCTTTAACATTTCCTCATGATGAGCATTTTTCCACGACTTTTTTGTTGTTGTTGCTGTTAAAAAGAAAATAAAACACCAGTGTGTGTAAAATATACCTCTTGAAATTGTCTTCTTGAAACCTTGCCCTCTTTTGAAACTTTTGCTCGATTTTCGACCGCAGGATTTTTTTTGAAGGCGTGTGTCACTTACAAGTTTGCAATCGTTGTTAATATTTAGTGACCATTAGCACTGGGTTGAATGCTGCTGCTGTGGGAAACGGCCGCACGGCGGCAGCGTTTCTCCTTTCCCAAACCTTGTTACTAGGGCAGCAGAGCTTTCCTGGAACTCGTGTTCCTAGGTTGTAAATTAGAATGGAATGTGTCATGAAAAAAAAACGCATAAGTTTATGTCTCAGGACATCTTTTTCATTGTTATAATTTAATTTTTTCCATCAGGGTAATGGTTAGAATATTATTTGTTCTAGGTGTACACACTCTGGTTCATTTCTAAAATATATATATATATATATTCACACACACATACATATATATATTCATGTACAGATCCTCTTCCCATGTAAATTAATACAGAGTGTTCAGTAGACCTCCCTTCGTATATGGTGAGTCTCTTATATATACGTATTTCATATGTATTTGTGTACGTATGGCAGCCCTACCCTTAATTTGCCCATTGCTCCCACCTTTCGTTTTAGATAACCATAGTTGTGTTCTAAGTGTGTGTCTTTCTCTGTGGAAATAAGTTCATTTGTATCAGTTGTTAGATGCCACCCAGAAGTGATATCATAAGATATTTGTCTTTTGCTTTCCGACTTACCTCGTGTCCTGTGATTATCTCTAGGATCATCTATGGTGCAGCAAAGAGCAGTGTTCCCTTGTTTTCCACGGCTAATATTCCACTGTGCACATGGACCACTTCTTCTTTGTCCACTCATCTGCTGATGGCCATTTTGGTCGCCACCATGTCTTGGCTTTTGTGCATATTGCTGCAGTGCACCTTTGCCAGCCTGTGTCTTCTCGACTCTGGTCTGCTCGGGTGAAAGGCCCAGCGGTGGGCCTGCTGGATTGAATGGTACCTCAATTTTTGCTTTGAAACACAGTTCCTTTGTGTTCTCATTATTGGCTCTTACTCCTTTACACCTCAACAGCAGCGAGAGGGTACACAGTTCTCTAAAACCTCTTCAGCATTGATTGTTTGTAGACTTTCTGCTTATGGTCATTCGAGTGGTGTGTGTTGAGACCTTTTCATAGATTAGATTGGCATGAGTCTAATAACTCCTGATGTTGAACTTTTATCCATTTCCCTTTTTATTTGTAAAGAGTGTGTAAAACTTACCTCTCATAGGATCTTCTTGAAAACTTTGCTCTCTTTTAAGCTTTTTGGCCACTCCCTACCTCAGAACATTTTTTTGAGGGCAGGTGTCCTTTACAGCCCTGAGTCCTTGTGAGTATTAAGTGACCATCAGCCGCGGTTTAGAGCCGCTCTTGCGGGAATCGGCCACAAGGCGGCACAATTTCTCCATTTACAACTCAGGGCATTTGGGCAACAGAGGCTTCCTGGAAATCGTGTTAGTAGGCTGTAAATTAGAGTGGAATGTGCCAAGGCAAACCCCTAACAGCTTATATCTCCTTACTCTTGTTTGTCTTTTAAATGTAATTTTTCTTTTTCCTCAGAGCAAATGAGATAAAAATGTTGTGTATGTTCTAGGTGTACAGAATCTGGTTCATTATATCTATGTATCTATCTATTCATCTTTGCCTCCTTTCCCATGGACGTTATTACAGAGTGTCGAGTGGACCTCTCTTGGTATTCCATAGGTCTTTGGTGATTCTAGGTTTCATATGTATTAGTATAGGGCTGACACCCCCATATCCTAATTTATCCATTCTTACCACCTTTCCGTCTGGTTAAACATAATCTTGATTTCTTAATCCATGAGTGTCCTTTTCTTCGAAATAAGTTCATGGGTATCATTTTTTAGGTAACACGTATAAGTGATATCATAGGATATCTTTCTTTCGCTTTCTTTCTCACTTCAAGGTGTGTGATTATCTCTGGGTCCTTCTATGGTGGTGCAAACAGCACTGTTTCATGCTTTTCCATGGCTCATGTTCCACTGTGTACATGGACCACTTCTTCTTTGTCCATTCATCTGTTGATGGCCATTTTGGTTGCTTCCAAGTCTTGGCTGCGGTAAATATCACTGCAGTGTAGGATTGCCAGCCTGTGTCTTTTGGATTCTGGTCTTCTCAGGTGATAGGCACAGCAGTGGGTCTACCAGACCATATGGTAGCTCAATTTTTACCTTGAAACGCATGTTCTTTCTGTTGTAACTACTGGCTGTTACCAGTTTTCCTCCCACCAGCAGCTACAGGGTACACAGAGTTCTCTAAAACCCGTTCAGCATGTATTGTTTGTGGACTGTTTTGCTGATGATCATTCTGACTGTTGTGAGGTGAACGTTTTCATAGATTGGATTTGCGTGTCTTTATTAATTTCTGATGTTAAGCATTTTTTCCATGCCCTTGCTTTGGTGAAAGAAAAAAAAAAGAGAAGAAAAGCCAAAATGTGTGTAAAATATGCCTCTTGAAATTGTCTTCTTGAAAGGTTGCCTCTTTTGAAGTTTTTGGTCGATTTTCGACCCCAGAATGTTTTTTTGAGGACAGGTGTCATTTACAGGCCTGCAATTGAGGTGAATTTTAACTGACCATTTGCACTGGGTTTAAAGCTGCTGCTGTTGGAGGAAGGCCGAAATGCTGCAGGATTTCTCCACTCTCAAATCTGGTTACTAGGTCAGCAGAGCCTTCCTGGAAGCTGTGTTCCAAGGTTGGAAGTTAGAATGGCATGAGCCAGGAAGAACATCCATAATTTTCTGCCCCATTGTTTCTTGTTCACTTTTTTAATATAATCTTTTATGACAGCAAATTTGATTGTAACGTTTGCTTTGTTCTAGGTGTGCAAGATGTGTTTGTTTTTTACACCGAGACATATATGTATTCATCTTGGGATCCATTTGCCACGTAGGTTATGACACAGTGTTGAGAAGGCTTCTCTTGGAATTCTGTAGGTCTTTGGTGATTATGTACTTCACGTGTGTTTGTATATCTCTGTCAACCCCAATATCCTAATATATCCAATCTTTACAACTTTCCAATTGGTTAAGCATAAGTTTGTGTAATAAATCTGTGATTCCTGTTATCTGTGGAAATATCTTCGTTGGTATCCATTTCTAGGTAACACCTATAACTGATATCATAGGATACGTGTCTTTCGCTTTGTGACTTACTTCAAGTTGTGTGATCACCTCCAGAGTCATCTACGGTTCTTCAAACTGCTTCGTTTCATGTTTTTTCCATGGCTCATATTCCATCTGTACACGTGCCAGTTCTCCTTTGTCCATTCGTATCTTGATGGACTTTTTGGTTGTTTCCATGTCTTGGCGATTGTAATACTGCTGCAGGGCAGTTTTGCCTGAACGTGTCATTCCACTTCCGTCTTCCTAGGTTATAGGCCAAGGAGTGGGCCTGCGGGATCATATGGTATCTCAGTGTTTACCTTTTAAAGGCTGCTCCATTCTCTTTTCGTTAGTGGCACTTACCAGTTTACGAGCCACTTAAAGGTGAGAGTGCATTTGCTCACAGCCTCTTCAGCATGTATTCTTTGTATTTCTTTGCTGAGGGTCATTCTGACCGGTGTGAGCTGATACCATTTTGTGGCTGGATTTGCATATGTCTAATAATTCCTTACATTGAGCTTATAGCCATGCATTTTTTATTTTAAAGAGTGAGTACAGCTTACCTTCAAATAGTTTCTTGAAGTATGCGGCATATTTTGAATTTATTTTGCCATTACCTCCCTCAACACGTTTTGCTGGCAGGTGTCATTTATAGCCCTGCAGTCCTTGTGAATACGAAGTGACCTTTAGCACAGGTTGTAAAACTGCTGTTGCGGCAAACGGCCACAGGGCGGCAGCATTTCTACATTGCCTACTCTAGTTACTAGGGAAAGAGTACCTTCTGGGAAGTAGTGTTCCTTGGTTGTAAATTAGAGTGGAATGTGCCCGGATAAACACACAAAGCTTATGTCTCCTTAGTTATGTTTGTTTTTTATATTGACTGTATTTATTGTATCGGAGTAATACTCCGTTGTGTACACGGACCACTTCTTTTTCGTGCATTCATCGGTTGATGGACATTTTGGTTGTTCCAAGTCTTGGCTAGGGTAAATAGAGCTGCAGTGTAGGATTGTCAACGTGTGTCTTTTTTATTCTGGTCCTCTCAGGTGATAGAGCCAGTAGTGGGCCGACCAGATCATATGGTAGCTCAATTTTGACCTCCTTTCTGTTCTCACTACTGGCTCTTACCATTTGACATCCCAGCAGCAGCTAGAGGGTACACAGTTGTCTAAAACCCCTTGAGCATTTATTGTTTGGAGATTTTTGGCTGATGATCATTCTGACTGTTGTCACGTAAACGTTTTTGTAGATTGCATTTGCATGTCTTTAGTAATTCCTGATGTGGAGCTTTTTCCACGGCCTTTTTTGTTAAACGAAAATAAAGAAAAAGAGAAAGAATGTGAGTTAAATGTGCCTCTTGAAAGATTGCCCTCTTTTGCATTTTTTCGTCGATATTCGAACCCAGGATTTTTTTGAGGGCAGGTGTCATTTACAGAGGTGCCATTCTTGTGGATAGTAAGAGACCCTGAATGCTGTGTTTAAAGCTGCTTTTGCAGGAGACAGTCACAAGGCTGTGGCATGTCTCCGTTCCCAAATCTGGTTACTAGGGCAAAAGAGCCTTCCTAGGTGTAATGTTCCAACCTGTAAGTTAGAATGGAATGGGCCAGGAAAAACCCCCATGAGTTTATGTCTCATTACTTCTTGTTGGTTTTCTTAATTTGATTTTTATTTGTTATCACAGCAAATTTGATTACCATGTTTTGTTTGTTCTGGGCGTGCAAGATGTGATTCTTTCACATATATGCCTATTATCTGTTCACCTTCGGATCCATTTCCCTTGTGGGTTAGGACACAATGTTGAGTAGTCTTCTCTTGGTATTCCATAGGTCTTTGGTGCTTATATATTTCACATGTGTTGGTGTAGCTCTGTTTCCCACAATATGCTAATTTATCCAGTCCTCAAACCTTTCCATTTGGTTAACCATACGTTTGTTGATCGAATCTTTGATTGCCTTGCTCTGTGAAGAATCTTCATTGGTATCAATTTTCAGGTAACACCATTAAGTGATATCATAGGATATGTGTCCTTCGCCCTCTGACTTACTTCATGTTGTGATTACCTCCAGGCTCATCTATGGTGCTGCAAACGGCATTGTTTCATTTTTTTCCTTGGCTACTATTCCATCTGTACATGTACCGGTTCTCCTTTTCCATTCATCTTTGGATGGACTTTTTGGTAGCTTCCCTGTGTGGCCTACTGTCATACTGTTGCAGTGCAGTTTTGCCTGCCTGTGTCTTTCTAATTGTGTCTTCTTAGGTCATAGGCCCGGGAGTGTGCCTGCTGAGTCCTATGGTGCCTCAATGGGTATCTGTTAAAGGCAGCTCCGTTCTGTTTTCATTAGTGGCTCTTCCCAGTTTAGTCCCACTTAGAGATGAGGGTACGCCTTTCTCCACAGCCCCTTCAGCATTTACTGTTTGCAGAATTTTTGCTGATGGTCATTCTGACCGGTGTGAGCTGATACGTTTGTGAAGATTGGATTTGCATATCTTTAACATTTCCTCATGATGAGCATTTTTCCACGACTTTTTTGTTGTTGTTGCTGTTAAAAAGAAAATAAAACACCAGTGTGTGTAAAATATACCTCTTGAAATTGTCTTCTTGAAACCTTGCCCTCTTTTGAAACTTTTGCTCGATTTTCGACCGCAGGATTTTTTTTGAAGGCGTGTGTCACTTACAAGTTTGCAATCGTTGTTAATATTTAGTGACCATTAGCACTGGGTTGAATGCTGCTGCTGTGGGAAACGGCCGCACGGCGGCAGCGTTTCTCCTTTCCCAAACCTTGTTACTAGGGCAGCAGAGCTTTCCTGGAACTCGTGTTCCTAGGTTGTAAATTAGAATGGAATGTGTCAGGAAAAAAAACGCATAAGTTTATGTCTCAGGACATCTTTTTCATTGTTATAATTTAATTTTTTCCATCAGGGTAATGGTTAGAATATTATTTGTTCTAGGTGTACACACTCTGGTTCATTTCTAAAATATATATATATATATTCACACACACATACATATATATATTCATGTACAGATCCTCTTCCCATGTAAATTAATACAGAGTGTTCAGTAGACCTCCCTTCGTATATGGTGAGTCTCTTATATATACGTATTTCATATGTATTTGTGTACGTATGGCAGCCCTACCCTTAATTTGCCCATTGCTCCCACCTTTCGTTTTAGATAACCATAGTTGTGTTCTAAGTGTGTGTCTTTCTCTGTGGAAATAAGTTCATTTGTATCAGTTGTTAGATGCCACCCAGAAGTGATATCATAAGATATTTGTCTTTTGCTTTCCGACTTACCTCGTGTCCTGTGATTATCTCTAGGATCATCTATGGTGCAGCAAAGAGCAGTGTTCCCTTGTTTTCCACGGCTAATATTCCACTGTGCACATGGACCACTTCTTCTTTGTCCACTCATCTGCTGATGGCCATTTTGGTCGCCACCATGTCTTGGCTTTTGTGCATATTGCTGCAGTGCACCTTTGCCAGCCTGTGTCTTCTCGACTCTGGTCTGCTCGGGTGAAAGGCCCAGCGGTGGGCCTGCTGGATTGAATGGTACCTCAATTTTTGCTTTGAAACACAGTTCCTTTGTGTTCTCATTATTGGCTCTTACTCCTTTACACCTCAACAGCAGCGAGAGGGTACACAGTTCTCTAAAACCTCTTCAGCATTGATTGTTTGTAGACTTTCTGCTTATGGTCATTCGAGTGGTGTGTGTTGAGACCTTTTCATAGATTAGATTGGCATGAGTCTAATAACTCCTGATGTTGAACTTTTATCCATTTCCCTTTTTATTTGTAAAGAGTGTGTAAAACTTACCTCTCATAGGATCTTCTTGAAAACTTTGCTCTCTTTTAAGCTTTTTGGCCACTCCCTACCTCAGAACATTTTTTTGAGGGCAGGTGTCCTTTACAGCCCTGAGTCCTTGTGAGTATTAAGTGACCATCAGCCGCGGTTTAGAGCCGCTCTTGCGGGAATCGGCCACAAGGCGGCACAATTTCTCCATTTACAACTCAGGGCATTTGGGCAACAGAGGCTTCCTGGAAATCGTGTTAGTAGGCTGTAAATTAGAGTGGAATGTGCCAAGGCAAACCCCTAACAGCTTATATCTCCTTACTCTTGTTTGTCTTTTAAATGTAATTTTTCTTTTTCCTCAGAGCAAATGAGATAAAAATGTTGTGTATGTTCTAGGTGTACAGAATCTGGTTCATTATATCTATGTATCTATCTATTCATCTTTGCCTCCTTTCCCATGGACGTTATTACAGAGTGTCGAGTGGACCTCTCTTGGTATTCCATAGGTCTTTGGTGATTCTAGGTTTCATATGTATTAGTATAGGGCTGACACCCCCATATCCTAATTTATCCATTCTTACCACCTTTCCGTCTGGTTAAACATAATCTTGATTTCTTAATCCATGAGTGTCCTTTTCTTCGAAATAAGTTCATGGGTATCATTTTTTAGGTAACACGTATAAGTGATATCATAGGATATCTTTCTTTCGCTTTCTTTCTCACTTCAAGGTGTGTGATTATCTCTGGGTCCTTCTATGGTGGTGCAAACAGCACTGTTTCATGCTTTTCCATGGCTCATGTTCCACTGTGTACATGGACCACTTCTTCTTTGTCCATTCATCTGTTGATGGCCATTTTGGTTGCTTCCAAGTCTTGGCTGCGGTAAATATCACTGCAGTGTAGGATTGCCAGCCTGTGTCTTTTGGATTCTGGTCTTCTCAGGTGATAGGCACAGCAGTGGGTCTACCAGACCATATGGTAGCTCAATTTTTACCTTGAAACGCATGTTCTTTCTGTTGTAACTACTGGCTGTTACCAGTTTTCCTCCCACCAGCAGCTACAGGGTACACAGAGTTCTCTAAAACCCGTTCAGCATGTATTGTTTGTGGACTGTTTTGCTGATGATCATTCTGACTGTTGTGAGGTGAACGTTTTCATAGATTGGATTTGCGTGTCTTTATTAATTTCTGATGTTAAGCATTTTTTCCATGCCCTTGCTTTGGTGAAAGAAAAAAAAAAGAGAAGAAAAGCCAAAATGTGTGTAAAATATGCCTCTTGAAATTGTCTTCTTGAAAGGTTGCCTCTTTTGAAGTTTTTGGTCGATTTTCGACCCCAGAATGTTTTTTTGAGGACAGGTGTCATTTACAGGCCTGCAATTGAGGTGAATTTTAACTGACCATTTGCACTGGGTTTAAAGCTGCTGCTGTTGGAGGAAGGCCGAAATGCTGCAGGATTTCTCCACTCTCAAATCTGGTTACTAGGTCAGCAGAGCCTTCCTGGAAGCTGTGTTCCAAGGTTGGAAGTTAGAATGGCATGAGCCAGGAAGAACAACCATAATTTTCTGCCCCATTGTTTCTTGTTCACTTTTTTAATATAATCTTTTATGACAGCAAATTTGATTGTAACGTTTGCTTTGTTCTAGGTGTGCAAGATGTGTTTGTTTTTTACACCGAGACATATATGTATTCATCTTGGGATCCATTTGCCACGTAGGTTATGACACAGTGTTGAGAAGGCTTCTCTTGGAATTCTGTAGGTCTTTGGTGATTATGTACTTCACGTGTGTTTGTATATCTCTGTCAACCCCAATATCCTAATATATCCAATCTTTACAACTTTCCAATTGGTTAAGCATAAGTTTGTGTAATAAATCTGTGATTCCTGTTATCTGTGGAAATATCTTCGTTGGTATCCATTTCTAGGTAACACCTATAACTGATATCATAGGATACGTGTCTTTCGCTTTGTGACTTACTTCAAGTTGTGTGATCACCTCCAGAGTCATCTACGGTTCTTCAAACTGCTTCGTTTCATGTTTTTTCCATGGCTCATATTCCATCTGTACACGTGCCAGTTCTCCTTTGTCCATTCGTATCTTGATGGACTTTTTGGTTGTTTCCATGTCTTGGCGATTGTAATACTGCTGCAGGGCAGTTTTGCCTGAACGTGTCATTCCACTTCCGTCTTCCTAGGTTATAGGCCAAGGAGTGGGCCTGCGGGATCATATGGTATCTCAGTGTTTACCTTTTAAAGGCTGCTCCATTCTCTTTTCGTTAGTGGCACTTACCAGTTTACGAGCCACTTAAAGGTGAGAGTGCATTTGCTCACAGCCTCTTCAGCATGTATTCTTTGTATTTCTTTGCTGAGGGTCATTCTGACCGGTGTGAGCTGATACCATTTTGTGGCTGGATTTGCATATGTCTAATAATTCCTTACATTGAGCTTATAGCCATGCATTTTTTATTGTTTTTTAAAGAGTGAGTACAGCTTACCTTCAAATAGTTTCTTGAAGTATGCGGCATATTTTGAATTTATTTTGCCATTACCTCCCTCAACACGTTTTGCTGGCAGGTGTCATTTATAGCCCTGCAGTCCTTGTGAATACGAAGTGACCTTTAGCACAGGTTGTAAAACTGCTGTTGCGGCAAACGGCCACAGGGCGGCAGCATTTCTACATTGCCTACTCTAGTTACTAGGGAAACAGTACCTTCTGGGAAGTAGTGTTCCTTGGTTGTAAATTAGAGTGGAATGTGCCCGGATAAACACACAAAGCTTATGTCTCCTTAGTTATGTTTGTTTTTTATATTGACTGTATTTATTGTATCGGAGTAATACTCCGTTGTGTACACGGACCACTTCTTTTTCGTGCATTCATCGGTTGATGGACATTTTGGTTGTTCCAAGTCTTGGCTAGGGTAAATAGAGCTGCAGTGTAGGATTGTCAACGTGTGTCTTTTTTATTCTGGTCCTCTCAGGTGATAGAGCCAGTAGTGGGCCGACCAGATCATATGGTAGCTCAATTTTGACCTCCTTTCTGTTCTCACTACTGGCTCTTACCATTTGACATCCCAGCAGCAGCTAGAGGGTACACAGTTGTCTAAAACCCCTTGAGCATTTATTGTTTGGAGATTTTTGGCTGATGATCATTCTGACTGTTGTCACGTAAACGTTTTTGTAGATTGCATTTGCATGTCTTTAGTAATTCCTGATGTGGAGCTTTTTCCACGGCCTTTTTTGTTAAACGAAAATAAAGAAAAAGAGAAAGAATGTGAGTTAAATGTGCCTCTTGAAAGATTGCCCTCTTTTGCATTTTTTCGTCGATATTCGAACCCAGGATTTTTTTGAGGGCAGGTGTCATTTACAGAGGTGCCATTCTTGTGGATAGTAAGAGACCCTGAATGCTGTGTTTAAAGCTGCTTTTGCAGGAGACAGTCACAAGGCTGTGGCATGTCTCCGTTCCCAAATCTGGTTACTAGGGCAAAAGAGCCTTCCTAGGTGTAATGTTCCAACCTGTAAGTTAGAATGGAATGGGCCAGGAAAAACCCCCATGAGTTTATGTCTCATTACTTCTTGTTGGTTTTCTTAATTTGATTTTTATTTGTTATCACAGCAAATTTGATTACCATGTTTTGTTTGTTCTGGGCGTGCAAGATGTGATTCTTTCACATATATGCCTATTATCTGTTCACCTTCGGATCCATTTCCCATGTGGGTTAGGACACAATGTTGAGTAGTCTTCTCTTGGTATTCCATAGGTCTTTGGTGCTTATATATTTCACATGTGTTGGTGTAGCTCTGTTTCCCACAATATGCTAATTTATCCAGTCCTCAAACCTTTCCATTTGGTTAACCATACGTTTGTTGATCGAATCTTTGATTGCCTTGCTCTGTGAAGAATCTTCATTGGTATCAATTTTCAGGTAACACCATTAAGTGATATCATAGGATATGTGTCCTTCGCCCTCTGACTTACTTCATGTTGTGATTACCTCCAGGCTCATCTATGGTGCTGCAAACGGCATTGTTTCATTTTTTTCCTTGGCTACTATTCCATCTGTACATGTACCGGTTCTCCTTTTCCATTCATCTTTGGATGGACTTTTTGGTAGCTTCCCTGTGTGGCCTACTGTCATACTGTTGCAGTGCAGTTTTGCCTGCCTGTGTCTTTCTAATTGTGTCTTCTTAGGTCATAGGCCCGGGAGTGTGCCTGCTGAGTCCTATGGTGCCTCAATGGGTATCTGTTAAAGGCAGCTCCGTTCTGTTTTCATTAGTGGCTCTTCCCAGTTTAGTCCCACTTAGAGATGAGGGTACGCCTTTCTCCACAGCCCCTTCAGCATTTACTGTTTGCAGAATTTTTGCTGATGGTCATTCTGACCGGTGTGAGCTGATACGTTTGTGAAGATTGGATTTGCATATCTTTAACATTTCCTCATGATGAGCATTTTTCCACGACTTTTTTGTTGTTGTTGCTGTTAAAAAGAAAATAAAACACCAGTGTGTGTAAAATATACCTCTTGAAATTGTCTTCTTGAAACCTTGCCCTCTTTTGAAACTTTTGCTCGATTTTCGACCGCAGGATTTTTTTTGAAGGCGTGTGTCACTTACAAGTTTGCAATCGTTGTTAATATTTAGTGACCATTAGCACTGGGTTGAATGCTGCTGCTGTGGGAAACGGCCGCACGGCGGCAGCGTTTCTCCTTTCCCAAACCTTGTTACTAGGGCAGCAGAGCTTTCCTGGAACTCGTGTTCCTAGGTTGTAAATTAGAATGGAATGTGTCAGGAAAAAAAACGCATAAGTTTATGTCTCAGGACATCTTTTTCATTGTTATAATTTAATTTTTTCCATCAGGGTAATGGTTAGAATATTATTTGTTCTAGGTGTACACACTCTGGTTCATTTCTAAAATATATATATATATATTCACACACACATACATATATATATTCATGTACAGATCCTCTTCCCATGTAAATTAATACAGAGTGTTCAGTAGACCTCCCTTCGTATATGGTGAGTCTCTTATATATACGTATTTCATATGTATTTGTGTACGTATGGCAGCCCTACCCTTAATTTGCCCATTGCTCCCACCTTTCGTTTTAGATAACCATAGTTGTGTTCTAAGTGTGTGTCTTTCTCTGTGGAAATAAGTTCATTTGTATCAGTTGTTAGATGCCACCCAGAAGTGATATCATAAGATATTTGTCTTTTGCTTTCCGACTTACCTCGTGTCCTGTGATTATCTCTAGGATCATCTATGGTGCAGCAAAGAGCAGTGTTCCCTTGTTTTCCACGGCTAATATTCCACTGTGCACATGGACCACTTCTTCTTTGTCCACTCATCTGCTGATGGCCATTTTGGTCGCCACCATGTCTTGGCTTTTGTGCATATTGCTGCAGTGCACCTTTGCCAGCCTGTGTCTTCTCGACTCTGGTCTGCTCGGGTGAAAGGCCCAGCGGTGGGCCTGCTGGATTGAATGGTACCTCAATTTTTGCTTTGAAACACAGTTCCTTTGTGTTCTCATTATTGGCTCTTACTCCTTTACACCTCAACAGCAGCGAGAGGGTACACAGTTCTCTAAAACCTCTTCAGCATTGATTGTTTGTAGACTTTCTGCTTATGGTCATTCGAGTGGTGTGTGTTGAGACCTTTTCATAGATTAGATTGGCATGAGTCTAATAACTCCTGATGTTGAACTTTTATCCATTTCCCTTTTTATTTGTAAAGAGTGTGTAAAACTTACCTCTCATAGGATCTTCTTGAAAACTTTGCTCTCTTTTAAGCTTTTTGGCCACTCCCTACCTCAGAACATTTTTTTGAGGGCAGGTGTCCTTTACAGCCCTGAGTCCTTGTGAGTATTAAGTGACCATCAGCCGCGGTTTAGAGCCGCTCTTGCGGGAATCGGCCACAAGGCGGCACAATTTCTCCATTTACAACTCAGGGCATTTGGGCAACAGAGGCTTCCTGGAAATCGTGTTAGTAGGCTGTAAATTAGAGTGGAATGTGCCAAGGCAAACCCCTAACAGCTTATATCTCCTTACTCTTGTTTGTCTTTTAAATGTAATTTTTCTTTTTCCTCAGAGCAAATGAGATAAAAATGTTGTGTATGTTCTAGGTGTACAGAATCTGGTTCATTATATCTATGTATCTATCTATTCATCTTTGCCTCCTTTCCCATGGACGTTATTACAGAGTGTCGAGTGGACCTCTCTTGGTATTCCATAGGTCTTTGGTGATTCTAGGTTTCATATGTATTAGTATAGGGCTGACACCCCCATATCCTAATTTATCCATTCTTACCACCTTTCCGTCTGGTTAAACATAATCTTGATTTCTTAATCCATGAGTGTCCTTTTCTTCGAAATAAGTTCATGGGTATCATTTTTTAGGTAACACGTATAAGTGATATCATAGGATATCTTTCTTTCGCTTTCTTTCTCACTTCAAGGTGTGTGATTATCTCTGGGTCCTTCTATGGTGGTGCAAACAGCACTGTTTCATGCTTTTCCATGGCTCATGTTCCACTGTGTACATGGACCACTTCTTCTTTGTCCATTCATCTGTTGATGGCCATTTTGGTTGCTTCCAAGTCTTGGCTGCGGTAAATATCACTGCAGTGTAGGATTGCCAGCCTGTGTCTTTTGGATTCTGGTCTTCTCAGGTGATAGGCACAGCAGTGGGTCTACCAGACCATATGGTAGCTCAATTTTTACCTTGAAACGCATGTTCTTTCTGTTGTAACTACTGGCTGTTACCAGTTTTCCTCCCACCAGCAGCTACAGGGTACACAGAGTTCTCTAAAACCCGTTCAGCATGTATTGTTTGTGGACTGTTTTGCTGATGATCATTCTGACTGTTGTGAGGTGAACGTTTTCATAGATTGGATTTGCGTGTCTTTATTAATTTCTGATGTTAAGCATTTTTTCCATGCCCTTGCTTTGGTGAAAGAAAAAAAAAAGAGAAGAAAAGCCAAAATGTGTGTAAAATATGCCTCTTGAAATTGTCTTCTTGAAAGGTTGCCTCTTTTGAAGTTTTTGGTCGATTTTCGACCCCAGAATGTTTTTTTGAGGACAGGTGTCATTTACAGGCCTGCAATTGAGGTGAATTTTAACTGACCATTTGCACTGGGTTTAAAGCTGCTGCTGTTGGAGGAAGGCCGAAATGCTGCAGGATTTCTCCACTCTCAAATCTGGTTACTAGGTCAGCAGAGCCTTCCTGGAAGCTGTGTTCCAAGGTTGGAAGTTAGAATGGCATGAGCCAGGAAGAACATCCATAATTTTCTGCCCCATTGTTTCTTGTTCATTTTTTTAATATAATCTTTTATGACAGCAAATTTGATTGTAACGTTTGCTTTGTTCTAGGTGTGCAAGATGTGTTTGTTTTTTACACCGAGACATATATGTATTCATCTTGGGATCCATTTGCCACGTAGGTTATGACACAGTGTTGAGAAGGCTTCTCTTGGAATTCTGTAGGTCTTTGGTGATTATGTACTTCACGTGTGTTTGTATATCTCTGTCAACCCCAATATCCTAATATATCCAATCTTTACAACTTTCCAATTGGTTAAGCATAAGTTTGTGTAATAAATCTGTGATTCCTGTTATCTGTGGAAATATCTTCGTTGGTATCCATTTCTAGGTAACACCTATAACTGATATCATAGGATACGTGTCTTTCGCTTTGTGACTTACTTCAAGTTGTGTGATCACCTCCAGAGTCATCTACGGTTCTTCAAACTGCTTCGTTTCATGTTTTTTCCATGGCTCATATTCCATCTGTACACGTGCCAGTTCTCCTTTGTCCATTCGTATCTTGATGGACTTTTTGGTTGTTTCCATGTCTTGGCGATTGTAATACTGCTGCAGGGCAGTTTTGCCTGAATGTGTCATTCCATTTCCATCTTCCTAGGTTATAGGTCAAGGAGTGGGCCTGCGGGATCATATGGTAGCTCATTGTTTACCTTTTAAAGGCACCTCCATTCTGTTTTCATTAGTGGCTCTTACCACTTTATGTCCCAGTTTAGGTTAAGGGTATGCATTTCACCACAACCCTTTCGGCATTAATTGTTCGCAGTTTTTTTTGCTGATGGTCATTCTGACTGGTGTGAACTGATAGCTTTTTGTGGTTGGATTTGCATGCATGTTATAATTCCTTATATTGAGAAATTAGCCATGTCCTTTTTTTTAAAGAGTACAACTTACCTATTCAAAGAGTTTTCTGGAGTTATGTGTCATATTTTGAATATTTTAGACCATTACCTCCCTCAAGACATTTTGAGGGCAGGTGTCATTTGCAGCCCTGCATGCCTTGTGAATATCAAGTGATCATTAGCACAGGTTTTAAAACTGCTGTTGCAGGTTACAGCCACAGGGAAGCAGCATTTCTACATTCCCCACTGTGGTTACTAGGATACAGAACTCTTCTGAAAGTTGTGTTCCTCGGTTGTAAATTAGAGTAGAAGGTCCCTGGAGAAACACCCAAATTTTATGTATGCTTACTTATGTTTGTTTTCAAAATTTAATTTATATTTTTTATCGGAGTTTATTTAATTAGTGTGTTCTGATTAATTGGGTGTATAGAATCTGGTTAAATATTCATATATATATATATATATATGTGCGTGTGTATGTGTGTGTTCATCTTCGGAACCTGTTCCTATGTAGGTTATTACAGGGTGTTGAGTAGACCTCCTGGTAACTGGTAGGTGTTTGGTGATTATGTATTTTATGTGTATCATATATATTATGTGTATAATGTGTATAATCATACACATTATATGTATAATATGTATGATTATATATTTTATATGTATTTTATATGTATCAGTGATTATATAATTTATATATTTTATATGTTTATATACATATATGAGTATATGAATGTTACCTCATGTTAATATACATATACTCATAAATATACTCACAAATGCATTTACTCATGTTATACATGAGTACAGATAGCCCATAATCCTAATTAATCCATTCCTCCCACCTTTCATTTTGGTTAACCATTAGTTTGTTTTATAAGTCTGTGAGTGTCTTTTTCTGTGGAAATATGTTCATTGGTAACAATATTAGGATAACATGTGTAAATGTTACAATACGATATTTACCTTTCCCTTTCAACTTATTTCACATAATATGATTATTTCTAGGCTCATTAAAGGACATGAAAATGGCACTGTTTCATTTTTTCCAGGTTAATAATTCATTAGGTACTTGTACCACTTCTGCTTTGTCCATTTATCTGTTGATGGACATTTTGTTTGCTTCCATAACTTGGCTATTGTAAATATTGCTGCAGTGCAGGATTACCAACCTTTTCCTTTTGGTTTCTGGTCTTCTCTCGTGATAGGCCAAGCTGTGGGTATACCAGATAATATAGTGACTGACTTTTTAACTTTAAACCCACCTCCATTCTGCTTTCACCTTCCGCTGTTACCAGTATACATGCCCCACCAGCTAGAGGGTACACAGTTCTCTAAAACTCCTTAAGCATTTGTTGTTTGTAGACTTTGTTGCTGATGATCACTCTGATACAACTCAACATCAGGAATTATCAGACTCATGCAAATCTAATCTACAGATTAGACTCATGCAAATCTAATCTACGCAGAGGTTTGAACATACAGCAGTTGAATGCCCATCAGCACTAAGTATAGAAACACAAAATGCTGAAGGGGTTTTAGAGAACTCTGTACACTTTTGCTGCAGGTGAGATGTTAAGTAGTAGCAGCTAATAATAAGAACACAAAAATGCTGCATTTAAAAGTAAAAATTGAGCTATAATTCGATCTATCAGGCCCATTGCTGTGCCTATCTCCTGAGAAGACCAGAATCAAAAAGACACAGGCTGACATACTTACGAGGCAGCACTTTTTACCCTAGCCACGACTTTGAACAACCAAAATGTCCATCAACACATGAGTGCATACAAAAGAAGTGGTCCATGTATGCAATGGACTATTACTCTGATAAAAAATATAAATTAAATATAGAAAACAAACATAAGTAAGGAGACATATGCTTTGGGTGTTTATTGATACACATTCCACTGTAATGTACAAACAAGGAACACGACTTCAGAGACCTATTGTTTCCCTAGTAACCAGAGTGGGGAATGTAGAAATGCTGCCGCCCCGTGGCCCTTTGCCGCCACAGCGGCTTTAAAACCTGTGCTAAAGGTCCATTCATATTCCCAAGGACTGCAGGGCTATAAACGACCCCTGCCAACCAAACGGTTGAAGGAGGTAATGGCCCAAAACATTCAAAATATGGCGCATACTTTAAGAAACCATTTGAATAGGTAAGCTGTACTCTTTACAAAACAATAAAAAAAAGTCCATAGCAATAAGCTCAATATAAGGAATTATTAGATATAGGCAAATCCAGCCACAAAAAGCTATCAGCTCACACTGGTCAGAATGACCATCAGCCAAAAAATACAAACAATAAATGCTGAAGAGGTTTTGAAGAAATTCATATCCTCAACTTTAAGTGGCTCGTAAACTGGTAAGTGCCACTAATGAATATAGAACGGAGAGGCCCTTCAAAGGTAACCATTGCGATACCACATGATCGCGAAGACCCACTCCTTGGCCTATAACCTAGGAAGACAGAAATGGAATGACACATTCAGGCAAAACTGCACTGCAGCAGTATAACAATAGCCAAGACATGGAAACAACCAAAACGTCCACCAAGAGACGTATGGACAAAGAAGAACTGGCACTTGTACAGATGGAATATGAGCCACGGGCAAAAAAAATGAAACAATGCCGTTTGCAGCACCATAGATGAGTCTAGTGGTAGTCACAACTTGAAGCAACTCAGAAAGTGAAGGACACATATCCTGTGATATCACTTAATGGTGTTACCTAAAAATTGATACCAGTGAAGGTTTTTCACAGAGAAAGGCAATCAAAGATTCGATCAACAAACGTATGGTTAACCAAATGGAAAGGTTTGAGGATTGGATCAATTAGCATATTGCGGGAAACAGAGATACGCCAACACATGTGAAATATATAAGCACCAAATACCTACGGAACACCAAGAGAAGACTACTCAACGTTGTGTCGTAACCCACATGGGAAATGGATCCGAAGAGGAACAGATATGTGTATTTGTGTGAAAGAACCACATCTTGCACACCTAGAACAAACAAAACGTTGTAATCGAATTTGCTGTGATAACAAATAAAAATTAAATTAAGAAAAGCCAACGAGAAGTAATGAGACATAAACTAATGGGGGGTTTTCCTGGCATACTCCATTCTAACGTACAAGTTGGAACGTTACACACAGGAAGGCTCTCTTGCCCTTGTAACCAGATTTGGGAATGGAGAAATGCCGCAGCCATGCGACCGTCTCCTGCAAAAGCAGCTTCAAACACAGGGCTAAGGGTCACCTAATATTCACAAGAATTGCAGGTCTGTAAATGACACCTGCCCTCAAAACAAATCCTGGGTTCGAATATCGATGGAAAATTCAAAAGAGGGCAACCTTTCAAGAAGACAGTTTCAAGAGTATGTTTAACTCACATTTTTTTTCCTTCTTTGTTTTTTTTTGGTTTCACAAAAATGGAAGAAGCTCAACACCAGGGATTAATAAAGACATGCAAACTCAATCTACAAAAACGTTTACCTGACAACAGTCTGAATGATCATCAGCAAAAAAGCTCTACACAATAAATGCTCAAGGGGTTTTAGAGAACTGTGTACCCTCTAGCTGCTGCTGGGATGTCAAATAGTAGCAGCCAGTGGTGAGAACTTAAAGGAGGTGCGTTTAAGGGTAAAAATTGAGCTACCATATGATCTGCTAGCTCGCTACTGGCTTTATCACCTGCGAATACCAGAATCAAAAAGACACAGGCTGACAATCCTACGATGCAGCACTATTTACCCTAGCCAAGACTTGGAACAACCAAAATTTCCATCAACACATGAATGCACAAAGAACAAGTGGTCCATGTACAAGATGGAGTATTACTCCGATAAAAAATATAAATATAAAAAACAAACATAACTAAGGAGACATAAGCTTTGGGTGTTTATCCGGGCACATTCCACTCTAATTTACACCCAAGGAACACTACTTCCAGGAAGGTACTCTTTCCCTAGTATCCAGAGTGGGGAACGTAGAAATGCGGCCGCCCTGTGCCCGTTTGCCCCAAGAGCACTTTTGAAACCTGTGCTAAAGGTCACTTCGTATTCACAAGGACTGCAGTGCTGTAAATGACACCTGCCAACAAAATATGTTGAGGGAGGTAATGGCCAAAAAAATTCAAAATGTGGCACATACTTCAAGAAACCATTTGAATAGGTAAGCTGTACTCACTCTTTAAAAAACAATGAAAAAGTACATGGCTATAAGCTCAGTATAAGGAATTATTAGACACATGCAAATCCAGCCACGAAAACGTATCACCTCACACCAGTCAGAATGACCATGAGCACAAAAATTACAAACAGTAAATGCTGAAGAGTTTGTGAAGAAACGCATACCCTCAACTTTAATTGGCTCACAAACTTGTAAGTGCCGCTAATGAAAATAGAATGGAACAGTCTTTAAAAGGTAAACCTTGAGGTACCATATGATCTCACAGTTCCACTCCTTGGCCTATAACCCAGGAAGACAGAAATGGAATGACACATTCAGGCAAAACTGCACTGCAGCAGAATTACAAGAGCCAAAACCTAGAAACAAACAAAATGTCCATCAGGAGACGAATGGACAAAGAATAACTTGTACATGTACAGATGGATTATTAGCCATGGGAAAAAAATGAAACAATGCAGTTTGCAGACCCATAGATGACTCTGGAGGTAGTCACACAACTTGAAGTAAGTCAGAAAGCCAAAGACACGTATCCTATGATATCAATTATAGGTGTTACCCAAAAATTGATACCAATGAAGATATTTCCACAGAGAAAGGCAATCACAGATTGATTAAACAGACTTATGATTAACCAGCTGGAAAGTTGCGAAGATCGGATACATTAGGATATTGGAGGTAACGGAGATATACAAACATGTGAAATATGTAATCACAAAATACCCGCAGAATTTCAAGAGAAGACTAGTCAACACTGTGTCATAACCTACATGGCAAATGGATCCCAAGATGAATACATATATGTATCGGTGCCCAAAACACACACATCTGGCTCACGTAGAACACACAAAACATCATCATCAAATCTGCTGTGATAAAAAATAGAAATTAAATTAAAAAAACGAACAAGAAATAATGGGGCATAAAACTATGGGGGTGCTTCCTGGCTCATTCCATCCTAACATACAACCTTGGAACACAGCTTCCAGGAAGTCTCTGTTGACTTAGTAACCAGATTTAAGAATGGAGAAATGCCGCAGCCTGGTGACCGCCACCTGCCAAAGCAGCTTTAA
Organism: Grampus griseus; assembly: GCF_964374135.1. Lineage (NCBI taxonomy): Eukaryota > Metazoa > Chordata > Mammalia > Artiodactyla > Delphinidae > Grampus > Grampus griseus. Next base: position 313,594 of record NW_028133133.1, read on the forward strand.
AGACAGGGCTAAGGGTCCCATCATATTCACAAGAATTGCAGGCCTGTAAACGACACCTGCCCTCAGAAATACCTGGGTTGGAATATCTACCTAAAAATTCAGAAAGGGCAACCTTTCAAGGAGAAAATTTCAAGAGGCCTATTTAACTCATTTTTTCCTTTCTCTCTTTTTTTCTTGTTCAGCAAAGAAGGCCATGGAAAAAGCTGAACCTCAGGAATTAATGAAGACATGCAAATCCAGTCTACAAAAACGTATACCTGCCAACAGACAGAATGATCATCAGCAAATAATCTCTAAACAGTAAATGCTCAAGGGGTTTTAGAGAACTGTGTAGCCTGTAGCTGCTGGTGGGATATCAAATGGTAACAGCCAGTAGTGAGAACAGAAAGGAGGTGCGTTTAAAGGTAAAAATTAAGCTACCATATGATCTGGTAGGCCCGGTACTGGGCCTATACCCTGAGAAGACCAGAATCAAAAAGACACAGGCTGACATACTTACGAGGCAGCACTTTTTACCCTAGCCACGACTTTGAACAACCAAAATGTCCATCAGCACATGAGTGCATACAAAAGAAGTGGTCCATGTATGCAATGGACTATTACTCTGATAAAAAATATAAATTAAATATAAAAAACAAACATAAGTAAGGAGACATATGCTTTGGGTGTTTATTCATACACATTCCACTGTAATGTACAAACAAGGAACACGACTTCAGAGGCGCATTGTTTCCCTAGTAACCAGAGTGGGGAATGTAGAAATGCTGCCGCCCCGTGGCCCTTTGCCGCCACAGCGGCTTTAAAACCTGTGCTAAAGGTCCATTCATATTCCCAAGGACTGCAGGGCTATAAACGACCCCTGCCAACCAAACGGTTGAAGGAGGTAATGGCCCAAAACATTCAAAATATGGCGCATACTTTAAGAAACCATTTGAATAGGTAAGCTGTACTCTTTACAAAACAATAAAAAAAAGTCCATAGCAATAAGCTCAATATAAGGAATTATTAGATATAGGCAAATCCAGCCACAAAAAGCTATCAGCTCACACTGGTCAGAATGACCATCAGCCAAAAAATACAAACAATAAATGCTGAAGAGGTTTTGAAGAAATTCATATCCTCAACTTTAAGTGGCTCGTAAACTGGTAAGTGCCACTAATGAATATAGAACGGAGAGGCCCTTCAAAGGTAACCATTGCGATACCACATGATCGCGAAGACCCACTCCTTGGCCTATAACCTAGGAAGACAGAAATGGAATGACACATTCAGGCAAAACTGCACTGCAGCAGTATAACAATAGCCAAGACATGGAAACAACCAAAACGTCCACCAAGAGACGTATGGACAAAGAAGAACTGGCACTTGTACAGATGGAATATGAGCCACGGGCAAAAAAAATGAAACAATGCCGTTTGCAGCACCATAGATGAGTCTAGTGGTAGTCACAACTTGAAGCAACTCAGAAAGTGAAGGACACATATCCTGTGATATCACTTAATGGTGTTACCTAAAAATTGATACCAGTGAAGGTTTTTCACAGAGAAAGGCAATCAAAGATTCGATCAACAAACGTATGGTTAACCAAATGGAAAGGTTTGAGGATTGGATCAATTAGCATATTGCGGGAAACAGAGATACGCCAACACATGTGAAATATATAAGCACCAAATACCTACGGAACACCAAGAGAAGACTACTCAACGTTGTGTCGTAACCCACATGGGAAATGGATCCGAAGATGAACAGATATGTGTATTTGTGTGAAAGAACCACATCTTGCACACCTAGAACAAACAAAACGTTGTAATCGAATTTGCTGTGATAACAAATAAAAATTAAATTAAGGAAAGCCAACGAGAAGTAATGAGACATAAACTAATGGGGGGTTTTCCTGGCATACTCCATTCTAACGTACAAGTTGGAACGTTACACACAGGAAGGCTCTCTTGCCCTTGTAACCAGATTTGGGAATGGAGAAATGCCGCAGCCATGCGACCGTCTCCTGCAAAAGCAGCTTCAAACACAGGGCTAAGGGTCACCTAATATTCACAAGAATTGCAGGTCTGTAAATGACACCTGCCCTCAAAACAAATCCTGGGTTCGAATATCGACGGAAAATTCAAAAGAGGGCAACCTTTCAAGAAGACAGTTTCAAGAGTATGTTTAACTCACATTTTTTTTCCTTCTTTGTTTTTTTTTGGTTTCACAAAAATGGAAGAAGCTCAACACCAGGGATTAATAAAGACATGCAAACTCAATCTACAAAAACGTTTACCTGACAACAGTCTGAATGATCATCAGCAAAAAAGCTCTACACAATAAATGCTCAAGGGGTTTTAGAGAACTGTGTACCCTCTAGCTGCTGCTGGGATGTCAAATAGTAGCAGCCAGTGGTGAGAACTTAAAGGAGGTGCGTTTAAGGGTAAAAATTGAGCTACCATATGATCTGGTAGCTCGCTACTGGCTCTATCACCTGCGAATACCAGAATCAAAAAGACACAGGCTGACAATCCTACGATGCAGCACTATTTACCCTAGCCAAGACTTGGAACAACCAAAATTTCCATCAACACATGAATGCACAAAGAACAAGTGGTCCATGTACAAGATGGAGTATTACTCCGATAAAAAATATAAATATAAAAAACAAACATAAGTAAGGAGACATAAGCTTTGGGTGTTTATCCGGGCACATTCCACTCTAATTTACACCCAAGGAACACTACTTCCAGGAAGGTACTCTTTCCCTAGTATCCAGAGTGGGGAACGTAGAAATGCGGCCGCCCTGTGCCCGTTTGCCCCAAGAGCACTTTTGAAACCTGTGCTAAAGGTCACTTCGTATTCACAAGGACTGCAGTGCTGTAAATGACACCTGCCAACAAAATATGTTGAGGGAGGTAATGGCCAAAAAAATTCAAAATGTGGCACATACTTCAAGAAACCATTTGAATAGGTAAGCTGTACTCACTCTTTAAAAAACAATAAAAAAGTACATGGCTATAAGCTCAGTATAAGGAATTATTAGACACATGCAAATCGAGCCACGAAAACGTATCACCTCACACCAGTCAGAATGACCATGAGCACAAAAAATACAAACAGTAAATGCTGAAGAGTTTGTGAAGAAACGCATACCCTCAACTTTAATTGGCTCACAAACTTGTAAGTGCCGCTAATGAAAATAGAATGGAACAGTCTTTAAAAGGTAAACCTTGAGGTACCATATGATCTCACAGTTCCACTCCTTGGCCTATAACCCAGGAAGACAGAAATGGAATGACACATTCAGGCAAAACTGCACTGCAGCAGAATTACAAGAGCCAAAACCTAGAAACAAACAAAATGTCCATCAGGAGACGAATGGACAAAGAATAACTTGTACATGTACAGATGGATTATTAGCCATGGGAAAAAAATGAAACAATGCAGTTTGCAGACCCATAGATGACTCTGGAGGTAGTCACACAACTTGAAGTAAGTCAGAAAGCCAAAGACACGTATCCTATGATATCAATTATAGGTGTTACCCAAAAATTGATACCAATGAAGATATTTCCACAGAGAAAGGCAATCACAGATTGATTAAACAGACTTATGATTAACCAGCTGGAAAGTTGCGAAGATCGGATACATTAGGATATTGGAGGTAACGGAGATATACAAACATGTGAAATATGTAATCACAAAATACCCGCAGAGTTTCAAGAGAAGACTAGTCAACACTGTGTCATAACCTACATGGCAAATGGATCCCAAGATGAATACATATATGTATCGGTGCCCAAAACACACACATCTGGCTCACGTAGAACACACAAAACATCATCATCAAATCTGCTGTGATAAAACATAAAAATTAAATTAAAAAAACGAACAAGAAATAATGGGGCATAAAACTATGGGGGTGCTTCCTGGCTCATTCCATCCTAACATACAACCTTGGAACACAGCTTCCAGGAAGTCTCTGTTGACTTAGTAACCAGATTTAAGAATGGAGAAATGCCGCAGCCTGGTGACCGCCACCTGCCAAAGCAGCTTTAAAGACAGGGCTAAGGGTCCCATTATATTCACAAGAATTGCAGGCCTGTAAGCGACACCTGCCCTCAGAAATACCTGGGTTGGAATATCTACCTAAAAATTCAGAAAGGGCAACCTTTCAAGGAGAAAATTTCAAGAGGCCTATTTAACTCATTTTTTCCTTTCTCTCTTTTTTTCTTGTTCAGCAAAGAAGGCCATGGAAAAAGCTGAACCTCAGGAATTAATGAAGACATGCAAATCCAGTCTACAAAAACGTATACCTGCCAACAGACAGAATGATCATCAGCAAATAATCTCTAAACAGTAAATGCTCAAGGGGTTTTAGAGAACTGTGTAGCCTGTAGCTGCTGGTGGGATATCAAATGGTAACAGCCAGTAGTGAGAACAGAAAGGAGGTGCGTTTAAAGGTAAAAATTAAGCTACCATATGATCTGGTAGGCCCGGTACTGGGCCTATACCCTGAGAAGACCAGAATCAAAAAGACACAGGCTGACATACTTACGAGGCAGCACTTTTTACCCTAGCCACGACTTTGAACAACCAAAATGTCCATCAACACATGAGTGCATACAAAAGAAGTGGTCCATGTATGCAATGGACTATTACTCTGATAAAAAATATAAATTAAATATAAAAAACAAACATAAGTAAGGAGACATATGCTTTGGGTGTTTATTCATACACATTCCACTGTAATGTACAAACAAGGAACACGACTTCAGAGACCTATTGTTTCCCTAGTAACCAGAGTGGGGAATGTAGAAATGCTGCCGCCCCGTGGCCCTTTGCCGCCACAGCGGCTTTAAAACCTGTGCTAAAGGTCCATTCATATTCCCAAGGACTGCAGGGCTATAAACGACCCCTGCCAACCAAACGGTTGAAGGAGGTAATGGCCCAAAACATTCAAAATATGGCGCATACTTTAAGAAACCATTTGAATAGGTAAGCTGTACTCTTTACAAAACAATAAAAAAAAGTCCATAGCAATAAGCTCAATATAAGGAATTATTAGATATAGGCAAATCCAGCCACAAAAAGCTATCAGCTCACACTGGTCAGAATGACCATCAGCCAAAAAATACAAACAATAAATGCTGAAGAGGTTTTGAAGAAATTCATATCCTCAACTTTAAGTGGCTCGTAAACTGGTAAGTGCCACTAATGAATATAGAACGGAGAGGCCCTTCAAAGGTAACCATTGCGATACCACATGATCGCGAAGACCCACTCCTTGGCCTATAACCTAGGAAGACAGAAATGGAATGACACATTCAGGCAAAACTGCACTGCAGCAGTATAACAATAGCCAAGACATGGAAACAACCAAAACGTCCACCAAGAGACGTATGGACAAAGAAGAACTGGCACTTGTACAGATGGAATATGAGCCACGGGCAAAAAAAATGAAACAATGCCGTTTGCAGCACCATAGATGAGTCTAGTGGTAATCACAACTTGAAGCAACTCAGAAAGTGAAGGACACATATCCTGTGATATCACTTAATGGTGTTACCTAAAAATTGATACCAGTGAAGGTTTTTCACAGAGAAAGGCAATCAAAGATTCGATCAACAAACGTATGGTTAACCAAATGGAAAGGTTTGAGGATTGGATCAATTAGCATATTGCGGGAAACAGAGATACGCCAACACATGTGAAATATATAAGCACCAAATACCTACGGAACACCAAGAGAAGACTACTCAACGTTGTGTCGTAACCCACATGGGAAATGGATCCGAAGATGAACAGATATGTGTATTTGTGTGAAAGAACCACATCTTGCACACCTAGAACAAACAAAACGTTGTAATCGAATTTGCTGTGATAACAAATAAAAATTAAATTAAGGAAAGCCAACGAGAAGTAATGAGACATAAACTAATGGGGGGTTTTCCTGGCATACTCCATTCTAACGTACAAGTTGGAACGTTACACACAGGAAGGCTCTCTTGCCCTTGTAACCAGATTTGGGAATGGAGAAATGCCGCAGCCATGCGACCGTCTCCTGCAAAAGCAGCTTCAAACACAGGGCTAAGGGTCACCTAATATTCACAAGAATTGCAGGTCTGTAAATGACACCTGCCCTCAAAACAAATCCTGGGTTCGAATATCGACGGAAAATTCAAAAGAGGGCAACCTTTCAAGAAGACAGTTTCAAGAGTATGTTTAACTCACATTTTTTTTCTTCTTTGTTTTTTTTTGGTTTCACAAAAATGGAAGAAGCTCAACACCAGGGATTAATAAAGACATGCAAACTCAATCTACAAAAACGTTTACCTGACAACAGTCTGAATGATCATCAGCAAAAAGCTCTACACAGTAAATGCTCAAGGGGTTTTAGAGAACTGTGTACCCTCTAGCTGCTGCTGGGATGTCAAATAGTAGCAGCCAGTGGTGAGAACTTAAAGGAGGTGCGTTTAAGGGTAAAAATTGAGCTACCATATGATCTGGTAGCTCGCTACTGGCTCTATCACCTGAGAATACCAGAATCAAAAAGACACAGGCTGACAATCCTACGATGCAGCACTATTTACCCTAGCCAAGACTTGGAACAACCAAAATTTCCATCAACACATGAATGCACAAAGAATAAGTGGTCCATGTACAAGATGGAGTATTACTCCGATAAAAAATATAAATATAAAAAACAAACATAAGTAAGGAGACATAAGCTTTGGGTGTTTATCCGGGCACATTCCACTCTAATTTACACCCAAGGAACACTACTTCCAGGAAGGTACTCTTTCCCTAGTATCCAGAGTGGGGAACGTAGAAATGCGGCCGCCCTGTGCCCGTTTGCCCCAAGAGCACTTTTGAAACCTGTGCTAAAGGTCACTTCGTATTCACAAGGACTGCAGTGCTGTAAATGACACCTGCCAACAAAATATGTTGAGGGAGGTAATGGCCAAAAAAATTCAAAATGTGGCACATACTTCAAGAAACCATTTGAATAGGTAAGCTGTACTCACTCTTTAAAAAACAATAAAAAAGTACATGGCTATAAGCTCAGTATAAGGAATTATTAGACACATGCAAATCCAGCCACGAAAACGTATCACCTCACACCAGTCAGAATGACCATGAGCACAAAAAATACAAACAGTAAATGCTGAAGAGTTTGTGAAGAAACGCATACCCTCAACTTTAATTGGCTCACAAACTTGTAAGTGCCGCTAATGAAAATAGAATGGAACAGTCTTTAAAAGGTAAACCTTGAGGTACCATATGATCTCACAGTTCCACTCCTTGGCCTATAACCCAGGAAGACAGAAATGGAATGACACATTCAGGCAAAACTGCACTGCAGCAGAATTACAAGAGCCAAAACCTAGAAACAAACAAAATGTCCATCAGGAGACGAATGGACAAAGAATAACTTGTACATGTACAGATGGATTATTAGCCATGGGAAAAAAATGAAACAATGCAGTTTGCAGACCCATAGATGACTCTGGAGGTAGTCACACAACTTGAAGTAAGTCAGAAAGCCAAAGACACGTATCCTATGATATCAATTATAGGTGTTACCCAAAAATTGATACCAATGAAGATATTTCCACAGAGAAAGGCAATCACAGATTGATTAAACAGACTTATGATTAACCAGCTGGAAAGTTGCGAAGATCGGATACATTAGGATATTGGAGGTAACGGAGATATACAAACATGTGAAATATGTAATCACAAAATACCCGCAGAATTTCAAGAGAAGACTAGTCAACACTGTGTCATAACCTACATGGCAAATGGATCCCAAGATGAATACATATATGTATCGGTGCCCAAAACACACACATCTGGCTCACGTAGAACACACAAAACATCATCATCAAATCTGCTGTGATAAAACATAAAAATTAAATTAAAAAAACGAACAAGAAATAATGGGGCATAAAACTATGGGGGTGCTTCCTGGCTCATTCCATCCTAACATACAACCTTGGAACACAGCTTCCAGGAAGTCTCTGTTGACTTAGTAACCAGATTTAAGAATGGAGAAATGCCGCAGCCTGGTGACCGCCACCTGCCAAAGCAGCTTTAAAGACAGGGCTAAGGGTCCCATTATATTCACAAGAATTGCAGGCCTGTAAGCGACACCTGCCCTCAGAAATACCTGGGTTGGAATATCTACCTAAAAATTCAGAAAGGGCAACCTTTCAAGGAGAAAATTTCAAGAGGCCTATTTAACTCATTTTTTCCTTTCTCTCTTTTTTTCTTGTTCAGCAAAGAAGGCCATGGAAAAAGCTGAACCTCAGGAATTAATGAAGACATGCAAATCCAGTCTACAAAAACGTATACCTGCCAACAGACAGAATGATCATCAGCAAATAATCTCTAAACAGTAAATGCTCAAGGGGTTTTAGAGAACTGTGTAGCCTGTAGCTGCTGGTGGGATATCAAATGGTAACAGCCAGTAGTGAGAACAGAAAGGAGGTGCGTTTAAAGGTAAAAATTAAGCTACCATATGATCTGGTAGGCCCGGTACTGGGCCTATACCCTGAGAAGACCAGAATCAAAAAGACACAGGCTGACATACTTACGAGGCAGCACTTTTTACCCTAGCCACGACTTTGAACAACCAAAATGTCCATCAACACATGAGTGCATACAAAAGAAGTGGTCCATGTATGCAATGGACTATTACTCTGATAAAAAATATAAATTAAATATAAAAAACAAACATAAGTAAGGAGACATATGCTTTGGGTGTTTATTCATACACATTCCACTGTAATGTACAAACAAGGAACACGACTTCAGAGGCGTATTGTTTCCCTAGTAACCAGAGTGGGGAATGTAGAAATGCTGCCGCCCCGTGGCCCTTTGCCGCCACAGCGGCTTTAAAACCTGTGCTAAAGGTCCATTCATATTCCCAAGGACTGCAGGGCTATAAACGACCCCTGCCAACCAAACGGTTGAAGGAGGTAATGGCCCAAAACATTCAAAATATGGCGCATACTTTAAGAAACCATTTGAATAGGTAAGCTGTACTCTTTACAAAACAATAAAAAAAAGTCCATAGCAATAAGCTCAATATAAGGAATTATTAGATATAGGCAAATCCAGCCACAAAAAGCTATCAGCTCACACTGGTCAAAATGACCATCAGCCAAAAAATACAAACAATAAATGCTGAAGAGGTTTTGAAGAAATTCATATCCTCAACTTTAAGTGGCTCGTAAACTGGTAAGTGCCACTAATGAATATAGAACGGAGAGGCCAGGCCCTTCAAAGGTAACCATTGCGATACCACATGATCGCGAAGACCCACTCCTTGGCCTATAACCTAGGGAGACAGAAATGGAATGACACATTCAGGCAAAACTGCACTGCAGCAGTATAACAATAGCCAAGACATGGAAACAACCAAAACGTCCATCAAGAGACGTATGGACAAAGAAGAACTGGCACTTGTACAGATGGAATATGAGCCACGGGCAAAAAAAATGAAACAATGCCGTTTGCAGCACCATAGATGAGTCTAGTGGTAATCACAACTTGAAGCAACTCAGAAAGTGAAGGACACATATCCTGTGATATCACTTAATGGTATTACCTAAAAATTGATACCAGTGAACGTTTTTCACAGAGAAAGGCAATCAAAGATTCGATCAACAAACATATGGTTAAGCAAATGGAAAGGTTTGAGGATTGGATCAATTAGCATATTGTGGGAAACAGAGATATGCCAACACATGTGAAATATATAAGCACCAAATACCTACGGAACACCAAGAGAAGACTACTCAAGGTTGTGTCGTAACCCACATGGGAAATGGATCCGAAGAGGAACAGATATGTGTATTTGTGTGAAAGAACCACATCTTGCACACCTACAACAAACAAAACGTTGTAATCGAATTTGCTGTGATAACAAATAAAAATTAAATTAAGAAAAGCCAACGAGAAGTAATGAGACATAAACTAATGGGGAGTTTTCCCGGCATACTCCATTCTAACGTACAAGTTGGAACGTTACACACAGGAAGGCTCTCTTTCCCTTGTAACCAGATTTGGGAATGGAGAAATGCCGCAGCCATGCGACCGTCTCCTGCAAAAGCAGCTTCAAACACAGGGCTAAGGGTCACCTAATATTCACAAGAATTGCAGGTCTGTAAATGACACCTGCCCTCAAAACAAATCGTGGGTTCGAATATCGACGGAAAATTCAAAAGAGGGCAACCTTTCAAGAAGACAGTTTCAACAGTATGTTTAACTCACATTTTTTGTCCTTCTTTGTTTTTTTTTTTGGTTTCACAAAAATGGAAGAAGCTCAACACCAGGGATTAACAAAGACATGCAAACTCAATCTACAAAAACGTTTACCTGACAACAGTCTGAATGATCATCAGCAAAAAAGCTCTACACAATAAATGCTCAAGGGGTTTTAGAGAACTGTGTACCCTCTAGCTGCTGCTGGGATGTCAAATAGTAGCAGCCAGTGGTGAGAACTTAAAGGAGGTGCGTTTAAGGGTAAAAATTGAGCTACCATATGATCTGGTAGCTCGCTACTGGCTCTATCACCTGAGAATACCAGAATCAAAAAGACACAGGCTGACAATCCTACGATGCAGCACTATTTACCCTAGCCAAGACTTGGAACAACCAAAATTTCCATCAACACATGAATGCACAAAGAACAAGTGGTCCATGTACAAGATGGAGTATTACTCCGATAAAAAATATAAATATAAAAAACAAACATAAGTAAGGAGACATAAGCTTTGGGTGTTTATCCGGGCACATTCCACTCTAATTTACACCCAAGGAACACTACTTCCAAGAAGGTACTCTTTCCCTAGTATCCAGAGTGGGGAACGTAGAAATGCGGCCGCCCTGTGCCCGTTTGCCGCAAGAGCACTTTTGAAACCTGTGCTAAAGGTCACTTCGTATTCACAAGGACTGCAGTGCTGTAAATGACACCTGCCAACAAAATATGTTGAGGGAGGTAATGGCCAAAAAAATTCAAAATGTGGCACATACTTCAAGAAACCATTTGAATAGGTAAGCTGTACTCACTCTTTAAAAAACAATAAAAAAGTACATGGCTATAAGCTCAGTATAAGGAATTATTAGACACATGCAAATCCAGCCACAAAAACGCATCACCTCAAAACAGTCAGAATGACCATGAGCACAAAAAATACAAACAGTAAATGCTGAAGAGTTTGTGAAGAAACGCATACCCTCAACTTTAATTGGCTCACAAACTTGTAAGTGCCGCTAATGAAAATAGAATGGAACAGTCTTTAAAAGGTAAACCTTGAGGTACCATATGATCTCACAGTTCCACTCCTTGGCCTATAACCCAGGAAGACAGAAATGGAATGACACATTCAGGCAAAACTGCACTGCAGCAGAATTACAAGAGCCAAAACCTAGAAACAAACAAAATGTCCATCAGGAGACGAATGGACAAAGAATAACTTGTACATGTACAGATGGATTATTAGTCATGGGAAAAAAATGAAACAATGCAGTTTGCAGACCCATAGATGACTCTGGAGGTAGTCACACAACTTGAAGTAAGTCAGAAAGCCAAAGACACGTATCCTATGATATCAATTATAGGTGTTACCCAAAAATTGATACCAATGAAGATATTTCCACAGAGAAAGGCAATCACAGATTGATTAAACAGACGTATGATTAACCAGCTGGAAAGTTGCGAAGATCGGATACATTAGGATATTGGAGGTAACGGAGATATACAAACATGTGAAATATGTAATCACAAAATACCCGCAGAATTTCAAGAGAAGACTAGTCAACACTGTGTCATAACCTACATGGCAAATGGATCCCAAGATGAATACATATATGTATCGGTGCCCAAAACACACACATCTGGCTCACGTAGAACACACAAAACATCATCATCAAATCTGCTGTGATAAAAAATAGAAATTAAATTAAAAAAACGAACAAGAAATAATGGGGCATAAAACTATGGGGGTGCTTCCTGGCTCATTCCATCCTAACATACAACCTTGGAACACAGCTTCCAGGAAGTCTCTGTTGACTTAGTAACCAGATTTAAGAATGGAGAAATGCCGCAGCCTGGTGACCGCCACCTGCCAAAGCAGCTTTAAAGACAGGGCTAAGGGTCCCATTATATTCACAAGAATTGCAGGCCTGTAAACGACACCTGCCCTCAGAAATACCTGGGTTGGAATATCTACCTAAAAATTCAGAAAGGGCAACCTTTCAAGGAGAAAATTTCAAGAGGCCTATTTAACTCATTTTTTCCTTTCTCTCTTTTTTTCTTGTTCAGCAAAGAAGGCCATGGAAAAAGCTGAACCTCAGGAATTAATGAAGACATGCAAATCCAGTCTACAAAAACGTATACCTGCCAACAGACAGAATGATCATCAGCAAATAATCTCTAAACAGTAAATGCTCAAGGGGTTTTAGAGAACTGTGTAGCCTGTAGCTGCTGGTGGGATATCAAATGGTAACAGCCAGTAGTGAGAACAGAAAGGAGGTGCGTTTAAAGGTAAAAATTAAGCTACCATATGATCTGGTAGGCCCGGTACTGGGCCTATACCCTGAGAAGACCAGAATCAAAAAGACACAGGCTGACATACTTACGAGGCAGCACTTTTTACCCTAGCCACGACTTTGAACAACCAAAATGTCCATCAACACATGAGTGCATACAAAAGAAGTGGTCCATGTATGCAATGGACTATTACTCTGATAAAAAATATAAATTAAATATAAAAAACAAACATAAGTAAGGAGACATATGCTTTGGGTGTTTATTCATACACATTCCACTGTAATGTACAAATAAGGAACACGACTTCAGAGGCGTATTGTTTCCCTAGTAACCAGAGTGGGGAATGTAGAAATGCTGCCGCCCCGTGGCCCTTTGCCGCCACAGCGGCTTTAAAACCTGTGCTAAAGGTCCATTCATATTCCCAAGGACTGCAGGGCTATAAACGACCCCTGCCAACCAAACGGTTGAAGGAGGTAATGGCCCAAAACATTCAAAATATGGCGCATACTTTAAGAAACCATTTGAATAGGTAAGCTGTACTCTTTACAAAACAATAAAAAAAAGTCCATAGCAATAAGCTCAATATAAGGAATTATTAGATATAGGCAAATCCAGCCACAAAAAGCTATCAGCTCACACTGGTCAGAATGACCATCAGCCAAAAAATACAAACAATAAATGCTGAAGAGGTTTTGAAGAAATTCATATCCTCAACTTTAAGTGGCTCGTAAACTGGTAAGTGCCACTAATGAATATAGAACGGAGAGGCCCTTCAAAGGTAACCATTGCGATACCACATGATCGCGAAGACCCACTCCTTGGCCTATAACCTAGGAAGACAGAAATGGAATGACACATTCAGGCAAAACTGCACTGCAGCAGTATAACAATAGCCAAGACATGGAAACAACCAAAACGTCCACCAAGAGACGTATGGACAAAGAAGAACTGGCACTTGTACAGATGGAATATGAGCCACGGGCAAAAAAAATGAAACAATGCCGTTTGCAGCACCATAGATGAGTCTAGTGGTAGTCACAACTTGAAGCAACTCAGAAAGTGAAGGACACATATCCTGTGATATCACTTAATGGTGTTACCTAAAAATTGATACCAGTGAAGGTTTTTCACAGAGAAAGGCAATCAAAGATTCGATCAACAAACGTATGGTTAACCAAATGGAAAGGTTTGAGGATTGGATCAATTAGCATATTGCGGGAAACAGAGATACGCCAACACATGTGAAATATATAAGCACCAAATACCTACGGAACACCAAGAGAAGACTACTCAACGTTGTGTCGTAACCCACATGGGAAATGGATCCGAAGATGAACAGATATGTGTATTTGTGTGAAAGAACCACATCTTGCACACCTAGAACAAACAAAACGTTGTAATCGAATTTGCTGTGATAACAAATAAAAATTAAATTAAGGAAAGCCAACGAGAAGTAATGAGACATAAACTAATGGGGGGTTTTCCTGGCATACTCCATTCTAACGTACAAGTTGGAACGTTACACACAGGAAGGCTCTCTTGCCCTTGTAACCAGATTTGGGAATGGAGAAATGCCGCAGCCATGCGACCGTCTCCTGCAAAAGCAGCTTCAAACACAGGGCTAAGGGTCACCTAATATTCACAAGAATTGCAGGTCTGTAAATGACACCTGCCCTCAAAACAAATCCTGGGTTCGAATATCGACGGAAAATTCAAAAGAGGGCAACCTTTCAAGAAGACAGTTTCAAGAGTATGTTTAACTCACATTTTTTTTCTTCTTTGTTTTTTTTTGGTTTCACAAAAATGGAAGAAGCTCAACACCAGGGATTAATAAAGACATGCAAACTCAATCTACAAAAACGTTTACCTGACAACAGTCTGAATGATCATCAGCAAAAAGCTCTACACAGTAAATGCTCAAGGGGTTTTAGAGAACTGTGTACCCTCTAGCTGCTGCTGGGATGTCAAATAGTAGCAGCCAGTGGTGAGAACTTAAAGGAGGTGCGTTTAAGGGTAAAAATTGAGCTACCATATGATCTGGTAGCTCGCTACTGGCTCTATCACCTGAGAATACCAGAATCAAAAAGACACAGGCTGACAATCCTACGATGCAGCACTATTTACCCTAGCCAAGACTTGGAACAACCAAAATTTCCATCAACACATGAATGCACAAAGAATAAGTGGTCCATGTACAAGATGGAGTATTACTCCGATAAAAAATATAAATATAAAAAACAAACATAAGTAAGGAGACATAAGCTTTGGGTGTTTATCCGGGCACATTCCACTCTAATTTACACCCAAGGAACACTACTTCCAGGAAGGTACTCTTTCCCTAGTATCCAGAGTGGGGAACGTAGAAATGCGGCCGCCCTGTGCCCGTTTGCCCCAAGAGCACTTTTGAAACCTGTGCTAAAGGTCACTTCGTATTCACAAGGACTGCAGTGCTGTAAATGACACCTGCCAACAAAATATGTTGAGGGAGGTAATGGCCAAAAAAATTCAAAATGTGGCACATACTTCAAGAAACCATTTGAATAGGTAAGCTGTACTCACTCTTTAAAAAACAATAAAAAAGTACATGGCTATAAGCTCAGTATAAGGAATTATTAGACACATGCAAATCCAGCCACGAAAACGTATCACCTCACACCAGTCAGAATGACCATGAGCACAAAAAATACAAACAGTAAATGCTGAAGAGTTTGTGAAGAAACGCATACCCTCAACTTTAATTGGCTCACAAACTTGTAAGTGCCGCTAATGAAAATAGAATGGAACAGTCTTTAAAAGGTAAACCTTGAGGTACCATATGATCTCACAGTTCCACTCCTTGGCCTATAACCCAGGAAGACAGAAATGGAATGACACATTCAGGCAAAACTGCACTGCAGCAGAATTACAAGAGCCAAAACCTAGAAACAAACAAAATGTCCATCAGGAGACGAATGGACAAAGAATAACTTGTACATGTACAGATGGATTATTAGCCATGGGAAAAAAATGAAACAATGCAGTTTGCAGACCCATAGATGACTCTGGAGGTAGTCACACAACTTGAAGTAAGTCAGAAAGCCAAAGACACGTATCCTATGATATCAATTATAGGTGTTACCCAAAAATTGATACCAATGAAGATATTTCCACAGAGAAAGGCAATCACAGATTGATTAAACAGACTTATGATTAACCAGCTGGAAAGTTGCGAAGATCGGATACATTAGGATATTGGAGGTAACGGAGATATACAAACATGTGAAATATGTAATCACAAAATACCCGCAGAATTTCAAGAGAAGACTAGTCAACACTGTGTCATAACCTACATGGCAAATGGATCCCAAGATGAATACATATATGTATCGGTGCCCAAAACACACACATCTGGCTCACGTAGAACACACAAAACATCATCATCAAATCTGCTGTGATAAAACATAAAAATTAAATTAAAAAAATGAACAAGAAATAATGGGGCATAAAACTATGGGGGTGCTTCCTGGCTCATTCCATCCTAACATACAACCTTGGAACACAGCTTCCAGGAAGTCTCTGTTGACTTAGTAACCAGATTTAAGAATGGAGAAATGCCGCAGCCTGGTGACCGCCACCTGCCAAAGCAGCTTTAAAGACAGGGCTAAGGGTCCCATTATATTCACAAGAATTGCAGGCCTGTAAACGACACCTGCCCTCAGAAATACCTGGGTTGGAATATCTACCTAAAAATTCAGAAAGGGCAACCTTTCAAGGAGAAAATTTCAAGAGGCCTATTTAACTCATTTTTTCCTTTCTCTCTTTTTTTCTTGTTCAGCAAAGAAGGCCATGGAAAAAGCTGAACCTCAGGAATTAATGAAGACATGCAAATCCAGTCTACAAAAACGTATACCTGCCAACAGACAGAATGATCATCAGCAAATAATCTCTAAACAGTAAATGCTCAAGGGGTTTTAGAGAACTGTGTAGCCTGTAGCTGCTGGTGGGATATCAAATGGTAACAGCCAGTAGTGAGAACAGAAAGGAGGTGCGTTTAAAGGTAAAAATTAAGCTACCATATGATCTGGTAGGCCCGGTACTGGGCCTATACCCTGAGAAGACCAGAATCAAAAAGACACAGGCTGACATACTTACGAGGCAGCACTTTTTACCCTAGCCACGACTTTGAACAACCAAAATGTCCATCAACACATGAGTGCATACAAAAGAAGTGGTCCATGTATGCAATGGACTATTACTCTGATAAAAAATATAAATTAAATATAAAAAACAAACATAAGTAAGGAGACATATGCTTTGGGTGTTTATTCATACACATTCCACTGTAATGTACAAATAAGGAACACGACTTCAGAGGCGTATTGTTTCCCTAGTAACCAGAGTGGGGAATGTAGAAATGCTGCCGCCCCGTGGCCCTTTGCCGCCACAGCGGCTTTAAAACCTGTGCTAAAGGTCCATTCATATTCCCAAGGACTGCAGGGCTATAAACGACCCCTGCCAACCAAACGGTTGAAGGAGGTAATGGCCCAAAACATTCAAAATATGGCGCATACTTTAAGAAACCATTTGAATAGGTAAGCTGTACTCTTTACAAAACAATAAAAAAAAGTCCATAGCAATAAGCTCAATATAAGGAATTATTAGATATAGGCAAATCCAGCCACAAAAAGCTATCAGCTCACACTGGTCAGAATGACCATCAGCCAAAAAATACAAACAATAAATGCTGAAGAGGTTTTGAAGAAATTCATATCCTCAACTTTAAGTGGCTCGTAAACTGGTAAGTGCCACTAATGAATATAGAACGGAGAGGCCCTTCAAAGGTAACCATTGCGATACCACATGATCGCGAAGACCCACTCCTTGGCCTATAACCTAGGAAGACAGAAATGGAATGACACATTCAGGCAAAACTGCACTGCAGCAGTATAACAATAGCCAAGACATGGAAACAACCAAAACGTCCACCAAGAGACGTATGGACAAAGAAGAACTGGCACTTGTACAGATGGAATATGAGCCACGGGCAAAAAAAATGAAACAATGCCGTTTGCAGCACCATAGATGAGTCTAGTGGTAGTCACAACTTGAAGCAACTCAGAAAGTGAAGGACACATATCCTGTGATATCACTTAATGGTGTTACCTAAAAATTGATACCAGTGAAGGTTTTTCACAGAGAAAGGCAATCAAAGATTCGATCAACAAACGTATGGTTAACCAAATGGAAAGGTTTGAGGATTGGATCAATTAGCATATTGCGGGAAACAGAGATACGCCAACACATGTGAAATATATAAGCACCAAATACCTACGGAACACCAAGAGAAGACTACTCAACGTTGTGTCGTAACCCACATGGGAAATGGATCCGAAGATGAACAGATATGTGTATTTGTGTGAAAGAACCACATCTTGCACACCTAGAACAAACAAAACGTTGTAATCGAATTTGCTGTGATAACAAATAAAAATTAAATTAAGGAAAGCCAACGAGAAGTAATGAGACATAAACTAATGGGGGGTTTTCCTGGCATACTCCATTCTAACGTACAAGTTGGAACGTTACACACAGGAAGGCTCTCTTGCCCTTGTAACCAGATTTGGGAATGGAGAAATGCCGCAGCCATGCGACCGTCTCCTGCAAAAGCAGCTTCAAACACAGGGCTAAGGGTCACCTAATATTCACAAGAATTGCAGGTCTGTAAATGACACCTGCCCTCAAAACAAATCCTGGGTTCGAATATCGACGGAAAATTCAAAAGAGGGCAACCTTTCAAGAAGACAGTTTCAAGAGTATGTTTAACTCACATTTTTTTTCTTCTTTGTTTTTTTTTGGTTTCACAAAAATGGAAGAAGCTCAACACCAGGGATTAATAAAGACATGCAAACTCAATCTACAAAAACGTTTACCTGACAACAGTCTGAATGATCATCAGCAAAAAGCTCTACACAGTAAATGCTCAAGGGGTTTTAGAGAACTGTGTACCCTCTAGCTGCTGCTGGGATGTCAAATAGTAGCAGCCAGTGGTGAGAACTTAAAGGAGGTGCGTTTAAGGGTAAAAATTGAGCTACCATATGATCTGGTAGCTCGCTACTGGCTCTATCACCTGAGAATACCAGAATCAAAAAGACACAGGCTGACAATCCTACGATGCAGCACTATTTACCCTAGCCAAGACTTGGAACAACCAAAATTTCCATCAACACATGAATGCACAAAGAATAAGTGGTCCATGTACAAGATGGAGTATTACTCCGATAAAAAATATAAATATAAAAAACAAACATAAGTAAGGAGACATAAGCTTTGGGTGTTTATCCGGGCACATTCCACTCTAATTTACACCCAAGGAACACTACTTCCAGGAAGGTACTCTTTCCCTAGTATCCAGAGTGGGGAACGTAGAAATGCGGCCGCCCTGTGCCCGTTTGCCCCAAGAGCACTTTTGAAACCTGTGCTAAAGGTCACTTCGTATTCACAAGGACTGCAGTGCTGTAAATGACACCTGCCAACAAAATATGTTGAGGGAGGTAATGGCCAAAAAAATTCAAAATGTGGCACATACTTCAAGAAACCATTTGAATAGGTAAGCTGTACTCACTCTTTAAAAAACAATAAAAAAGTACATGGCTATAAGCTCAGTATAAGGAATTATTAGACACATGCAAATCCAGCCACGAAAACGTATCACCTCACACCAGTCAGAATGACCATGAGCACAAAAAATACAAACAGTAAATGCTGAAGAGTTTGTGAAGAAACGCATACCCTCAACTTTAATTGGCTCACAAACTTGTAAGTGCCGCTAATGAAAATAGAATGGAACAGTCTTTAAAAGGTAAACCTTGAGGTACCATATGATCTCACAGTTCCACTCCTTGGCCTATAACCCAGGAAGACAGAAATGGAATGACACATTCAGGCAAAACTGCATTGCAGCAGAATTACAAGAGCCAAAACCTAGAAACAAACAAAATGTCCATCAGGAGACGAATGGACAAAGAATAACTTGTACATGTACAGATGGATTATTAGCCATGGGAAAAAAATGAAACAATGCAGTTTGCAGACCCATAGATGACTCTGGAGGTAGTCACACAACTTGAAGTAAGTCAGAAAGCCAAAGACACGTATCCTATGATATCAATTATAGGTGTTACCCAAAAATTGATACCAATGAAGATATTTCCACAGAGAAAGGCAATCACAGATTGATTAAACAGACTTATGATTAACCAGCTGGAAAGTTGCGAAGATCGGATACATTAGGATATTGGAGGTAACGGAGATATACAAACATGTGAAATATGTAATCACAAAATACCCGCAGAATTTCAAGAGAAGACTAGTCAACACTGTGTCATAACCTACATGGCAAATGGATCCCAAGATGAATACATATATGTATCGGTGCCCAAAACACACACATCTGGCTCACGTAGAACACACAAAACATCATCATCAAATCTGCTGTGATAAAACATAAAAATTAAATTAAAAAAACGAACAAGAAATAATGGGGCATAAAACTATGGGGGTGCTTCCTGGCTCATTCCATCCTAACATACAACCTTGGAACACAGCTTCCAGGAAGTCTCTGTTGACTTAGTAACCAGATTTAAGAATGGAGAAATGCCGCAGCCTGGTGACCGCCACCTGCCAAAGCAGCTTTAAAGACAGGGCTAAGGGTCCCATTATATTCACAAGAATTGCAGGCCTGTAAGCGACACCTGCCCTCAGAAATACCTGGGTTGGAATATCTACCTAAAAATTCAGAAAGGGCAACCTTTCAAGGAGAAAATTTCAAGAGGCCTATTTAACTCATTTTTTCCTTTCTCTCTTTTTTTCTTGTTCAGCAAAGAAGGCCATGGAAAAAGCTGAACCTCAGGAATTAATGAAGACATGCAAATCCAGTCTACAAAAACGTATACCTGCCAACAGACAGAATGATCATCAGCAAATAATCTCTAAACAGTAAATGCTCAAGGGGTTTTAGAGAACTGTGTAGCCTGTAGCTGCTGGTGGGATATCAAATGGTAACAGCCAGTAGTGAGAACAGAAAGGAGGTGCGTTTAAAGGTAAAAATTAAGCTACCATATGATCTGGTAGGCCCGGTACTGGGCCTATACCCTGAGAAGACCAGAATCAAAAAGACACAGGCTGACATACTTACGAGGCAGCACTTTTTACCCTAGCCACGACTTTGAACAACCAAAATGTCCATCAACACATGAGTGCATACAAAAGAAGTGGTCCATGTA